>NC_024318.1:17611970-17642901 GCF_000523025.1 Cynoglossus semilaevis | reverse complement strand
GGGCGTGTGTGGATGGTGTATAAAAGTTTATAACGCAAAAAAAAAAAAAAAAAAAAAAAAAGCAGTGTTACTGCTCAAGAACCCGGACAAATACAAATACATAGATTTGTCATTGCCTGTTAGTGATCATACAAACAACACTGCATCTGTGCTGCCGCACGAATAGATAAAATATATATGTGCAAAAGTCAATAATTATTATATATTTTTTTTAAATACTGTAGACATCAGTGCAATAACATTGGATTTGCAAACAAATACAAATGTGCCTTTTAAATAACAGTTTTCTCTTCATGTACAGGCTAGGGATGTAGTGACACCTATACCAGTATTGGGCCCAATATTTTATCCAAATACTACAAGTACTTGTATTCGAAAGCACCTGCGGATCTAGTGACTAGATACTCCTGGAGCGCAATTTCAGGGGGGAGGGGCGCATATAGAATGAATGAATGAAACCTAACTCAGCGTATTGTCCAATGCTGTAACTGTCTAACAAGAGACTGTTAAAAAACTGATTGGTTGAATGCAATTGGTTGAAGAACCAGCTCCTCAGAGCAGAACTCAGCTGTTCATTTACATCTTGAGGAGAAAAGAAAAACACTGTGTGGATGAGGATGTACATATCCTCGGCCAGAGAAGTGAGATGGTTTGAGAGAGGGGTGAAGGAAGCCAGCTACGTCAATCTGGAGAAACCATCTCTCAATAGAGGAGGTGGATTAAGACACAATATTTCATCTACCTACTGTATAATGGCGTGGTCCACAACACCTCCATCGCCCCTTATTAGTGTATTGTTTTCTGCAACGACTCCCGTTTCAGGTATGCAGCCTCTGAACTGATATTTAGCCTTTGAGGCTAAACTGAAGGAGCCTCTTGGATAAGAGGTGAAATGTCTTCAAGAAACCTTTTGGATAATATTTTTTCGATAAGATGACCTGGATGACTGAGAACCTAGCGTGAACTAGTATCAAATAGGAACTACAAACAACAACTATGAGCATATGGCATGGACAACGAGACAGAACATAAAGCATGGCCACAGAACAACGATGCAACAAAGACTGAGTGAGGGAGAGTGGTATATATACCCAGGGAACCAGGTGACACCAGTGAGACTAATGAACAGGTGATCACAGAACACAGGTGAGTGTGATGACACTGATTGCACAGCAGACACAAGTGGGGGAGAAGGGAGACAGATGGGCCTCACAGAGTGGGTTAACCATGTAAACTCAGTCAATTTCCTACCTTCTCTGTGCAAAAATATTCATTTTATTTATATACATTTTTGGATATTACATGTATCTAGTTTTTTTTGTTTGTTTGTTTTTATGGCTATGTTGGCCAGTGTGAAAATGTCAGTGAGAAGAGTTTTTGTTCAAGACAAAACTATTTATTTCCTTTAGGATTGAAATACTTTTCTATAAATGGGAAGAAAAAAATAAAACCAGCTGTAAACATTTCCCTGCCTGGTTTCTTCACTGTGGTTTTTTAGGAGCTCATACCTATAAAATGCAAATGTTGGGGAAACGTGGGTATTGCAGGAAAAAGAAAGAAGTATAATGTTGATATGAATTAATTATATAATTTGGAAAAGTTTGGCGGGCTGGATTGAAAGGCTTCACGTCTTTGCCCATGCCTGAGATAACGCTACTTAGAAATATTTCATGAATGAACTACCATTACAGCACGATCATTTTAGTAGTAGTAGTAAAGTACTCGTTAAAGATGTCTGTGTCGGTTGTGTCATCGAGGTCATTTAATCCAAAAAATAGTTGACATCGAAAGCAACTGGACAAAGTAGGTTTTTTTTAAGACGTTTTGCCTCTCATCCAAGAGGCTTCTTCAGTTCTGAACTTTGTCCAGTTGCTTTCGATGTCAACTATTTCTTGGATTCTCGTTAAAGATTACCTTACTAGCTTTAAACGACAACTAGCCCCCTAAGAGTAAGATCATAAAACCTGAAACACCCAAACACAGTTGGACTGACACCTATGGGTCATTTTCAGTTTCCAACTTTACCATCACCATTTTGTCCACATGAAATATCCACATCCTCCATTTAGGATAGCACCCCCCCATTTTGGGAGCCATTGCTCCAATTTTCAAGAGTGAAATCCTTTGGCAAGTATCAGCAGGCCTTAGTGCATGACATCTCCTTTTGTCGAGTCTGCACAACCCAGATCATTACATCACGCTGAGCTGTATCCGGCAAACACTGCGCACTGCCTTGCTCTGTGTATTCATCAATACAAAGAAGTTTTGCAAGTCTTCTCTGTGTTGATCCCACAGGGCAGAAGGTATAATGTATTTTATCAATAATACTCTAAACACCGCTACGTTTAAACAATCTATTAGCTGTTTACAACTTCTAATAAGTGAACTACTTGTCATTGTGACACAGCACACCACAAAATGTGACCTCTGCGTTTAGCTTATCACCAAAGTGAACAGTGGGCAGCTTTAAGTGGCCAGGGAGCAGTGTGTGGGGTCGCTGCCATGCTCAGAGCACCTCAGTGGTAACTTGGCAGCTGGTGGACGCAAACCTGAAGTGTTGCAGACCCAAGTCCGCTGCCTTAACAACTAAGCCATCACTGTCATGAATAATAGATAAAGGCCAGTGCTTTCTTCTAAAACACTGGGATGCATTTAAAAAAATTGAACAGGTTAGCAAAGATTTTTTAAAAAAGAAGAAATTTAAATTAAGGATAGTTATAGTTAAATTTACATGACAATATGTATTGTTATCACTGAGTGACTGTAAATAATGTAAATAAAGGCAGGCTCAATGACAGCTCCCTCGAGTGAAGCCAAACTATCTGGATCATCTCCAGTGCAGTTCTGTCTCCAGAGTTGTAGTTCCTGTCACAGTGATCTATGCTCAAAGGTATTTGTTTTTGCTCACGTTTTAGTTATTCATATCATGCATTAAAATGTGATGGAAATCCATGACTGACACTTGACTGAAAAAAACCTCTAACAGTTTCAGTTGGGTGGATCTTTGCTACATCTGCCTCTCTGTTTACCTGTAAAAACCATTTCTGACAAAACCGATACTTTTTGTTGGAATTGTCAAGATAAGCTTTAGACCAAAAAAACGTGTTAGTTCTTAAATATACTCTAAGACAGAAGTGCCCAAACTTTTTTTTTTACCAAGGACCGATCGACCAGTATTATTATCTGCGGACCGGTAATACCGCACCATCTTTGAAGGAGTATT
Source organism: Cynoglossus semilaevis (assembly GCF_000523025.1). Classification (NCBI taxonomy): domain Eukaryota; kingdom Metazoa; phylum Chordata; class Actinopteri; order Pleuronectiformes; family Cynoglossidae; genus Cynoglossus; species Cynoglossus semilaevis. The sequence continues at coordinate 17,639,678 of NC_024318.1, read as the reverse complement.
AAAATTTAAAAATAAAACATATTTTAGATTTTATTCCTCTAGTATCAGAGTCTGAATCACCTAATGTTTTGAAACCAAATTTTGGTTAAATTAAAAAAGTAAAGGTACATGACTGGATTCTTTTTGAATGAAGTCGCTAGTATCAGAGTCTGAATGACCTAATGTTTTGAAACATTGCCAGATTATGGTTAAATGAAAAAAGTAAAGGTATATGACTGGATTCTTTTTGAATGAAGTAAATCAGTTACCTACTGACCAGCAACGGTCCCCGAACCAGGGGTTATGGACCCTTTGTGAGGTACATCATGGTAAAGTGACAAAATGGGGACCTAACTGGCAATGAGGAAGAATTTGTCCTTTTCTATTGTTTCTTTATTTATTTTTTAAAAATATATAATGTTCATGAAAAATGCATATAAGGTGCAGTCTTAGATTGGTCTTTTTTTTCTGATCTAGACATTCTTTACCAAAATTTTGCATGCTCATGGTATGAGGGGAAATATGTTTTTTTTTTTTTCCACATGTATCCTTTGATTCCAAGCCAAACATGTATATAATGTATTTGTCTACAGTATGCCAAACTTGGCATGCCGTGTTTTGCACAGATCTCAAGTCATTGTCTTAGGTTTCTGCCTACAGCTCCTGTTTAATTATTCAGGATATTTATTTAGCTTCCACCCTAGAACATCTAACTGATGAGGAACAGCGAGGCTTAGGCAGCAACAGTAACATGAGTTGCAGAAGAACAATCCCACCGCATGTCTGACTCGGCGAGTTTCAGATCTGGAAAGCACACGGGCCACACACTGCACCGCACTGCACAGCTGCACGGTGAGCACAATGATGGATGGCGAGGGAGCCGCGACTAAAACATGCAGCAGTCTTCGCTGGAGTTCAGTTCAAAATCCGGCAGAATAACTGGAGAGTTCCAAAGGCCAAGAGCTGTTTTCCCACACACTAATCTAATAATAACCCACAAACCATATGGTTGTGGTCTCTACTGTTCATATGTCAGAGACAGAGATAGAAAACATGTGAGAATGGATTTGATATAAATGAAAATCTTGGCCTTTTATTAAATTATTGACCTCAGGTAGAAAAATAGATTCAGTTATTACATCTGTTTTTTACGTTGAGCTCTGTAACACAGATGTGCTAAATTGTGTGGAATGTTTATTTACTGGTTATTTCTATCTCTCACTCAACCTCTCTCTCCCCTTTACTCCTGCTTCCTTTTTCTCTCCATCTACCCATATGCGTGTGATTTTTTTTTTTTTTCTGCAACAGTAGAAACACATGGCTGTATTTAAACTGTTAGGCTATGATTGATATGATTCCAGAGCACTCCCCACATAAATTAAACTCTTTAAAAATTAGCTTAAAACAATGTTCTTCAATTATTTTCTGTCATGCCTTCTTCTCCCCCCCAGACCCCCACCTACACCCTAGAGTATAGAAGTTTTTTCACACACACCCACCCTGCAGTTGAAATACTATTGAGCGCCTGGTAATACAGTGGCCTATGTCGTGGTTTTTCTTTGGCTCCCTCAGTACAATGCAGATTTTATTTTTATTCCAATCTCAAAAATTCCAGTTTCACTGTATCGCGGTATATTATGGTAAATCATTTTTTTAATTTCTAATATTTTCATTATTTTCATGATTTAAATTTTTTTTCTAACCTAAAAAAAACAGTAAAAATATAACAAAAAAAACTTAAAAGACATCATTGGTAGCTTTGTTTACCTAAAGGAGATCAAACACAGCATTGAGGTATCGTATGTTGCAGTTTGTGTTGGTGAAAGTTGATCCTAATTTAATGCTCTGCATCTTCTCAGGCTTCTGTTTCTAAGCCCAAATGAAGCAACACTTTGCCTAACATCTTGCTCGTATCTCGAATTACTCGTATGCCGAGGTATGTGTATCTCGAGGTTCCACTGTACTTTGGATTAAAATGCGAAAAGACCAAAGAGAGGACCTAAAACGAGACAATTTCCAGAAATGGAAGAAGAGATTTTGGAATGATTCGAGGCACAAAGACAAAACGGATATGAGGTCGATATCAGGTTAGCTGTTCAATTACATGCAGTGGGGCTTGCAAAATTCAGAAAATACGGCAACACAGCCTCTTTCTCTGCATCTCCAGGTTGGCGCACTCGTTTTCTAAACACGTAAATATTTGTCAATATTAGCGCAAACATGCCAGTCCCCACAGTTTGTAGTCTTGATTGCGAAATCTGCAATTTTAACGTAAACAGCGTTTACCAAGATCATTTTCTAATTCTTTGTTGATGCACACAGCAAGAGTAAGGCATTCTACCACGGCAAAAATGAAAACATAGTCTGCTTATATGCGAGTTTTTGCAAAAGTCACCATTTTGGGATCAATTTTCAGGCTCCTTGTACAATTCCTGTAACGCTGGCCTTGGTAAACCAGATCGGCCCGTAAGCCAATTATCATCATTAGCAACTAATCCTTGCATTGCCTAAATACTTGCTCCTGTCTGATTGCATCATTTGCAATTCTAACAACGCTAATGCTGGCGTTGCTAATACCATTTTCTTCACCACTTTGCGCACGCTTTACGCCAGCCATTGAGACCTGCGCATTTCCACACATAATTTTTGATAAATCTCTAAAAGGCGCACGCGCCATGTTTTTCGTACACGAGGCCCCTGACCGTACAAACTGTGGAGTACAACTGTTAGTGCATTGTCGCCATCATTAATGATTTTTTTTTCCTCATGTACTGCATCGTGGTTGCTCAGTTCCCAGCTGCTTACTACATGGTTTCTTGTCCTCAGTGTTTCAGTTTCCAGAGGCTTGTTGCACACATGGGCCATAACCCTAACCATCTTGAGTTATAGTAGGTGGCAGAAGCCTCAGGTAAGGCTCACAACCCACAACAGCTCCAGCAGTCGTTTGCATCTGCTCAACGCCAATGAGCACAACGGTGCAGCAACTCCTGGACTTGTGCTAGCCGAGGGACAAAAACAAAAACTCATTTGCATAATTAGGAAAAAAAAAACAAAATAAAAATAGAATACCAAAAAAAAAAAATAATAGTCTTGGATGGCTGAGTCAGAGCAACTGACTTACTAACCAATTAACCCCTTCACACCTCCCCATTAAATGCATTGAAAATGAATCAAGCAAGTAGCTGGAATAGAGTTCTCTGTCTCCAGGCAAAATTCTGCCACTTGCTAATGACTGTCCTTGTACTTGGTTGGTGTCTGCAGTATATTTGGTTTTCAGTGGTCATTATGAGTCCAAGTCCTCTGTGACTTTTTTCTATTTTACCATTCTTGTGTATGCATCCTTGCTGTGTTACTGTGCTGCCAAGTGAGAAAATTAGCCTTCCCCTTTACTTGCCACGGGCTGGCTTATGGACATTAGCGACCTTTAGGTCAGTCAGAGGGACAAAATAAAAGGGGACAACATCAACTTGTTTGTTGCTCCTGCATATGTGCACGTGTGTGTGTCTGTTGGTGTTGTTTTGGGGGGTGGGTACAGGCAACTTAATCACTGATCTTGTTTTGAAGGGGGGTGGAGGGGGGCGGCATGAGGGACCTCCAACAGAATATGGCATGCTGGACATACAATTAGTGTACCCACTGCTGTAATGCTTGAATGATAACAAGTCTCCAGTCACTAGGTGGCAGCAACTCATACAGTGGTTCGTATAGAGAAAAATATACATGTTATCAGGTTCTCTATAGTATTTCAGTTTGTAGGGGCGTGGGTCGGGGGAGGAGGGTTTGAAAACATTTTTATCCCCAAAGGGGGGAAGGGGAGGGCATAACAGAAAATAATGGAGAACCACTGGAGTAATGTACATTTGTTTTAAAAAGACAACTTTGACAAATAACAAATATAAGACAGTTTGTTGTCTAGAACTTTTCTTGTGTAGTTTCAATTGACGAATACTGGCTATTCAACAAATTTGTATTTTTCATAAAATATTAGTCATAACAAATTACACGACATTGTACCCTAAATTGTTTAACTGCTACCATTAAGGTACAAATATATCTAGTTGACTTGATCACATGGAGTCACCGATCTATTCTGGTCAGTGGTCACTTGACATTAACAGATCAGTTCAATTTTACATTACAGGGGCTAGGAGAGGGCGGGGGTTGGATCACAGAAGCCTGTATGTGGTATGTTACCTTAAAAGATGTAGAAGTGACACATGCAATTTTTTTATTTATTAATTAGTATCAATACTTTATGAGAGTGATCAATATTCATGTATATGTAGAATCGATACTCCCATCATTAGTAGAGTGTCTTAAGTCTACTTAAAAGTGATGTGATCAGCAGCGGTGTAGACTCGAGTCACATGACTTGGACTCGAGTCAGACTCGAGTCAGCAATTTGATGACTTTAGACTTGACTTGACGAAATGTAAAGAGACTTGCAACTCGACTTGGACTTTAACATCAATGACTCGTGACTTCACTTGGACTCGAGCCCTTTGACTCGACAAGACTTGATACTTTCTCCAAAACCCAAAGTGATCTGTGTAAATATATTATTATTTTGTTTAAAAGGACTCGAAACAGAAACGTAAGGACTTGGGACTTGACTTGACAGTTTTTAGTCTTGACTTGGACTCGACTCGGACTTTACCTGTCTTGACTTGAGACTTGACTCGGACTTGAGTGCAAAGACTTGAGACTTTCTTATGACTTGCAAAGCAATGACTTGGTCCCACCTCTGGTGATCAGTAGCACTTGGCAGACTAGTTTTTATGTCAAACAGAAATGAAAACGACAACAATTTGATCTACCAATTAATGTCAAGGTCAATAGTACATTTCTGTATGCTAAGGAGTTAAAAGTTTACATTTCTCAAATACAATGTTGACTTGTAGAATGGTGCATTTTTGCAACACTTAATTGTTAATGATTGTTCTTGCATATACCAACACATATTTTTTCATTCTACCACAGGTAAAACAACCCCCCCATCCCCATTTATCGCACATTCCTGAGTAAGCTTTCTCTTAAAAATATTTCTAAAGGTCTGACTCACCCTCCTCCCCTTGTGTCAGCCAAGCTCTCCCGCTATGTAATTTTCTGATTTGTTTTCTGTTTTTTTTTATCTCCCTTTCTAAATGAAGGGGAAAAGAAAAATAGCCATAATTAAACAGCATTTATGTCTTCGCTTTCCACAGTCTTAAATGCTAATTGGTGACACTGCAGTTCAGTGCTGTCCAATTACACACAGCTCTGACTTGCGGGTTTAGCAATCACATTAAATCAGTTTGACTTGCAATATTCTGTCTCCACGTTTTGTTTTGTTCCCTTTCCGTCTTTCCCTCTTACAGCACCATATACCGTGGAACCTCGAGATACGAGTATTTTGAGATTCAAGTACATTTTCGCCTCGAGATGACTCACTCGTTCATTTCACGTGTTCTGTGACTTCCGTTAGCATCGCTTTCGTGATTTTTTTTCTCTATTTTGTGCACTATTCTTCATAATAGTGATGAGTCCTCAGAACGTGAGTGGTAAGCATAGTAGTGAGTCAATAAATTTGAGCGTCCCCACGCGAGTGATCGAGCACACATGTATGATCACAGTACAGCCACGATACGTACCATCCTAAAGTAAAAAACTCTCTTCCTTCCCTTCCTCCCACCTCCTCCTCCTCCGCACATGCCGCCATTAGCCGCTACTGTATCGTCGGTCTCGAAGAGAAGAACTCATAATTTAAAACCACATTTTATTTTATATTACAGGAATCCTTATATACTATACTGTTTTTGTGTGTGTATGTCTGTTTAGCAATTAAAAACATTTTTTCTATTGATATAAGCACCAATGAGGGAGTTGGACCTTGAGTTACGAGCTTGGTTCTGGAATGGATTATGCTTGTATCTTGAGGTTATATATATATATATATATATATATTAGGACTGGGCAATTTTACTAAAAGCCGCTACCTTTTCACACACTTTGAAGCCTTAAACAATGATGCAGCTAATTTATGGATTTTACTAGTAGTACTAGTAGTATATGTCTGTGAATGGCTGTGTGCGTATATGTGCGTGGGGCACCCAAGAGAGAGAACGGTAGTGAAAGTTGAGAGCAGTTTGAGCCCTGTCATGTTAAAGTGTGAGTTGGTTATAGAGGAGCTGTTAAAAGAGCTGTTTATGTTCTGTCGTGGTCGGTGTGGCTGATAATAAAGACCCCAATTTCCCTATTTTTTGTTTACTGCTACAAGCACAAAGTGAAGGGAGTTAGCTCCGGAGCTAATGTTAGCTTAAGCCCTGGAGCAGATCACTAAGTCTCCCATGTGCATTCCAACTACGGTCAGGGCACTGAAGCAGGAAAGAGCTAATGTGTAACCAGCCGTGTTACAGGCACTGTTTGGAAAAAACATATTTAATCAAAAGTGGAAATTTTTTTTTTCTGTATAACATCTTTCTGTGTAAATATCCCATGTTACAACATGGACACCTGCGGCTTATAAAGAAGTGCGGCCTATGTATGTACATATGTTACCAATAATCTCAATAAAAAGGCAGAGAACCATATCTTCCCTGAGTGTCAGGTTCCTATATGGCCCTTTCATTTCACTGTCAGTGTCTGCAATGTCATGTGACAAATAAAGATTCTTGATTCTTGGCTCTGACTCTGCTCTCAGAGTAGATTTGGAGGTTGTGCAGATACTGTAAGAGCTGTTTCCAATTGTTTGCTCTCTGTGACTCATGTTCAGTGAATAGCCTATTGATTTTTTTTTTCTTTGCCTGCCAGCAGTTCACTGTGACCTCATGTGAGTCTGTGCTTTGTGTGTGTGTGTATGTTTCTATATACAATATTACATTAGATCTGGATTAACAGGTAAAAAAAAAAAAGAAAAAGAAAACACCTCGTCTTTCACATTTTCACACCATGACGGACAATTTCACCTCTACCCGCCCTTGTTCTCCCTCATGCATCTTGATTATTTAATTAGTTCTCTAATTCAGGCCGGGTGTCCTCTTATGGTGGGGCATTGGTGGCTTAGTGGTTAAGGAAGTGGACATGGGTCTGGAAGGTTTCAGGAACGAGTCCGCCAGCTGCCAAGTTGCCAATAAGGTGCTTTGGGCATGGTACCATCTCCACACTGCTCCTCGGGCGCTTAAAGAAGCCCTCTGTTTATTTTGGTAATGGGTTAAAAGCAGAGGTCACATTTCATTGTGTGCGTGCAGTAGTGTGCTGTGTCACAATGACAAATAATTCACATTCACTTTTCACTTTTACTCAAACCTGAACCTATCAAGAGGCTTAGCCGAGTGGGGTCTTACCAAAGTCACACACCACTCCAGCCTGCTCCTTTTTCTTGACACCTTTCTTTGTCCTTGTACCTGGTAATAGCAACATTTAGCCACTCCGGTCCATTTGTTTAATGCCATTACCTCGGCACAATGTTATGACAGAAGTTCCCTGTCATAACATTGTCCCTCCCCACACACAAAAGCTCACTCCTGCCTACTGACCAAAGTTAGCAAGGTGCATAAAAACAGTTACATTTAAAAATGTGTGAAACAAATGGGTCTGAAAACAAATCAATCAATATAATTTTTGTTTGTTTGTTTTTTGGGAATGGGGGGCATGAAAATATTCTCGTGAATTTGTGACAAAGCTGCTGCAGTACGGGCTGAACATGGATTTTACAACTTGGCCAAACGATTACTTTTTGGAAAGAACCGTGAGAAACATCACTGCATTGTGAACTACTGATTGCAGATGTCCTTACTCTATGTTCTGGTAAATATTGTGTGCTGTGGGGGTCCTGGCTTCCTCTAGCTGTTGACTGGGTTGGAGGGCCATTGGAAATGTCATTAAGATGTTTGCATGTGGGGGTGGAAGTAATTTGAAATAAATATTTGATACTAGCTATAATATTTGTTTGCACTGTGCTTATGAGAAACAGAGTTGGCTAAGGGCTTTGTGACAGGGTATAATAATGAAGGTACGAGATCATGCAAGAAAGGTCGAGGGAGAATAAGTGATGCAGAACTATAAACATGTGTTTGATACATTATAGGAAAAAAGCATGTAGGAAAACTACACTTGATTGCAGAACTCCATTATCAAAGTAATCGGGAAAAATAAATTGAAGATTAGAAATCAACTTCACTGCGGGGTTTTAGTAACATTTTGACAATTACAAATAACAGCCATAATTAAAAGCAGAAAAACACAATAATACACACTTTTTTTTTTCAAAATTAAGAACAACTGTGCGGGTGAACATTTCATTAATTACTTATTGGGCCGATATGACATACCCCAAAAGTGTTGGCTGAACATGTGACTCACTCTGTAACAGCTGGCTGTAGTAAAAGTCATCTGGTTGTCCCATGATAGATGATAAATTATGTGCTAAATGGAATTAAAGTCTTAGTTATTGTCTCCAAACAGCATTAAAGGTCTACTGGCTTCTGATCACACCTCATATATTGTTCAGCTGTGTCTAAATCTGCCTTCTCATTGGACGTAACATTTTTCTCCTTATATGCCGATCCCAAGCGTGAGTGCTTCTTTAGTAAAGTTAGTGAGTAATACAGTGGTCCCTCTCTATATTGCAGTTCTTCTTTCGCTCCCTCAGTACATTGCGGATTTTTTTATTCCAATCTTTTAATTTCCAATATTTTCATTATTTTTATAATAAAACATTTTCCATTTCATGTTGTCCGCCACTCGTTCGCTTTGCTCTGCGCCGTTAAAAAGTACGTTGCTGTAACGTTTGTGCTCTTGTGTTTGGTGAGAGTTTACCCTAATTTAACCCTACGATGCCTTCTAAATGCTTGGCATCTTCTCAGGCTTCTGTTACAAAGCCTAAAACGAAGACACTGACACAGATGACAGTTAACAGCCTTTATTTTTCTTTACAATAATGTGCGCTCCTGTGCTTTCATATACTGTCCGTCCATCTTGGCCAGTATGCACTCCTCTGTTCACTCTCCTCTCTCCTTGGTCCCGGCTCTTACTAATATAAGGAGAGTCTGGATTACTCCAATTGAGTTCACTTGCGGCCAGGGCTGCATCTGCGTCGCCACTCCCATGCTCTCCCTCCTGCAGCTGAGCGCTAACCTTGCGTCATGTATTTAATTTATTTACATAATATCTATGTCTTATATTTACATTATACAACTCTACTGTGCATGTAAATTTTTGGGGAAGGCTAATAGTTTAGGGAGGGTGGGTAACAGTGTGCGGGAGGTTTGTAAAGGGTAAATGTATACGATAAAACTATCTGGCCTCTACTTCACAGATTTTGCCTTTTCGTGGTGGGTTTTGGAACGCAACTACCGCGATAGAAGAGAGGGATCACTGCAGTGAACTCTCTCTCCTTTATATATCTCCTTATATATATATATATATATAACGAGTCACTTATATAAAGATATATCCGGAGATATATCTTTATACAGTATATCTCCGGAGAGATATTTCTCCAATATATCTCTCAACAGTTTCAATTGGTCATGGCATATACATGTATATGCCAGGACCTCAAACAATCACACTTTCTAAAAACACAATTACGGTTAACCATAATGGCAGACAACTCCTCCTCTCGACCCTGCCTGAAGGGGCAGTATTCAAATCATAATTTTCATGCAAAAGTTGTAGGGAGCCTGTCTTCTTCAGCAGAGGGGATTTTCCTGGTTGTGGTTTTTAATGAATGTGACCAAGAGGTTAGTCGTGGACTGAAAAGGCCATGACTTCACCCTCCTTATTACGCTGATTCTGAAAATGTCACGCTCATTACAGCCCTGATACCCTTTACAGTACTGTCATCCCCACATGAAGACACACGCACACCCATGGATGAAGAGATGGATTGTTTTAAGTGCCGCTGTCCTCAGCAGTTTCTCTGGCACTTCCTGTGAAGTCTTTGGTCGAGCTTGTCTTTAGTTCCTGTCAGAAGTTCTCGTTGAGAGAGGGGCATTGTGTATGGCTAGAAACTTTGTCCTCCAGACCCTGAATTTGTAGGGCTGAGTCTGCATGTGTGTGCATCTGTCTGTAACACAAGACCTTGTTCTTTGTTGGAGGATTATGCCGCTCGTTGACCCCTCGCTGCCCTTTGCTGTCCTAAAACTCCTGTGGTCACTTCAGTACTGAAACTGACCGTTTACTCCCAGACAGTTCCTTTCTCTTCTTTTATCTGGAAGGCAGTCTAATATGTGAATTTAAAGAGACTGTTTTGTGAGGTGAACAAGGTGAACATATTCTTGAGTGTACAGTACAGTGATCCCTCTCCTATCGCGGTAGTTGCATTCTAAGACCCACCACGAAAAGGGAAAATCCGCGAAGTAGGGGCGTGATAATTATTATGTCATTTACGTATATATTAACCCTTTACGGATCCCGCCACACACTATTATCCACCCTCCCTAGACTGTATTACCCATTCCCACACACATTCCCACAATTATATGCAAAGTAGAGTTCCATTCATCCATCCATCCATCCATTTTCATCCGCTTATCCGTTACCGGGTCAAGGGGGCTGCAGTCGCAACCCTAATCACATTGCACCGTACCTAAACCTTCCTGCGGGTGGTGAGTCCACGGGAGGGTACCAACCGCCCTAACCGGGATTCGAACTTGCCCAGGGTTCCACACCAATGACAGAGACATTGCCTCTGGGCCAAAGCACCACCACAGTAGAGTTGTATAATGAAAATATAAGACATACATATTACATAAATAAATGAAATACACCTCATCTCGACAATGTAGTCAAGAGTTTAGGGCTTGTTCGATCACTTAAGGTGAACCATAATTGATTTGATTTCTGCACAAATGCAATTAATTTCGTTTAACATATCCAATACATCTTAACAGATTCCTTATTTCTATAGAAACCATTAATATTAAAAAGACAAAATGCATTTTATTCACCCAAACTTTAGATTATTTGTACACAAAATCCATCCTCCTCTCTTTCTCTAAGAGTTCCAGTTATAACAACTAGTCCTTTTCTATCTCCATTCATGCTAATGCTGAAAGTCCAGTCTGGTCTATCATGTTTATGACATAAGTTTTATTTCGCTAGCCAGATTGAGATGGTTTGGACATGTGCAGAGGAGGGACAGTGGATACATTGGTAGAACAATGTTAGAGATGGAGCTACCAGGTAGGAGAAAGAGAGGAAGGCCAAAGAGGAGATATATGGATGCAGTGAGGGAGGACATGCAGAGTTGGAGTCAGAGTAGAAGATACAGAGAACAGGGAGAGATGGAAATCAATGATCTGCTGTGGCAACCCCTGAAAAGAAAGGGACAAAGCCGAAAGAAAAAGAAGAAGAAGTTTTATTTCGCTACAGAGTTAGAAAGAAGAAGAAAGTGAACTACTTGTCATTGTGACCAAAGTGAACAATAGGCAGCGTTATCCTGGGGAGCAGTGTGTGGGGACAGTGCCATGCTCAGAGCACCAGCTGCTGGTGGACTCGAACCTGAAGCCTTCCAGACCAAAGTCTGCTTCCTTAAGCCACCACTGCCCCAGAACGTCCCCTCAACAGAAGCAGTTGATGCAGAAAAAACTTTCAAGTCTCTAGATGCAGTTTGCTATATTTGAGACTTTGTTGATTTGCCAACATGCCTGTAGGCCTTCCAAAAGGCTTTGGTGTTGCCAAAAATCTAAATCAGATTGGTTAAAGAAATAATCTCATTGCCTTAAGTCAGAGTTTTTTCACTCTTGCAACAGATGATGGCTGAAATATGATTGGATAATAAAGTCAGGTATAAGCAACTGGAAGCAGCGCAACCAAAAAAAAACCAACACAGACCTGTGGCACGGAGAAGTTGACATTGGTGTCATCTGCATCTTTGGCATTGGTATTGGATTTATTATGGAGTATCAAGTTGCCATCGTACCTATTATAAAGCATACATTTGTGTTCAGTACACACAATACTGGTGTGAGTGTGTGTTTCGCTGGGCCTCCCTCTCACTTACTGTTCTAAAGATAGTTACATCAAGGGCAATTGGATGGAGAAGGTTTCTTAAAGACGCTTCACCTCTTATCCAAGAGGCTTCTTCAGTTCTGACTGACTACTAGGAAATTCTGTTATTTAGCCTCAAATGGACTGCCGTAACAAGGGTCGTTGTGGTGGTACACAGCCTATTCTAAGGAGAGCCGAAGGTAGTCACAAGGATAGAGGTGTAAATGTGGAGTGATACCATAGCTAAGGAATAATAGTTTCACCTGAACTCAACACTTTTGGCTGGATGTCCTTCGGAATTAAACTGTGGTCTTGTTGTAAGGGAGCGGGTTGACTTTTCTGGGGAGAGATAGATAGACGACATTATAGGTGGATGAAAGGCTGTGTATCAAACCACATCCTCTATTGAGAGATGGTTTCTCCAGAAGCGGGTTGACTTTTCTGGGGAGAGAACTCTAGACGACATTATAGGTGGATGAAAGGCTGTGTATCAAACCACATCCTCTATTGAGAGATGGTTTCTCCAGATTGATGACGTGAAACTTCTTCAATAAACCTACTCCGTCCAGTTGCCCTCGATTGAACTATTTTTGGATAGGATGACCTGGATGACTGAGAACCTACACACTTACTGTTATAAAGTGTTGGTAAATGTCACCAATCTTACAGGGCAGAAACAAACCTGTCAGTGTGATCATAAAAATGGCCTCTCTTCATTTGCGTCCGCCTCATGAACCAATTTGCCCGAGCGAAGCGATAGCAAACGAGGTGGAATGCAAAGATATATATTTGTGAAGGCCTCGACAGATGCCACATCAATTCATATTTAGTGTACGCTCACCCACTCATTCGCCAAATCACAGCTGACACAATTAATACCGTACATCAATTTCCAGCTTGTATTTTTTTTAAAGCATCTTCTCATGTGCTGTTACTCACTTGTTCATTTTATAATAACATTTTAATGAAGTGTTTGTGTTAGTGTTGCGGGAAGTGATTAAAAAGTTATTGGTGTAATTCCTACACTTCTACATGCAGGACAACCAGGTTAAACACACACACCACTGCTGTCCTCTTCCAACCGCTGCTGTTGCCACATTTAATGTGCAGTACACAACTCCCTGCATGCGTAATGTTGACATGTCAAGTAACTTGATCAGCGGCCCTCATAATACGCTCAAGAGGTTTACACTAAAAATGTAGTGTGAGTAATTTCATTGCACTCTGTTTTGACCATTATTTTAATGTGCAAATGGAAGATACAAGCTAACAAACACTCACTGGCGTCTTGCCAGTACACAGAAAGTAGAATTTAGACCATGTGGTTGTACTTCACAATAATAAGGTGATAAGGTGAATTTTTAGTGTTACAGTTAAGTTTTGTTTCTGTCCTATTTACTGTAAATATATTCCAATCAAAGTTTTTCAAAGAGCACAAAAGGGCATTCCGGTAATTATAATAATCCATCAAAACAATTTAAAAATGCATATATTTATCTCTATATATTTTTATCTGTTGTCAACAGGAATATCACATCCAGATTTGCCAGCAGAAATGTTTCGACCAGGGGTGTCTAACTCTTTTATGGTTCAGGGGCCTATTAAAACTCAGTGTGAACACAAAAGCGTGTTCTATAGTGCTATAGTTTGGGCGGGGTGGGGAGGGGTTTATGCTTACTCCTACAATTTGGTATATCGGACTGAGACCAATGCGGATGGGCATCAAGCCATCCTTAGTTATTTATCCCAGTTATTTCTCCACTGTTCCCTTCGAGAAATTAAGGAAAGGATGGAGTGTACATTAACTAATAAGAGAGTCGATCCCTAATGAGAGTGAAAATGTTCTGACTTACAGCAAAAAAAAAAAATATGTTGTGTTGTACACGAATGAAAATACTCTCACACATATCAGTTTGTAAAAACGGTATCTTTCAGTTTGTGAAAACTAACTAAACTATCTCACTAAGAGATTTACTAAATGGTAGAAGAAATGTCACCTAGCCTGGGAAATCTTTTTAGAATAATGCAAAAAAAAAAGTTTTGTTTTAGATGTCAACTTACAATGACACTTGAAATTAAGAATAATAATAAATTATACAGAAAGAGCACCAGAAGGAAAAGATAAAGATGGTACCACGATAAATGAAGTGCATGTAATCCCCAGTTAGAAAATGCCCAGCAGCTTTAATTTAAATAGTGCAATGAACATCAGGAATCAGCGAAGCCAAATGCTACATTTTTATCGTCTCCCTCCGCTGCTATATAAACTGCCAAGCTGATTATAACTGAGATAAACTGATGCTGGCAGGTGCCTCTAGGGTTGTTGTGAGAGATGATCAATACATTGAATTTTGAATTACATGGATATTGTTGCCGTGTCATAAAGTAGCAGTTATTACCGACAAGCTTGTTAGAAATGTATGAATGAATATTGTTTCTTAGTGTTTTGCATATTTTCTAAATAATAAAAAAAAACATCTTCCCAATCAATAGGAATCCTAAGTGTGTTTCTGTTTCTATCTGATATTTGGGATTTGAATCTTTTATACCATCAAATTTCTCGTTTTATAGGATGCACCAGACTAGAGGTCCTTAGGTAGCCATTTTTGTTGAATTGCTTATATTCCTGATTTTCTAATTTATTTGGTCCTTAGGTAGCCATTTTTGTTGACTTGCTTATATTCCTGATTTTCTAATTTAGGTGCAGAGTTTAAACTTCTTAATTATCCAAACTTCTAGAACAGGGGTGTCAAACATACGGCCCGGGGGCCAAACTTGACCCACTCGGGGCCTCAATATGGCTCGCTTCATGAATGTTGAAAGTGAAAATAATGCACAAACACTGCATCATAGCAGGTCTCACTACTGTCTTATAAACCTTTAATTTCAACTTAGCTGCTATTCTTCTGTCTCAAATCAACCATGACACTTTTCTCCATCCACTCCACCCTGTCTGCACCCTTTTCTTTACCTCTTTTATGTACTGTCCATTTCTTTGGATGGTTGCTCGTAGACGTTTAAACTCATTCACCATCACTTCCTCTGCTCCTTACAGCTTTATCTTTCAATGTCATCTGCAAACATCATGGTCCATGGAGCCTTTTGCCTGACCTCATCTCTCAACCTGTCCATTAACATAGCAAACAAAAAAGGCTCAGAGCTGATCCCTGATGTAAACCCACCCCTACCCTGAACCCATCATTCTAGATTTTCTCATACAGTGCCAAAGTTATCCTTTCTTTAACTTCACAAAGACGCAGTGCATCTCCTGACCTGTGATAATACATATTTTTCAATATTAATTATATAATGTGGCTACCTACCTATAAGCTTGTTATTAACCAATTATCAAAGACCAATAGTTCTTTAATATACAACAGTATATGTTAGGATAGGTTGAACAAGATGTTTTTTTTCTCTTTCATTCTACTCTGTCTAAGATGGTACATGGTTTGATGGACACAAACAATTGTCAATATAAGCAGACACTGAGGTGTTATAAAGAACAGCCCAAAAATGCAGTACTGAGTATGGGGATACGACTGGAGAGTCATGGACCTTTAAACTGTAGCAAAAAAATAAAAATAAAATAAAATCTCCTTCAAACTGTAGTAAAAAAAAAATAAAAATAAAAATAAAATAAAATCGATCAACTGATTTTAAGCAATAAGCTGAACCTGAGTAAAAAAACATTGAGACAAGCACACGATTATAGAATGTAGCAATAAAACTACTAAGACATGTAAAGACACAATAAAATTACTATTTGATCATTTAATCACTTAAGTGCTCTTTCTGTCAGCACACCAATCTTGTTATTTGCTTGAAACTCTACCAAGCGTCCCCCTTGCATCTGTTTCTTGGTAAAGTCTATGGTTTGTCTGTGCTTTAGCCAAGCCTTTACCAAAGTTAATACTTTAATTCTCGTCCCAATAACTGCTGTTGCTTAGTCATCCCAAGGATGTCTTGGCGCTCAGCAGCAATCTTCAAATTTAGCTTTACCCTCCTAAAAAAACTGAGCTAGGCTTGATATGAAAAGATTACACCAATGTGTGCACCATTTCAGGAGCCTGCTGCCCCCCCCCCCCCCCATATACACACACACACACACAGCATTAATTTCCTTAAATTAGATGTTTGCACTTCTCTTGCATGAGGCAATTAACATATTGTGTCATTTTCCCTGAACACTCATTAAGTAATTACACTCGAAGACACTCCGCTCTGTATTAAAGCTGGATGAGAATACACTGCATAATGAGCAGAGCTTGATTAAAATTTAAGTTTTAAGGCTGTTTTGTTTGTTTAGAACAGTCAGTGCTGCACTGTATCCAATAAGCCGACTCGTGAAGCTAATTATGCTGATTCCAATTGTTTCCTGGGGTCTTGTTACAGCCCAATGTCAGCCTCTGCCTGACAATTATAGGTGTTTAGGTTTATTTCAGTGGTGGCGTAGCAAGAGCCAAGTATTCACATGTTCAGTTATCTGTCTGTAATTTATTTATTTCTTATCTTAAATTTTGAATTAAGTTTTGCCTGTGATCATAGAAGGACATTTTTGATGCTGCACTGTTGGTTCGTGTCTCCTGCTTAACTGGCATTGATCAAGCCGGCAAATCAGCGAGAGGGGTTTAATGCAGCCGAGCATGGCCCGGGTGTGTGGAGGTCCACTGTGTTAACAAATTAAAGAGAGAGCGGTAGAAACACATACACACCTAAGGAAATTACTATGCCACCAATTCTCAAGCTACCAACCACCGAGACAAATGAAGCCCTCCAATCACATCAACAGGTTGGGCATTATGCCACTATGCAGGCAGTTTAAAGCTTGTGTTTTGGTTAACAGCCACAAATTAGAAAAGCCCATATTTGTTTAGCTGCTTTTTAAACCACGGCCATGACAGACCACTACAGCATCCATTATGATGATCTGTCATGGCCCTAGAGGACAGAATGTTTTTCACACTTTGCTCCCTCCCTCCCCTCCCCACTCTACCAACACTACCAATTTATATAAACATATAAAAAAACATCCAAAAGAAAACATGGAGCTACAAAAATGGAGAGAGGAGGAAAGACAAACATGTTGATAAGAAAGCATTTTCTATTTAATTATAAACTTTGTCCAAATTTTGTCCTGGGTTTTAACTATTTAATAATAAAGAAGGAAACAAAAAACACTTAAGGTCGTGAAAATTAATTGAGATATAGCAATTTATGATGAATCCACCTTATTTATTGAAAAGTATCTGATCGGTACTGGCCCGTATTTACTTGGTATTGGATCGATACCAAAATATGCAGTATCGCACACCACTAGCATTAGTGTGAACTAAATGATATGTAAAAGTCATACATATAGGCTAAAATGCTAAAATGCTTTTAGGCTTCTCTACGCCATCTATAGGGAAATGTGGGCATTGCAGGGAAAAGGCAGAAGTAATATCACAATACAAACCAATTATATAATGGTTGGACAAATTTGGCGGGCCGGAGTACAAAGCTAAATGGGCCGCATCGGGCCCCCAGGCCTTAGTTTGCCCCCCCACCCCCCTATTTTAGAAGTACTCCATTAGAGCCACATCCTGGGACTTATTTACTAGCCATCTAAATTCAGAAAGAGCCAGTTAGTGGGCCCATATATGGATTGAGCTGCTGATAGCTTTGGAGCGCAGTGTAATACTAAGCTTCTCCACTGGGTACTGAAACATGAAGCAGGCCCATGCAATCTCTATCGGGTTAGAGAAATGATTTCAGTGCAGTCATTTGGACATCAGAGCTGTGGGAGCGGAGCCTAATGAGCTGGAAACGTACAGGGCTGATGAAACAGAGCTGTCTTGCACACCAGCTGCACAGTGACCTGCCGATAGCGCAGAGAGCCCAGACATGTTTGTGTTTGTTTTATTCTTCTGACAGTACTCAGTGAGAACCAAGATCATTAAAGATCATTAAATAAAAAATCTCATCATTTAGTAGGATCAGCAATGCTGATTTAAGTTTGTTTAGGAATAAAAAGTAGTGTTTTTTTCAATGCCAATATCGATATCTTGTCTGACTTTTATTAACCCAATAAAACAAATGACATCTACTGGCAATTTATCCATCCATCTACCCATTACCATATTAGTCATAACAAGTTGTATTACATTATTTCATCCATTACCATATTAGTCATCTTCTTTTTCTTTCGGCTTTGTCCTTAACGTGATGTAACCTAAATAGTTTAACTGCTACAATTACGGGACAAAGATGTCTACTGGACTTGATCACATGGAGTCACTTCTCTCTTTTGGTCAGTGGTCACGTAACATGAATGGTTCAGTTTAAGTTTACATCACCAGAGGGGTGTTGCAGCACAAAAGCCTCTATGTACATAGTAAGTTACCCTAAAACAGGGGTGGGCAAACTTTTTGACTTGTGGGCCACAATTCTCCTAAAATTGAACAAGGGGGCCAGGTCATGATCCTAGTATCTATCTATTGGATAAACATGGGTATTGCAGGGAAAAGGCAGAAGTATATAATAATAATATAAATAAATTATATAATTTGGAGAAAAAATAATTTGGGGGGCCACATCCGGCCACAGAGCCTTAGTTTGCCCATGTCTACACTACCATTATTGTTAGTATCAATACTTCATGAGAGTAAATGATACCCAGTCGATACTCAGGTGAGTATTGATTGCTCCCATTACTAGTCAAAAGGTCTGATTAAATGTGGGAATGTGGAAGACATCTGGTCTGACACTTTGTTTGGCGAACATTGAGTAAGGTTTGTTTAGCGTGACATATAGTGATCAAAAATAAGCTTAGACTTACTGCTGTGATTTGGAATGACACTACTGCTATTCTATTCTTCTCTCTTCCCAATGCCAATTCCAGCATCCTTATCTCTGCCATCACCTACTTCCTTCACACCCCTGACATTTATCTCCATTTCCTTTTACCCTGCCTCCTCACCTCACCAATAGATGACCAATAGGTACTTAAACCCATTCACATTCACTTCCTCTACTGCACACAGCCTTATTTTCAGTTTCAGTCACCCATGAATTCTGACCTCCATTGGTCTTCACTCCAGCGGTAACATGCACTCAAGTTTTTATTTTAATCCAAAAACTGCTCAGAGCTGTTGTCCAATAGCTTAACTTATCAAACTCACACACTTACCTGCCACTCCTGAATGCCCTACATCCTATACATTGAGCAATAGTTTGCCAGTTGGATCCAGGACCTATAATTACTCTCTACCCTTTGGGGCCACCTTCTACCAATTGATCTTTTTCAGCTTCAAACTTACTTTTTCTCTGACTGATACTCAAGTTGTAATGAATGTTAATAGTGAACAATGCACAAAAAACAAACAAAACAAAAACTGGCCTGTAGCTCTTGATCCTGTCTCTCCTCTATGTCTAAACCACTTTTCACCTGTTGTTCATTTTTGATAAGTAGATCGATTTAAATTCACCTGATGACCTACTTTTCTGGGCTTGCTTACTATATAATCAGTCTCCTGAGTGAAGAGACATCTACCTTTCTTTACTTCGTCACGTCGACTAGAATCTACCTTTACCAGCCTTAGCCTTAGTGTTTACTCTAACCTTTACACTCCTGCCTTTCTTGTTCTCCTACTGCCTGTTATGTCTGAGTGTTTTTTGACCTTTTGAAATGTACCCATGATTACAGTCATAGACACAACAAAGGTGTTATTATAACACTATATATTTTCAATATTTTTTGTCTTAAGGGAAATCGGATGGACAACCACTCTAATTAACATCGATAAATGCAACATGCACTGTCATCATTTTTTTTAAATTTTATTATTTCCATTAAACCCTACATGATTGGAAGAATTAAGCTTTGTCACATAACGAGCAATCTCCGACTTACTGCCGATGCCACTGCTAATTTTACTGCTATCAGTGCAAACCAGGTTGAAGGTCAAATTTATGATTCCCGAAACTCAGCTAGCACAACACTGGTAAAGTTGAGCATCAGAATTGCTGAAAAGAGAGAGATGTTGTGGGCCAAACCAAGGACATCACCAGGAGCCATACGGTGGCTGATATAGTTTTACAAGCCTTTGTTTGTCCGCTGTGTTTGAAATTGTTTGCACCGTGAAATGCCTCAGGCTCACTGTCTTTAACTATTGCTCACACTCCTCTCTCCTATTCCCTGTTTTTTTTTTTTGTTTGTTTGTTTGTTTTTTTTCTCATTGTTTTCATTATGAACTGATGTTCATTTGTTTTTAATGATTAACTTTACACCTGAATCAGAGATTTCACTCCTGAACTATCATCATCAACAACATTTTGTCTCAGTGATTCCTATGTCTTATACAGACTTATGTCTGGAGGCAAAATATCACTTTGACTCAGTTAGATTTAGGCATCTAGACTGAGACTGGGAAACATAATTTGACCACTAGTGGACTTCAGCCAACTAGGAGCCATCAATGAGGAGTCTGACACAAATGTCCTACCCAACAGCACTGCTTTGAGGTGTGCATTTTGGGACAAGTTAACAAATAGGGATAGGATAGCGGTCATGGCCGCCATGTCCCATCTTCATTTCAACAGGATATTAGAAAGCTTTACTATTTCTAACCGTTCCATGGTTGTGAACTTTTCCTCAGCAACAGCTAATTTGACAGTGTGAAGGCACCATGCAAACAGGTGGCCCCACAGTATGCATGAAATGCTCCAAACCATGCCTAGTAAGTAGTGTTGGAAAAAGGCAAGGTTAACAAAGGAGAATCCGCCAACAAACACTACAACAAAGGCACCTGATGCCAGAAAATTACTGTGTGCTTGTGAGATCCCCCTGAGGAGGCACAAAAACATGGCAAAAGACACGGCATCAATCAAACGGTGGGTAGCAACATCAACATGTAAATAACCGTTAAATAAATAAAAAAAACCTGTTAGCAAACAGAAAACCTTGAAGCTATAACAAAGCCCCATTAAAAACTGCACCCATGTAGCACTTAACTGTGAGCCACAGTCCCGTGCCGATATGTCAGTGTCATTTGGAGGTAGTATGCTCTATCACCAGTGCCCACAGCTGCTCGTGCCAACTCGTGAGTTTCTCAGCGATTCAAATTGGCATGAAGGCATGTAGCACCTGGTTTTGCCATCAAACTATTGATGGAAAAACCACAGACCACTCCCCTACAGTCTTTGGGTAGCCGCTCCAGGTACGCCTGCTACATCTGCGCCCACCGTTGTTGGTTGCAGGGGATTCAATGTCACACTCTGCATGACCTAATCAGCGTCCTCAGCCAAACTCCTGTCGTCACCAGAGGCCAGATACTGGGATTTTTTTTTTTTTAACTTCTTTTTATTTCAGTTTAGTAGGCATTTAGTTTTTACATTTGCAGGTAGATCAGGACTCCCACTTTCTTTTGAATTTAACATTTTTTTCAATCTAATCCTTGGTCTTTTATTTAGCCAGATTTGTATCAGGTATTGCTTATGAGTTTTATGTGTTATCTATATTGACTACTTTGAGATTTTATTGTCAGTGTCAGACAAGAAAAGACACAATTATACATGGGCTCATCAGAAAGGATGACAATTAGAAATTCTAACATTGTGTGTTGATGAAAATGGCTGAAAACAATGGATGGAAAAACATTTGGAGGTTTGGTTTCAAAGCTAGAAGGGAATAGTGAGCTCCTGGGTAGGGGAAATATAATCATACTCATCGCAGTGGAACGTGTAGGAGGAAAAGGTTAAGGTTTGATGGAGGCCAGATGATGTACAGTACCCTGAGCACTGTACATTATTGTTCAGCAAAAATCATTTCAATCTTAAAGAAATGTAAAAGAAAAGTGTTTTGGCAAAAGTTTTGTCAAAGACACAAGTGACTTGTGCATGTGGCTTTACTTATTGTGGAGCATAAATATTGCATATTATTAGAACAGTATTGAAGATCTTAATCCTATTAAAAGATTTCCATAAACAAAAAGAACAAACACACACACACACACACACACACAAGGGCCTTTAAATTCACACTCCAGATGAGAACTTTCAAACCTCTTATCTGGTGTCCCCCTGCTGCTTACACATCATAAGATAGAGATAGATAGATAGAGCACTATATTAAGTGAGCATATTCAGAACAGAAAGAGATCAAATGAACTGACAGGGTTGAAGAGGATTTACCTGAAATCTGACAGGAGCTGAGGAGGACACGTTGAGGGAAAAATAAGAAGGATCAACTGCTCCATCTCCTGTGGACTACTCAATACCCCCACATCTGACTGTGACTATTCACCAGGTTAGAAGATACCTGGAAATGCTTGACAGCTGCCCAATTACCCTCTTATTAAATGTAATGAAAATACTGCAGTGGTTGAAGTGGGTCCACCTAAGGGCATCATTAGGAATAATACCACTGGTATTCTTTCTTTTTATCTATCTATCTATCTATCTATCTATCTATCTATCTATGTATCTATCTATGTATCTATGTATCTATCTATCTACCCATCTATCTATCTATCTATGTATCTATCTATGTATCTATGTATCTATGTATCTATCTATGTATCTATCTATCCATCCATCCATCCATCCATGTATATATATATATATATAACAGTGAAGTCTGTAATAACTAGGGATGAATTGATCCCATACTCCTTATTGTTGTCGGTCCAATATTGGACCAAATTTCATGAGTGAGCATAAAAAAAAAACCCAAAACTATAGCACCTCTGATCCCTCAGCCCAAATGCTCACCCTACCTTTGCATGACAAGCCCCAAACAGGGACACTATCAGCCCAGCAACGGTAGCCTGCATCATGCTGGAGGAGAAAAGAAGGTCTCAGTTCGATTGCGGTATCGATATCTGTATACCCTGGTTATAACACAGCATTAGCAGAGAACAGTTATCAGTGTAGAGTACGAGCTAACTGTATTAGTCTATGTGATTTCAGACAAGATATTGACTGTTTAGCATGAGAGAATTATTAACAAACATGTTTCAGACGTTTTATTCCCAATGGATCATAAACTCAATAATTAACCTTTGGTCTGCTCCTTCGGTGTATCCTTTGCCAAGAACCTGTCCATTTTGCGGTCTATCAGTCTGCAGGTGGACTTTACATATAGAGGAAGTTTCAAACTTCACTTGGCCTTTAATGCATGAAATGCTTTTGTCTACCACAAGGATTGAAACCTTGCATGGTCTTATACTCACGCACAATAAAAAAATGTGTGGGAAATTACCGAAACTACTGAGAGTGAACAAACATTTGCCTATTTTTAGACCGGCCAGAAAAACTGTTTGGTATGTGTAAGCTCTTCTCTCCACTCTCTAGCTGAGTGAGTGCTCAAGTAATTCAGGCAGAGTGCTGTAGTGGCAGGGTAATTGGCCATGATTTAAAATGCACTGATGGCTTAAGTGGAAATGCAGTTTGGCAAATAAATGGTTCTCAATCTAACTTGTGAGGCTGTTTAAAAAAAAGTCTGAAAAAGATTCTACTGGGGATTTTAAAAGAGACCACAGAGATGTTTGACTTCAAAATAAGTAAAGGCTTAAATGTTTCCAAGTCTACAAAGCATAGGAACAATAAATTAGGTCATGTTTTATAAAAATTCTTGTTCCATAAAGCAAGAACTAAAACCCTGAATCCTACAGCTGCATTCTCATCAGGAATTAACTTCCCTCCGTCCTTTAGCTAACGCTTATTCCCACACGCAGGCATTTGTAAAGCCAATTCAAGCTGTCAACGTGCAAGGGAGTTCAACTTTAAAATATAGAAATAAAGAAATGGCAGTTGCAGAACAAAACAAGAGAGAGAACTGTAGCGAAAAGTTGAGAGCATTTTAAGCCCTGTCATGTCAAGTTGACTTCACTGTTTCCGTTTACCTCTGCTGCGGACAAGCACAAATTTAAGGAAGTTAGCCACAGAGCTAATGATAGCTTTAGCCCTGGAGCAGATCACTAAGTCTCCCCTGTGCATTCCAACTACGGCCGGGACTCCAAAGCAGAAAAGAGCTAACGTGTAACCAGCTGTATTACAGGCACTGTTCTGTGTAACATCTTGGACACCTGCGGCTTATGGAGAAGTTCAGCCTATAAACTGTATGAACAATATTTTTTTTCTTTATAAATTTAGTGGGTGCGGCTTATATTCAATAGTCCGGAATTTACGGCATGTTTTATTGGGATTTAAAAAAAAAAATTCACAAAGGCCAAAATATAAATTAAGATAATATTTTATCGTCCGTAGCTTGATAGCCGGGGTGCTGCAAATGATTTTCTTGTCTGTTGTACGAATAAAGGATATACACGTTTTGCTGGTGTTATCGCGGCAACAAGATTTATTCTTCCTGTTTCATGTACAACATTTTCACATATAAGTCTCTGCCATTAAACTAATGGCCTTAGGTTTAGTCACAACTTTCAAATAATCTGGCCACAGATTTTCACAGCATGATTTCATAGAACAACATTTTTAAAACAAAACTACATTGTTTTATTCTACGTTCTTGAAAAACAAATGAATTTGTTTTCACTGATGTAACGTTTAGCTGACAATTTCTCTAATATCTCTTTTTTTACTGTAAATACTTTTATACATTCTCTTGAACCAATCATGAATCTAAATGTGTCCATTTTTATGAAAGACATGAACTACAGTAACTGCATTATTCATAGTCACTCTATCAATGTTACTGCACCCTAACTTTGGAATAGCGTTTGGCTGGTTTTGACAATAGTCCAAAAAAGTATTGCTATGACATGCTAGTCCACTTGAAAAACTTGAAAAAATGAAATTGTATTAAAAAAATATTTTAGGGGGGTCGTTTTTTCTCTTATCTACTTTCTGCTATAGCTTCTGCATTTCTACATTATTTACATTTCCCTATTACTTCCAACCCTTTACTAAATTAAAAAACATTAAAAACAAAACAAAAAAAATGATATTGCTCATCACTACTGGAGAGTTAACTACTGCTGCAACGACTCTCCGTAAAGACTAAAGCTAACTGATGAGAAGTGACACCAAGGCATTAGGCTTTAGATTTTATTACTTTGCACAGCTCCAGCTGGCCCTTGTAAAACGGTTTGGACTGAAAAGACACATTGCCGTACATCGACATGTTTGCACTTCAGAAGTTTTTCTTTTTTTTTGTACATAACATCATAACATGTTTGTCCTCAGGTTATCAGAGCTATGATGCCTCTCTCTGATACCCTGTGAAGGCAATTATGGTTGTGTGGTGGAGAAGGAAGCAGACAAGAAACAGGACCTCCTTGATGTGTGATCCAGTTCCTTTGTTTTTAGTGTATTTGCTCTGCTTCACAGAGGAAGACATCACAATTAGAAAAACCTGTCTTTTTTTAAGCCCCTTAAAAGACATTAGACAACCACATATACTTGGCGGTTCTGTGTTTGTGGAGCCAAATCGTCATGGCATTTGTAATGTGTGTACATGTGACAGTGTTCAGGCTGTTTAATGTACACGTTTGGGAGTGTGTGTGTGCACGTGCAAATAAATAAAATACATAGACCATCTACGCAAAAGAATTGTCTCCAGGGGTGAAATCCATTGCACTCAACCAAACACAGACGACATTAACCCCCTGGGAGGGATCTGGGCTTTGTGTGTCGAGATGTGTGTTTTCTAATTGAGTTAAACCGCTCTCATACATCTCTTTTTGCACCATTAGCGTTTAGCCTTTTCTGTTTCCTTTCTTAATGATTGCGTATTGATGTGCTTGCTTATTTTGGACGTGTGGTTGTCAACACAGTGTGTCAGTGTGTGTCGTTCTGTCACAAACACAGCTTTTTTAATCAAACATTTGAGTTCCCTTCTCTTTTTAATTACGTGAGACCTAATGATGCAGAGCTGTGCTCGTGTCACCAAAACGGCGCTTCCTGCACATTCCTCCCAACTTTTGCTTGTTTATTTTTTCAAACTTTCTTTATTACTTTAAATTAGCAAAAAGAAAGAGAGAGAGAGAGAGGATGTGGGTGGGTGGGTGGAGAAAGACATTTATTCTAAATTGTGTATTCCTACAAACCACAAATTATACCAAAGAATTAAATGGGTTTGGTATAAATGGTGCAGCAAGTACATAGGGTGTTTTAATTATGCCGGAATTCTGCTCCGACTTTGCAATGTAGCCAAATTCTTTGTCGTAAGTTGGAACTCACACATTGTCTATAAGGATCTACGCTAAGACAGTGGTAACGTTGTAATCCGGGACATCAGAAGAGTCTGATTTATGCTTCATAAAGGTCAACATGTTCCCCCCCAGAAAAAGGAAAACAAATGGAGCACAATCCAATGTATAAAAAATTGCTTTAATGCTGTATGTTGAAATTATGGGGCTTTCTCAAAAACAAAAAAAATATATGGGAGATAAATTAAATGGTGTTGTAATCCGGAAACGCCATAGGTCAAAACACGCTAAACTGAGGCACCTGGGTAGTCAAAATATTGCATTATATTAGTGTAATTTGACACCATAAGAGAGGTTTCTTTTTTGTCCAAAATTACTAAAGTCTCACTGTGTTTAGTGCCACAGTAGGGCAACCCACGGCTCCAGCCATGGGTGCAGGGAGAAAGGGCTGCCTGGGCTCGGCCTAGCCCCCCACTGAGATGCACTGAGCATGGCATCGTCCTCCCCGGGCGCTGACCACGGCTGCCCACTGTTCACTTTGGTGATGGGTTAAATGCAGAGGGTAAATTTCGTTGTGCATGGTGTGCTGTGCTGTGCTGTGCTGTGTCACAATGACTAATAAAGATAAGTTTAAGTTTAATTTGACATCATAAGGGAGGTTTCTTTTTTGTCCAAAATTACTAGAGTCGCATTGTGTTTAGTGCCACAGTAGGGCAACCCACAGCTCCAGCCATGGGTGCAGGGAGAAAGGGCTGCCTGGACTCGGCCTAGCCACTTGGCAAACAAAAGAAATATGCTCCCTGCTGAGCCTCAATCCCTCTGAGGCTCCCAGAACCAATGCCCTTTCCTGACATGGGAGATGTCACCACAGTCTCTCCAGTGTGCTGGGCCTTTTTTTCCCTGGTCTAATAATTCTGTTAAGTTTTGTAACATTAGGAAGCAGGCAGGACACAATTGCATCACCAGAGAATCATGGATAAGGTGTAGAAAGCTTATTCAAACTTTCCCTAAATACATTATCAGGGAGCAACAACAGGAGTACAAAACAACAAACTCTAGACTGTGACACATGAAGCAAAGACACAATGCAAGGACCATTACACACTAAACACCACAATCACAATGACACAACATGAAATGAGTGAGGGAGAGAAGTGCAGTATACTGTATATACCCAAGGCACCAGGTTACATGAGCGAGACTATTGAGAAAGACACAGGTGAGTGTGATGACAGTGATTAACTCAGGCAGGAGGGTGTGAGACAGACAGACCTCACAGCTTTGAGAACAAATGGTAGCCTGCCCACCCCTCCCCCCCCACCCTACCAGGCATGGAATTCTCTTTGTAACACGGAACACGAGGAAACACAGAACAGGAAACTCACGAACAGCCTGACACAACGAACTGAACAATGATCCAACTACAATGATCAAACACAATCACAATCACAATGATCAAACACAACCCCAATGAGCAACCCCAATGATCCAAACAGGACAGAGTGAGGGAGAGGGGTATATATACACAGGGAGCACCAGGTGACACAAGTGAAGCTAATTACCAACAGGTGAGTGTGATCCCACAGATTACCCCACAAAGACAACA
>NC_024318.1:17581064-17611914 GCF_000523025.1 Cynoglossus semilaevis | reverse complement strand
GATTTATATTCATTTGATTTGCTTAATTGGTTGTTGTTTATTTGACCATGCAAATCTATATTTTGTGTCATGACCTGTTTTTCATTTCTTTTTCAGTTTATATTAAAGTTCTATTGCTGAAAAAAACAATGCTTTTTTGCCTTTTCTTGATGTAAATATATATGGGTCAAAATTAAGCCGTTATTAATCTTAAATTAAAAAATAAATTAAACATGTATTTAATAGATATGTGTTCTATACCCCTAAGTAATAGTCAGGCAACATAACAACCTTTTATTTATTAATATGATTCTGTTGAGGTTCATTTTACCTTTTTTTTATTATTGAAATCGAGGGGTATACTGACAAAAAAAAAGGCCCAGAGGCTCACACCAAAAATATTAAAACCAAAATTTTCATGGATAAGGAAGCCGAACAAGGTAACCAAGAGATGGGAAACAAATTGGATGATCACGTGTTGTTTTTAGTGTATTTTATAGCTGATTTAATACATAGGTCAAAACCGACCCGTTAACATAAGAGATGATAACAGACAGCTAACACAAGGGGAATGTTAAACCAAGAAAGACAGCAAATAAAACAGCATAGGTTGTGCTCTGATGTAACTGAAAAAAGAAAATGAACTGAGCTTTTACAATGATAGCATGATAGTCTTCCGTAATCTGGTAAAAAGTGTTCGCTAAACTGAGTAACAGAGAAAATCTCAGTAAGTCTTGCTACTGTCATCATTCCTAAGGTTAAACCTCCAAACTGCTGACATTGGTGACCTACTTAAATACTACCCACGAGGGCAGCGAGACACTGAACTGCAGTGTCTCACAGTATGGAAACACACTTGCTGATCAGTATGCAGCTGGTTGTAGTGAAGTTTTACTTAGTATCAGGACATTGGATCAACATGTGTTGTAGTATACATTTATATACTACGAGTATTTGAATGAATAATCAGGACCGGCATCCTTAAAAATAGGAAAAATACATTTGTAATTTGTTGTTGTTGAGACACCCAGGGGACATTTCTTGACATGCCTTAATGATTAAAATCAGGCATGTTTGATTCTTTATGCATTTACAATACAAGGTATAGCAAAAACAATGGCTGTTTTCATTTTAATTTGATCATGAAAGTTGCTGCAGGAGTCCAAATTCTTGAGGAGTCTGCTCTGAATAAAAGTAATTTAGTGTATAGGCAATGCAAATAATGCCTTGTCAATGTTGAGGTAACTGTTCTTAACTTTGTAAGCCTCAGCAATGCCAGTAGGTGCATCAATGAATTATAATGGGTGTACGTGTGTAAGGTGTACAACTGATTTATACACACACACTAGTTTATACACTAGCTTAGCAATGCTACTCGCTAATTAAGTTAGCACAAAGCTAACGCTGAGTAGCATCGCTAAACTAGTTCAGATTCGTATAGCTTATGTGTAGATGGCTAAACTACCATGCCACTACTATATTTAATGATAGAGACAGATGGAATATGATGTCAGGTTGTTATGAATGTTGTTTTCGAGATGGAATATTATGTCAGGTTGTTATGAATGTTGTGTTCTGATAACTAAGACGTAAATTATGGGTTTTATTGCACTGAAGTTTAAATATTTATGTCGGTTCGTAAATGATGTGTTTTACTGATGTGTTTCACTGAAGTTTAAATATTTATGTCGGTTAAAAAGAGCAGTTTAATGCTATTCATTTACGGTTAACTCATTTGACTCATTTGAATGCTGTATATCCTGCATTTGGGTATATATATGGAAGATATTTAGAGTAAAAAGTGGAAGTAGAATTATGTCATGTGGTTGAATAGAGAGTAATCAATGTGTTTTCTGCACTCTTCCTGTAGATTGTTTTAGATCTACAGATAGATTAGGATTTGATTCAGATTTCGTGTGCGTGGAGGTTTGGTGGTGAAGGCTAGGAAGGACGAGCGACTTAAACGGAATGATGCGCGGTGTGGCCAGCTGTGGAATCCACTCCCAAGAAACCCCCAGAAATCGTCCTATTTCACTCGTGACATAGATAAGAGGGTAACACAAAAATCTACCCAGGAAGTGAGCAGTTACACAACATTACATAAATACACCACAGAACAGAGTTGAACTACATTTGTGTGTGTGTGTATATATATACTGTATATATATCTAAAATAGACATTAGATAAACATAAAAAAAAGTGAATAAAGTGTGTCAAGCGCAAAACACAGAAAGTATTATGATTACAGTGCTGGAAAAGGAAGTGAGTCCAGGGAGAATAATTGTGTGATCGAGGTGTAGAAAAGAAGACCTGCCAGTATGATTAATGATGTGGTGAAACAGCTGTAGGCTTCTCAGAGAATAATCCCTTGGGAGAAATGTCAATATAGTCACTGTACTTAAAAGAAATTCTTAAGAACACATACAATATATAGACTTTATAGTCTGTATCTCCTAAAAAAAATCTTAAGAACACATATATAGACTTTATAGTCTGTATCTCCTATGATGGTTTGTTAAGTGTAAAAGTAATTTGTCGTTTAATTCGAATGATACAAAGAAAACAACTAGATAGATAGATAGTCAAAAGTACTGTACTAAGCATGTACTGTAGCATCAGATGTAACTGATGTCTGTCTTTCTGTTTGGACTGTCATGTTCTCCCTGTCATTAAGCTTTTCTCCACACTGTTGTTTACACCCACAAACTTACAGAATTAGATTGTTAATTCTACCTTGACCATAGGTGTGAGTATTGAGTGTTTCTTTTAATGTTTCTTTTTTTTTTTTTTTTTTTGTGCCTACAAAAAATGTTGTCCTGTCATAGACTGGTGAAGTGTCTAGGATATGGGACCACAACCACTGGGGACCCATTCCAGGCCATGGATTATTTGATATGGGGGTGCACAAGAAGAGTGTTTTTATTATTATTATTATTATTATTATTATTATTATTATTATTCTTTCTAACCTGTTGGTGTTTTATTTGGAAAAAAAACACTTTAGCTCTATATAACTATTACAATGTTATACCAATAGATAGATAAATACAATGCATAATGTGAAATAATAATTGCAGTTACATTCTATACTGTACGCTATCATTAGATTCCATAGTATATAATGATATTAACTGTGTTTATTTATACATGTGACCTCCCCACATGCACAAATTTGTGATTTCAACAAGGAGGTTTCCTATGTCTCCTCTCGCCTTCATTGTTTCTCTTCTCTGATGTGACCTGTTTGTTAACAAGAAGCTGCCTCCCATTAGACAGTGCTAATCTAGCTTTTAATGAAGCTGTCAGCGGGAGTGACTGGTCACTAACACGCCTTTGTATCCACCTAAATACTCAGGAGACATAGTTTGATGAAAAAACAGTCCAATTAGTCTCGTAATTATGTCTATGGATCCTGTCAGCAGAATAACTATGGATGAGACCTGACATAATCAACACCTCTGGTAGCTATAGATTACTTATTTAACTTTCCCTGATTTATACTGCTGTTGTCTGGGCTTTCTATTGTATTGCACATGTAAGTCAAGTGTTTGAGAGTCGTTTTCTCCAAGAAATATTCTTCTAAATCCTTTGTCATATAGTGCCTTTGGTGCATTAATTATCTGAAGGGAACTACCAAGGGATTAATAGAATTATATCTATCTATCTATCTATCTATCTGTCTGTCTGTCTATCTAACTATCTATCTATCTATCTATCCATCTATCTATCTGTCTATCTGTCTATCTGTCTATCTATCTATCTGTCTGTCTATCTGTCTGTCTATCTATCTATCTATCTATCTATCTATCTATCTATCTATCTATCTATCTATCTCTCTATCTTTCTCTCTATCTATCTCTCTATCTATCTATCTATCTATCAATCTATCTATCTATCTATCTATCTATCTATCTATCTATCTATCTGTTGGACAACTCAATACACAACAGAATTCCACTTGCAAAAGAAAGGTGATGTAACACAGTGTTAAACATCTGTCCAACATTTTGTAAAACCTATTGCAGAACTCAAATTCAAAATTAGTGAATAGTTTCTTATACTGGGTCAATACAGTATAGTTTCTCAGTAACTATTTGTAGGGGTGTATAAAAATACCTGATAGATTTGAATGAAAAAAAAATCTAACATGCAAGAATTTAAGTTAATTAAGACTAATACTACTGCTACACACAGGTAGTTAATTGCTGCTAATTATTATTTATATTTACATCTAACAAACACTGTTTATTCACAGCTAACACTTTACCCACAACTTTACTGTTGCAGTGCAATAAAAATTGTAGGAAAATCTCCCCATGCGTATGTTAACACACATGTTAATTCAAAATAAAACGGGACGAATGGTCACATACTGTACGTACACAAACACAGGTTTGTTGCTGAGAACTGTTTGAAAGGCATTTTAATTTGAATGCAATTATTTAGTCATTCTTGGAGAGAAAAAACAACAATGTCCGCCCACACAGTTAGAGGTAAAAGGTAACACTGTGTGACGCATTAATACCAGTAAATCGGACGCCCCCTCAGTATCTAAGTGAAGTGTCTGAGACACGTAATTTGCTTGAGGAAAAGGAGGCAGGGGCTGTAGCAGCTGTTGTTGCTGCGCTACAGATGTAAATGATGGCCAAAGATCACATAGCACATGGACGCAAAGAAATGCCTCTCACTTTGCCCTAAGATATAATATATTTTTTTTCTTTTTTGCCATCTGTGAACAAACATAAAGCAGACAAAGGGAGGGCAAGCAGGTTGGGAAGAACAGATTAAAATTGGGAGGTGAGATGTGTTCCAGGTGGGAGTATCAAACTCCTACCTGCGGACAAATTATAGACCGTAATTCCTTACACATGGGCTGCATGATGAAGACGTTCTCCAGATGACAGCTGATAGAAAGGACTTGGACACAGGGAAAGGACTTAGACACAGGGAAAGGACTTGGACACAGGGAAAGAATTTCATGGTACTAAAATGGATTCTCAAGAACAGGTTATACCCATTTATGTCAGACATTTGTAAATCATGGTCATGGACAACAACGCTTGTAGTTGGACTGAATTTTCATTTCTCCTCTAACCCTTTTTTTTTGGGGGGGGGGGGGTTTGCTTTATTTGTTGTTGTTTTTTGGGGTTTTTTTTTTGTCTGCCTTTTCATTTTGCTAGTGCCTGAAATTCTTGTTTTTGTCCAATTCTTCTTTTTCCCTCACTTGGCTCACGATTCTTTTTAATACTCTGTCACACGTTTTTGTTTAAAAAATTTAAATCATTGAGCAAATAATAAACTACATGTATAATCAACTAAACATATCTGCCAATCTGTTGTCGTCATGTGACAGACCATACAGAGGCCTTGTTGAATTTTACACATTTGATTGAGTGTTTTTAAATTTTCAATTTTTCTGCTGAAAAATGATTATGTGTGAATGCAGCTTACACCGAATCAGAGAATCTCTCAGAATTCTCAGATGTATTACAATAGTATTATTAATGTAATATTTTATAATTATTTAGATGAGGGTAACAATTGTTGTTTTGTTCTAATTGGATCATAATAGCCCATTTTGGGTCTTGTATTGTAGTAATCCTTGTCATTTTAAGCCGTGATGTCAACGTTAGCATTAACTGTAATCTTAATAGACAGAAATCACAATTCTTTTATACTAGTGATGGCTCAAGGATTAGCATTGGTGCAATATTGGTCAAAATTCCAGGATCAAACATTGACAAAATAAAAACATCTTTAGCCCATCTAAACCAACAGCTAAGCCCAAATGCTCAACTTAACTTAACATACTGTAAACAGGGACACTATCACCTCAGCAATGGCAGCTGCCCATATCAGCAGCGTCCCTCTAGGAATCAGTATCTATATCAGACTTGAAAAAGTTGCATCGAGCTATCCCTATTTTGTTAATGTTTACACGGCATTTTGGAAAAAAAAAAAGTTTTTATTTTTATTTTTGCTCCCTGCATGCATTTAGCATTTTCACAGAAAGTGAAGCAAAAAAAACGTTTTTTTTTTATTTTTGCTCCCTGCATGCATTTGACAGAAGAAGTCAAAAAAATTGCAGGCAATGAGGTGTGGATGGAAGGTTGAAAAGTATGAATGAAATGATAGTGAGACTTGCTAGATGTATCGCATCTAGGTTCATCAAAATGACACAGTACCTCACTACAAACAGAGCAACATTGTATATGCAGCACAGTGCAGTGAGGACTGCCCTAAGACTCTACATTGGGGCAACAAAACAGAAGAGCCAGCTCCTCAGGGCAGGACTCGGCGGTTCATTTACATCTTGAGGACAAAGGACACTTGTGGATGAGGATGTACATATCTTCGCCAGAGAAGACAGATGGTTTGAGAGAGGGGTGAAGGAAGCCATCTACGTCAATCTGGAGAAACCATCTCTTAGTAGAGGAGGAGGTTTGAGATACAACCTTTCATCCATCTATATATAATCCCGAGTTCTGTCCCCAAAAGATTCAACTCCCTCCCTGCCCTCGCTGCAACTATTTTTTGTTTAAATGACCTGGAGGACGGAGACCCTACACAAACTTGCTAAATGTATGGTTTGCAGACAGTGGTACTATCTAATACACAGGACGTAGAGGTGAATGTTGCAGTGATGTAGATGCGGAGGGAGTTAACTAAATCTGCGTTAACAGCTTAGGTTAACTACATTTTATATTGTCACTCGAAAAAGGGAAACAAACTGACCCTGACAGAAGTTTGCACTTGCAATGTCCTTATTTAGCTTACGTTTTATTTTCACTTTAAAAATCCAAACACTAAACGTCAGGAACCCCTGCCATTCGCATAAATATTTGGTATGCATCGAGCGCGCCAGCATCATGTTTTCTATCTTCTGCTTTTGTTTTTCATCAGTCTTTTCCTTTTTTTTTGTGCCAAAAACCAAATCAACAAGAGTTTATTTGATGGTCTCGCAGATAATTCCTTTTTATACAAGTTGCTTCTGAATGAGGAAAAAAAAAAGTTTAATTGTTCTTGTTACTGATGAATATCTTGCGTTAGTAATGAGACTCATTCATTTTTACCTCCTGTCATTTGACTAAGCCAGGACCAGATTCTGATTTGTGCCTTCCAACAATCTGGTCCCCCGCTGTCTATTCATCTCTAGTAATTTCCTCACTTCACTAAGTTCATAATTATAATCCTGCGCAGCCATTATTAGTGCTTCAAAACAAACAACAGAGCGCCCACAGCTGAGAAGCCAGGCATGACAGCCTAAATAATCTTCCCTTCCCTTTATTAGCTAGCTTATTATCATTTTAGCTATCAGGACTTTTCACATCCAGGCTGCCACACACAAAAATTGATGAAATTTAATATCCAAAAGTCTTTGACATTGTTGTCATTGTCATAAAATGAATGTGATAACAGAATTAGACATTCAGCTTCCAACGATTTAGGAGGTTCTCACAAAATACCATCTCCTTGGAATTAACATTACAAGACTTGATGATATGCATTATCAAAGTGCTGCAAGATGTGTTGTTTAAATATATGCTGCATATTTAAACATACAATAATTAGATACAATAATTTGAATATAGTATATGCTACAAAGGGGCTGTGGTGGTTAAGAAGCAGAGTTGGTTCCGGAAGGTTTCAGGTTTGAGTCCACCAGCAGCCATGTTGCGACTGAGGGGGACTGAGCATGGCATCGTTCCCACACGCTGCTCCCTGAGTGCTTTAGCTGCCCAGGAAACAGTGTCTGGGGATGGTGCAACTGTGAAACAGTGTGATGAAAAATAACTCACTTTCCTTTCCTACATACTGTAGTTGTGGTTAGTTATTTTACATAAAATGCAGGGGTACCAAACATAAGGTCCATGGGCCAAAACCTGCCAGCTTAGAGTTTTCAATCTGGCCCACAAAACACTTCATGTTCAGGAAATATTTTGCAAAATTCAATTTCATTAAATAGGAAGATTTATCTACTATATTTATACTTCTTTGCATGAAAACAAAGGAGAAAAACATGGACTTATTGTTATTCATAGGTAATTAAGTTATGATTACTGGTCCGGCCCACTTGACGTCCAACTAGGGTGAATGCGGCCCCTGAACCAATCAGTCTGATTTAGAGCATTAGTAGACCAATACCCACAAATCCAATTTTAGTTAGTTTAAGTTTACAATAACTGTTAAATACCAGGTGGAGAAGTAAGATTTTGACTGATCTAATTTTTGTAAAGATTTCACTCAAGCAACAACAACAGCAAGTGCACCGAGAAACAAAAAAGTACATA
The DNA here is from genome assembly GCF_000523025.1 of Cynoglossus semilaevis. Lineage (NCBI taxonomy): Eukaryota > Metazoa > Chordata > Actinopteri > Pleuronectiformes > Cynoglossidae > Cynoglossus > Cynoglossus semilaevis. The sequence continues at coordinate 17,603,643 of NC_024318.1, read as the reverse complement.
TTAAGAGTACAACATAAAGGAAATAACAGATGCATGAAATCAATAGAGTCCAACTGACCCTCTGGAGTGTTAGAGCAAAACGTATATTGCATGGTTATCTAAAATACGTCTTCAGAATTGACAACGGGCCAGCCAATATATTGTTTAGCAAGTTTCGCCAAGTTTTGCAGTTTAAACACACAGACTCCCCCGTTTTCACTCCCTCACTCAGGTTAGATGAACGGAACAGATGTTGAGGCAATATGAGAGTTTCTGATTCCCAAATGACAATATGCTGTTACTGCTATTCAAGGTAAAATGTGAATTGCTATTTTGATGCAAAATTTTTTGACAAGTTACCATCTGGCTGATAGGATATGCTCGAATAGAAACTGTCTGCATGATAGACACCTGCATTCAAACACAATACGACACATTCATTAATACACTTTTTCAGATGGAGCCAATTCCAGCATTCTTTGGACCGGGCCCAGTTTTACTCCCAAGAAGGTTTTCCACTGCTTTGCTGGGCAACATACAGAGAGTCAAACTCATACTCAATATAGTGTTTCCATTAAGCCGCCTCCTCAACTTGCATGTTTTCACACTGTGGGACGAAAAAGAAATCTCCCAAGACATAGAGGGGGGGAGGCCTCTCCTTCGAACCACTCCTTGATCAGCATCTGCCTGCCAACATGGCCAACTCTGCCCAAGCACTACAGCCAACTCCTCATCATGTGGTGAGCAGTTGACAGCTCTGCCCCCTCTCTTCATTCAATTGTCCAAGACATGTGGCTAAAAGTCTGATGACACAACCACAAAGCCAATCAATAAAATGCTGCCCAGCCTGGTGCAAAAATGCACATTGGAAAAGCTTACTGTATGCCTGAAAATTATGTTAATTAGCACAGAAGACTGCTGTTCCCATGGAAGTCTCAGTGTTATTGCACATGCAGGGTTGAAGTCCAGCAACATCCAGATTTTGGGCAAAATTAATGAATCCAGTGTTTGGTCGACATGAGTTAGCCTATGTGAACTGTATTTCTCAACTTCAGCCTACCATCAATATGCTGTATGTGGAGGACTAAGATGGTGCAGGTTGTGAAAAATCTTTCACTGTTGTGGCTGAGTTCAATGCCCCGTCACCTGGTTAGCTGGTCTCTGACCCATCAGGGGGTCCAAATTTTGTAAACTGGGCCTGTATCCCGACATCAAGCTACAGCTTTTTTGTTGTCTCTGTGACATAAGTAACTACAGTGATCCCTCTCCTATCGCAGTAGTTGCGTTCCAAGACCCACCGCAAAAAGGGATAATCCGTGTAGGGGTGAGATAGTTTTTATATTATTTACGTATATATTTACGAAACTCCCCCACACTGTTACCAACCCTCCCTAGACTGTATTACCCTTTCCCACACATACATATTACGTAAATAAATTTCACTTTCACTTTCGCTTTCACCAGACACAAGAGCACAAACTTTATAACAACATACTTTTTTTTTTTTTCCTGTATTTTTTAATTCTTTTAGGTTAAAAAAAATTTTTACCCCCCGCGACCCGGTCCCGATAAGCAGAAGGTTATTGATGAATGGCATTGTTCAACTATGCCATTCACTAGGTGAATAAATTATTGGTTTGATAATTTTGTATTAATTCATGTTTGAATACATGAATAAATAAAATTACATAAATAAATTACAAATAAAAATAAGAGAATATGCTATAGAAGAGGGGTGGTCACAGTTTTTTTGGCTTGGGGAGCTTCAACTGACACAGACTTGTGTTCAACTGACCAGGCTGAAGTGATCTACCAAATAAAAATAAGCTTTTTGGCTTGGGGAGCTGCTGTTCAACTGACCAGGCTGACGTGATCTACCTACAATGAGAACATCAGACAGAAAACTTACAACCAGGCAGGAGAGGACAGCTCAATGTACATGTAGAAGTGGTGGCAAAATTACCAGGTGGGTATCTAAAAAGTAAACAATGAAGGCAGTGGCAGATAATCCAGGCGACTAGGAACAAGGAGCAAGAAATAAGGATTACTTCTTTACATAGATCAAAACAAAGAGTGCAAAGACACTGCAACATTACCACTGAGCTATGTATATAAGACCCACTGGTACTAAAGCCTCGTGGAGCTGCAACTTAAGTACTGAACTTCCTTTGATTGAAGGTGATGTCCACCAGTGCTCTGGCTCATCAGGTATGGATTCAATGCAGCTGCGGTAAAAAAAAAACACATACACAAAACTTGCAGCCCAAGAACAAATCACAAAATATAAGAACAAAGAACAAAAAAAAAAAAATCCATATGTAAATGTGTGTAGCTATATGGCAGAATACGATTTGATTCCTGTAGTATTGTATCAGAGACTACTACACACTAGAGCAGGCTTGGGCAAACTTTTTGAGTTGTGGGTCACAATTGTCCTAAAATTGAACGGGGGGGGGGCAGGTCAGGAGCAGATACAGTAGACGGAGCGTTTGTAATAATCTACGTAAATGTAAATAATCTCTATGTAAAATCATGCATAAAGGCTAAAATGCTAAAATGCTTTTATCATTTTCTATGCCATCTATTAGGAAAACGTAGATATTGCAAAGAAAACGGCAGAAGTATAATGATAATACAAATAAATTATATAATTTGGAAACATTTGGCGAGCCGGATTAAAAAGCTGAACGGGCCCACAGACTTTAGTTTACCCATGCCTGCACTCAAGGATTATATTTATTCAGCTAGATTTTTTTTTTTTTACATTTTAATTATTCATGATCTACCAGCACTCTCTTTGCGATCTATTGGTCAGCCCTGCTATAAAACCACAGGTAAACAGCTTAGCTTTCAGGACAGAGAAAAGAAGGTGATTGCGGCCAAGTGAAGAGCTGACATCTGTTCCTCTCAGTGACCCTCAGTGACTTTCTGAAGAGGATCCTCTCATCCTAGGCCAATCAAATCAGAGCATTTCCTCTTCCTGGGTCAATTGCCCAATCAAGGAGAAGTACAGCAACATTTTATCAGTCAATTACCAAATGCTTAAAATACTTCCTCTTCCTAAGCACACGTTTTTACCCCTTTTACTTATGAAAGACAGATGATTTACAGGGTTTGGCTCCACAGGAAAGTCAGAGTCAGTTTGTTAATACGACGTTCTCTCATCAGTTCACCGATTACAAAAAAAGGAAAAAGAAATGTTAATGTAATCAATTGGCTCTTAGGAGTAGCTACAGCGGAGTCAAGGCCAGCAAGGGCTTCTCTGTTGGCCTAACTAGCATCAACATCAGTGACATATTTTTGAATATATTTATATGAATATTAATTCAAAAAAATAATACAGAGCACTCTTTCTTCCTCATTATGTACCTGTTTGCCTTCTTGCATTGTGTCCAGTTTTTTTCTTATCCAATCATATTTTAGCCCTCATCTGTTGCCATGGTAATTCTTAGGAAAAGAAAGATCCTGCCTCAGGTGGAGGAGTTTAAGTATCTTGGGGTCTTGTTCACAAGGAAGGGAAGGATGAAACACAAGATCGACAGGTGGATCGGTGCTGCAGCCGCTGTATCGGTCAGATGTGGTGAAGTAGGAGCTAAGCCAAAAGGCAAGGCTCTCGATTTACCAGTCAATCTACCCTTACCTGTGGTCATGAACTTCGAGTCATGACCGAAAAAACAAGATCCTAGATACAAGTGGCCAAAAAGAGCTTTCTCCACAGGGTTGCTCTTATGGTATTTAGTGAACCAAAACAAGACTTAAACGATTTGAGATGCTACATAGTGTAATGAAGGGTACAAATAAAATAAAATAAAATATATATACTGTATATAATAAAAATATATATTTGCTGTCAAAATCAACACTGTATGTAGCCAACAAATTGACGAAGTCGTCACCGTCTACGTCAGTTTTACATGTAAAATTAAACTCTAAACAATTTCCCACCTTCCAAGCTAACACTCTAGGCTGGCAACTCATGCAACACAATTTCCTTCTGTTCCTCCACACCTCACTTTACCTTGTCTGTTGCCAGTCAAATATAGAATCTCTCGTGAGTCATTCTATTTTCAATCACTCATTTTTTTTCAAGAGCGGCTTACAAATGTTCCGCTTCTTGGCCTTACACACGTCCTGAAAATTCTGAACTTTGCCTTTAAATTACGACGTTTTCGAGGAAAAACATTCTTTAGATTTTCTTTGTCCAAAAATAACACTGCTGGTATTTCTGTGATTGCAGTCAGGTCTTGGGGAGGAAATGTAAAACTCTTCTCTTATCACGATATAAAGTGAACTTAATCTTATCAGCGTGCTACAGATCAACCGATTTGAAAAAGTAAAAAAGAAAAAAGTTAACAGAAAATACTTTGTGACTCAAACATTAACTACGTTTTTTTGCCCACCTAATCAAGGCTGGTTGAAAATCTATTCAATCACAGTTTTATCACCATCCATTGTTTCTGGAAGCAGAGCAAATCAATAAGTGTTGTGTTTGGAACAGCCCTGGGTAACGAAAGATAGGAATCTTTTCAGATAATCAGCCACTACTCAACCCTGTGAGGAGACAAATTACAACAATGCATTTATCACACACTGCAGCACACACGTACACACCGCTGAATTAAACAGAAATGGAGAATATCAGGATTTCATAGGTTGCCTGTCCACCAGAAGCCCTTATCATCTACCTTTGCTTCACAAAAATAATCTGGCCAGCATTGCGTAGATTTAGTTATGAACCAAAATGATTGCGAAAAATGAACATTCTCTTTCTTTATACAGTGAAACCTCAATTGTCGAACGCCTTTCTGTTCAAACAATTTGGTTCACAAACAAGATATTTCACCAAAAATCTTGTTTGTTTGTGTTATGATATTTCTTTTTTTTTTTTTTTAAATTTCACAAATCACCATGGGAAAAAATAATAGTGAGGACAACAACAGAAGTGAAGAAAGATTATGGAAGCATGAGAATGGTGCTCATGTTTCAGATCTGGCTTTACAGTATGGCTTAGTTGTCGATTTGTACCATCGTCAAGAACAAGGAAGCAATAAAAGAAGCTAAGGTTGCCAAAGAAGTAACTGTGATCACCAAGCAAAGATCGCAGACATTAGAAGAAGTGAAAAAGTTGCCTGGAAGCAGGCAACACCTTAAAACAATAAGAAGACACAGAACACGGGCAGAGTAACAAAGGACACAAACAGGACTCTGCCACCTATAGGTGAAAGAGGGCAGAACAGTAACATGTTGAAATTTTTACTAAATGCTGACCAATACCGATCCTCAATATCAGATGAAACGAAAGGAGTGGAAATCATTAAACCATTCCAGAAGATGACAGGAGTAGAAATCATCTCTTTGTGGTTGACCATTTGTAAGTAAAACATTTTTTTAGGTTTCAATAAATTACCATTTGTTTTGTTTTCCATTTCATTTTTAATAAGGTTACAAACTTTTCTGGTGTTCAAACGTTTCTTACTGTGATCCCTCTCCTATCGTGGTAGTTGCGTTTCAAGACCCACCGTGAAATGGGAAAACCTGCATTATATAACATTATATTATTTATGATTATGATAGATATGATAGAATGATAGATTATATATATTTACCCTTTACGACCCTACCCCACACTATATTTTTACTGGGTATTTTTTAGATTAGAAAATGTTTCTTATCACTAAAATAACAAAAACATTGAAAATTAAAAAAAAGTTTTACTGTAAAATACCATGATATAGCGAAACTTTCGCAGAATGGATAAAAACAAAACAAAACTGTGATGTACTGAGGGAGCGAAAGGCGATATAGAGAGGGAACACTATTTGGTTTACAAAAGGGGTTCCCAAAGTGAGGAGTGGGGGCACCGATGGAATGAATGAACAAGGTTACACAAAAACAGAACAAAAGGCAACAAAAAGTTTGGAAACTCAAATTGTAAAAAAAAATGTGTGGGATTTAATGCTTTACTTCATCTTTATTATATCTCATCTAATTTATCATTAGTTGCCACATTTATGGATTTGTCCTCTCAAGTCCCATCACTTGTCAACTTCTCTGCGGGATTTATTAACACTGGTCGTGTCAATGTGCGTTAATTTCCCTGCCTGAGCCATAAAGTTGTATCAATGTGAACAAAACCATGTTTGACAGTGAATTAAGCCCAGAATGATTAAACATCCTCTTACATTAAAACATTATGAAGACGTTATGATCTCATTAAGAAAAGGCTTGTCTTTATAGCTCTCAGCCCACTGTTGCTTTATGGGAGCCATTCTCCTTCACCCCATAGTGTACGACCCCATTTGACCCATCTTATCAGAGGGTGACTTCCTTGATTTGGTGTAATTGGACTAGTTGCGGTAAGTGATGCTCAGATGGCCCGTCAGCTGTGTAGTGTAATTGGTGGATGGGACGGTTGTCAGCCAGCCAACCAGAGAGGTCAGAGATGATGATTATGCGTGGCATCACTGGTCAGGAATTGATAAATGCTAACCTGAAATTTGATTAATTCCTACATTTCCCAAAGGTAACTCTAGAGGGATTAATAAAGTGCTATCTATCTATCACCTATTTATCTAATTTGTAGATGCGCTGGAAAACACACTCACATTGTCACGTGCTGGCATCGCAGGAAGCAGGCAGAACCCGAATGCAGTACTGGAGAGACTCTTTCTGGTGCAGGTAGTTTTATTAACAAAGTCCAAATGAACGAAACACAGAGAACTACCAGGCATGGGATTCTCTTTGTAACACGGAACACGAGGAAACAGAACAGGAAACTCACGAACATGAACAGCTTCGACAGAACGAACGGAACAATGATCCAACTACAATGATCCAACACAATCACAATGATCCAACAAGGACAGAGTGAGGGAGAGGGAGCACCAGGTGACACAAGTGAAGCTAATTACCAACAGGTGAGTGTGATCCCACAGACATGACACACATTCACAGTGTGATATACGTACAAAACACGAGTGTAAGTCGCACACACCTGCAATTAGTCATACATGCAGAAATGCACATACACGAGCCACTCTAGAGGTTTGGCAGACAGTTGGGAGATCGGTGCTAATGGAACATGTGGCAAAATGGACTAAAGGGACAGGATAAACATGGTTACCATGGGAACTGAAAAGCTGTGTCTGTGTTTAGTCTTGGAGAGAATCATATTTGGATAATCTGGGATTAGCCTTTTTTTTACAGCATTGAGGCTTGCAAACTTAATGTGTTTTAAAATGTATGTAATTGATCTGAAAAGAACAGAGGTACATAGAACGACTGAATTCCATATTAGCGGACCCTGTTACGGACCCAGTGATGGTTCTGTCTGGACATACTGTATGAGCAATCTCTGATAAATTAGCAAGATTACATCATTTCCATGAAGCTTTTTTTTTCTGCTATTCCAGTAAGCACGGCAATAGCATTACTCATTTGAGGCAATCAAATAATTTTAACCTGCACACAGTAATGCAAGAATAAAGGGTGATGAGGAAAAAACGTTGTTTTAAAATGAATTGACAGAGAAAGTTATGTCCATTCTTCCAACAAACAGTTCAAAATGTATGCCTCATAAACTCAACAAAACAACAAAATATGTATTGAAAAATTGACTGGAAAAAGCATGTTTTCCCTTCTCTCCAGATATGTAATGTACTTTTTTTTTTCATATGGACTTTTTATGCGTAAACACTGAATCTGGAACAACCAAAAATCAATGTTATAAAGAGAGAAATTAAATTTGAAATAGAACATTAGTGGTATTTGTTTCTTATTGTGTCTCTTTATCTGTAGCCTCTCAAGTTCCTTTTTTATGTAAATCTTTTTTTCACACCACTAATCTACTACAAATCCTCACAGTATATGGAAGCTATATACTGGCGAACTGGCCAACTCTAGTACACATTTGATATGATCTTGCGGACCAAATACAATTACACTGTGGCCCAGATTTGGCCCCCGTGCCCGAGTTTGACGCGTGTTGTACATCAATGATCCCTGCTGGCTCGTAGCAACACTCTGACCCTTAACAGGTTGGTAATTGGAAGGGTGAATGGATGGATGGATAAACATTGAAGAGCCTTTTTGTGTGTGTGTGTGTCAAACAGTTACTAGACGATCGAGTGCTCGCCCAGCCTTAGACACAACTTGTCCAAAGCTTGTGGCTTTTATCAGATAAGGATGTCTGTACTCTTGTTTACTCTCCTCACATTGGGGACAAAATGCTGTCTGGAAACTTGGTAAATATAACTGAGTTTAAAACTAGAAAACATCTATATATATATATATATATATATATAATAGCATCAAAAGGCAACCTTTATAACTAAGTGTGAGTATTGTAATACCCTAACAGTAAACCATAATCCATCACCATATAGCTATCTATCTGTCTATCCATCAAGCCGTCTGTCATGATGGTTGATTGCGACACATTTTAACATTTGCTCACAATTAGGCATATGGAAACGAAATAATTATAATAATTAAAATTTTAAGTTTCGAACAGCTGGGTGATATTGTCTGATGTCCAGATTATTAAACAAGAACTCTTACGTCAATGTCCCGTTGCTGCTCTGTGGACCAGGAGGAAAATCATATCACAGATAACAGATGAGATGTGAAAAAAACATCAGATTCTTAATAACCTAGTCATATACTGCAGTTGATGTTTTTTAAATCCACTTTAGTAAATTAAATGCAAACAAATCATTAAGAGGGAGCTAAACCTCCCTGACACCGCGAAAAATGATATCAAATTCATCAATTTAAAAAACAAAATAAGTTGACGCAGTTTGTTATAAATAGAGCGATTGCGTAACGCAGCCCTGTTGTTCTGTTCTGACCCCACAGATTGTGTTGTCACGGTCGCCGATTACGCTGAAAATTCATTGCTTCATCATCTTTATTTAACTACCATAATCTGTTTATTCGTGGACATGGTTTGAATAGTGACAGCTGCGACACTTGCTGTGAAACACACACACACACTTGAGGAACTATTTAGTGTTTGCGGATTTGGGTACAAGCGCAGTAAGAGTTATAAACGCCGTAAATCCTGAAATTGCTGTTTCTCTCACTTCTCTGATTAAAACATTAATCAGCTCCGAACCTGCACCATCCTATGGCATTGATTAAACTTTCTAGTTAAGTTACAGATGGACTGGGGAAACACAGATGCTGATATTGCATTACATTCTACAGGGAGTGAAATGTGGCTGCGGCGCTGGGTTTGAAATGTGTTGTTGGCATCAGCAAGTTCTGTTAGGTTTCTCTGAGGCTCGTGGGATTTTTCTCCTCCATATTTCCTGAGCGATACTTGGACCTTGGCAATTTTCCACACAGTTTTCATGATCACGCTACACCATCGGAGTGTGTAGCTATGTAGCATTCACATGGTCGTGTTTTTCTATCGTCTCCTAATGACAATGGCTGTGACAATGCGGAATAAATGTGAATCACAATATTTATTGAACATATTTTATTAATGTATGATATACATTCTCCCTAATCACAAGTATTTATATTTTAGGACGGCTAAATACAGTAATACCTTGTGATACGAGCGTCCCGACATGCGAGTATTACGAGATACGAGCCAGCCTTCAAGTAAAGAGTTGAGATACGAGCACGCTTACGGACGCCGACGCTAGGTGGCCGAGCACTTGGAGCAGCCCACGCCGCCTCACTCGTTCACTTCACGTGCTCGTCGACATCCGTACGCATCTCCCGCGAGTCTTCCGTATTGTGTTTGCGTTAGCTAATGTGATTTTCTCTCTATTTTGTGCGTTATTCTTCAAAATGCAGTCCAGGTAAATGTCGTTACTTAATATATTTTTTATTATGTGAAGAATAGTATGAAATTGTTTTATTTGAAAAAAAAAAAAATACAGATCCATTACCTGCTATTTCAGATAGTGAACTCTGTGTCGGTTGACAGAGTTTACTAACTGCATATTTTTTTGAAAAATGCAAAAACAGTTGCCCATGAATTCATGCACACTCGCGCTTACAATTGAAACCAGTTTAATAAACAGAATCCATAAGGTGTTTGTCGTCACTATTTGAACCCTCGTTATTTGCACAACAGCGTTTTAAAAACAAATTCTAAAAGACTGAGTGTTTTAATTTTGAGATGCCACATTAAGTGACCATTTTCTCGGAAGGAATAATTTGCCACGCGATTGCCACCATCATCACAGCTCAGACATTTCTCCCACCCGGCCCTTTATTTATTCAATCTGATACGTACAGACACATGAATAGATGGATGTTGAGATGTCCCACCACTCTCTTAAGGGATAAACAACATTATGTCACATGAAAACTGGTGAGTATTGTTCTGTGTAACACACACACCAGACAGTCTCTCTCATTCCGTTGTGGTATTGCCGTGTCTGATGTGGCGCTGCTTGTTTACTGCACAGCAGAGTTAATTAGCCGTTTTATTACTGATTTACAGCCAGACGGCCAGACAGAGAGTGGCCGCCGATTTGTCCTTGCTGTCCGCTCAAGGACTTGTCAAAAGGAGCAGTAAACCCACAACACAGTTAGGAGCCACTCATGCAAGTTTTGTTTCACCAAAAAAATATATACATATACAGTGGAACCTCAAGATACAAGCTTGCCGACATATGAGTATTCCGAGATACGAGCAAGCATTGGAGTAAAATTTTGCTTCGAGATACGAGCACGCTTACAGACGCCGACGCTAGGTGGCCAAGCACTCGGAGCAGCCCACGCCGCCTCACTCGTTTACTTCACGTGTACGTCGACTTCCATACGCATCTCCCTCGAGTCTTCCATATTGTGTTTGCGTTATCTACGTGATTTTCTCACGGATTTTGTGCATAGTTCTTAATAATAGCAATGAGTCCTAAGAGAGTGAGTTGTGGATGGTAGAGAGAAGAAGAAACGCATGATGACCATGGAAATAAAGCATGAAATTGTCGATAAATATGAGCGGGGTGCCCGCTAAAGAAAGAATAGAAAAAAAAAAAAAAGTTAAAAAAAAATAAAAAAATACGTAAGTTACTACTTAACTTATTTCTAAGTTTATGTAAATTATGTGTAAGGTACGGAATCAATGTATGGGCCAACTCTCTCTTCCTCCCTTCCTCCTCCTCCTCCGCACATGCCGCCATTATCCACTACTGTATCGTCTGTCTCGAAGGTATGAACTCATAATGTGTGTGTATGTCTCTATAGCAATTAAAAACATTTTTTTTTCCATTGTTATTAGCATTAATAAGTGAGTTTTTTAGAGGGCCGGAACAGATTTTTTTATCTTAAGGTATTATTGTATGTACTGTGTATATATATATACATTTCTGAGGAAACAAAACATGTTTATAATGTGTTTCCTCAGCATAAACGTGCAAACCCATGTAGATAAGAAAATGTGACTTTAAAATCTAACACAATGATGAACATTACGGCCTCTTTCTTTATTTTACGCAAGCATAATTCCGCTGTCTGTAGTGATTTATAAAACACAAAGACACTAAAACAAACATGCACAAAAAAAACCAACTATGACCTTGCTCACCTTGACCGCTTTGTCTTATCTCATTAAAACAGAAGCACTTGCCTCAGGGAGAGGAGAAATAAGCACACACACCTCTATGACACAGACTCATATGCAGTATGAATGCCCCCCCCCCAACAGCCAAACCCTGTATGTACTGTATGTCTTTCAAATGGGGGAAAAAAGAGTGTAAAGGGGTTTAAGATTTTTTTGCAAAGTGCCCATTATAGTGAAGTGAAGTAAAACTTATAATTAGCAATGTGTTTATTTTAGAAATGCATCCAAATTACCAACAGCTAAAATAAAGCTAAATAAAGCACATAATTCAGAAATTCAAAAAAATACAACATATTATTATCTAAGAAATTCAAAAAAATACAACATATTATAACAAAGAGTCTTGAGATCTTTTCACTTCTCACTAAAAGCCAGTTTTTTTTTTATAGTGAAGCACTGTTAGCATTAGTGTACCAGAGTTAAAAATATATGGTTATATTTCATATATTCAGTAAGACGTGTGTTTTTCCGCAGAATGGATTGACTGCATTTTAACTTCTTATGCCAAATACAGATATAAAAGACAAAGTTACCAAGACTGGGGATTTCACTTTATATATTTAACACATCGCAAGCAGAGTACATAGCTGCTACATTAGCATTAGCATTTATTGTTATGGGGCTTTAACCAGACACACTTCATCATATAATCTCACCAGACATGAGGCTAGGAGAACCACTTACAAACGCACACTGACATCTGTGCAGAGACTGCGCAGAAGTGACAGCTAACAAGACGTTACATTAACCATGCTGGCAACATGCTATTGGGGCAGTTGTTGCCTGTACCACTGTGTGTGCTAAAGTAGCTACAGGTGTAGTATTCATTCATGCTTAAACAGTCTGACACTGGCAGGCGAGCAGCCAGCGGCACGCTAGCACAGCAGCTGACAGCTATTTAATGTCACTGCCTTCTCCTGCAACAGCAGCGGGCAAAGGCATAGGAGGTGTTTCGGTTCAAGTAGAGCTAACCAAGTGTGCAGGACATTGTCTTTTGAATATTGGTTTCTTTAGCCCGTTTCTCTGGCTCAGACATTCATCTCTGTATCGCTTTGCCTCATTTTACTAATGTAAAATGTGACTTTTGTGGGGATATTTTGTATCATTTTTCATTAGATTTTCTTTCGTTTGTGTTGTTGTTTTGGTAATGTTTTGCCCTTCAGTATGGCTCCCAAGTCAGACTGTTCTGATGTTTTTAAATTTTCTTTCGTTTGGCTCCCAAGTCAGACTGCGCCGATGTTTTTATGTCCTAGATTATGATGTTACCACTGTGTTAGCATAGGTGCTAGGTATTAATGTACAGTATTTGAGTGCCGACTTAAGGTGAAAATCGAGTTACGATGCATCATCAAAACAAAATTCCGACCTATGTTGCCTCTGTATATATATTGTTTGTCATCACTGGATTTTTTTTTTCATCATATTTGCACATGTTCTTTCTCTCTTTCTCCTCCTACCTTTTGACTGAGTCTCTTCCTCCATCTGCCTTGCTCTACTGCTCTGCACCTTCTGTTTGCACATCCATCAAACATTCTGCTCTGATCTTTGCTCCCTCATTTTCACAATTTTTTTGCTCTCCTCTATCATCTTTATTCCCTCTTTACACACACTCACCCATTGATTTGATCCTGTTCCTTAACATATCATTTTTCAATTCAGCCCCGTTTTTCTCCAATTTCAGGTGTAAACACATCCTAGCTGCTTTTTTTTTGTTTGTTTTTGTTTTTTGAAAAAGACACTTTTGTGTTCATCTCAAAATGTGTCACCCTAAAGGAGAGTTGAGAAAATTCATACAATGTCCAGCATCACTCAAATTAATGTGTTTACTGTATTTTCGGACTATAAGTAGCTCTGGAGTATAAGTCACACCAGCCAAAATATGCATAATGAAGAATAAAACTAAAGAAAAGAAGAAGAAAAAAAAGCTGCTCCAGAATACAAGTCGCAATAGTGCCATCTAGCAGCTGTCAGTGTGAAAATAATGAACATGTACATTTTCAGTGGTACAGAAGTAGCAGATACTAAGTTGCAAACGAAGCCAAAGGATGATAAAAAAAAAGTGTGAATTATAGTTACAGCTAATACAGTAAATGTTTTAAAACCATTTGTACCTGTACCTGTACATGCCATGTGTTTTCAATGAAGGTGATAAACAATGGAGCAGAACAAATATTTAGCTCTGAGGTCAATAACACAACATCTGATTCAGAGCAAAGCATGCAGCTTTACATAATTGTGCAATGAATGAGGAAAGGGCAGTGTTCCCGTGCTTCCCCGCTATTTTATGTTCTCTAGTTATGCCAAATGGTGTTGTGTTGTTACACAAATGTAGTCATCATGACCACATTACATGCTATGTTGAGGCATAGCGCAAAGAACCTGGTGTTTTTACACCTGTGCTGTAATTTCATTTTGAAGGTGAAATAATCAGACAATGACAAATGTGAAGAGTGTGCATTATTGATAATTACACAGTTGGTCCTGTGAGTAATTATCTGGATTCTGTACGTTCATCCAAAGGACAGAATACCTCACCGTGCAGTGAGGACTGCCCTGATCTGAAGTGAGATGGGTTGAAAGAGGGGTGAAGGAAGCCATCTACGTCAATCTGGAGAAACCATCTCTCAATAGAGGAGGTGGTTTGAGACGCAACCTTTCGTCCACCTATAATGTCGTCCTGAGTTCTCTCCCCAAAAACTTTCAACCCTCTATCTGAAAACATAGACCACAGTTTAATTTCAAAGGACACAGCCAAAAGTGTCTCTCAGGTGAAACTATTAGTCCATAGCTATGGTATCACCCCTCATTCACACCCCTAAGCTAAGTGAAACAGATTGAAATTGCTATATCTACATGAGCTTGAACAGATCCCTCAGCCAATTTCTTCAAAGAAGACACTTCTTACTGAACCTCATTGGCTTCCTCAACTGAAGGAACTCTTTAAGACTAATAGAATGAGAAGACAGGGACGTTGCACAAACACCAATTGCAAATCCACAACTGCGGTACGTTGATCCAGGGTTTCAAAACACTTGTTTCTCATGTGTTCGCAGGAGAAAGGCTCAGCGGTCAAAGCCGAGGAACCCACTCCCTCAAAGAAAGTCGAGAACCTCCGCGGCTGCGATCTCCTGCAGGAAGTTTCAGTCACAATCAGAAGGTTCAAAAAGAAAAAGAAAGGTCAGAGCAGTTCTCTCTCTCTATCACTGTTTCCAGTGTTCATACTGCAGCAGCTGATCGAAGACTATATTGTTCATATGTGATGATGTGGTTCCAGGGTCCAACGCTGTGCCATGCTGCAGTTCCCAGAGAAGGAACTCTTTAAGACATTTTTTATTAATATTAAATGCAAACAGTTTCAATTTATTACGTAATCCAGAACAAATTATGTATGGCCTAGAGATGCTAAGGATATAAAGGATGGACAAGGTGGTTCTCCTTACAATAAGGTGTTTTATTTTTCTCTGGAGATTCTTATTGAAAGCCTTGCTGCAGCAGCCATCAGAACATATTTCAACACAAAGCAAGGCAAAGATTTATCGTTCGTAAGGATGCAGGCTGTGTAACTTTAACATCTGGAAGAATTTTTCTGCTCCAAAAGCTGCATGAGGGATTAAGTGTTTCCAGGTTTTTTGTCCATTGCACCCTACTTTCATGGACTTTGCACACACGTTTTGTGACTTCCTTTGAGGAAAGGTGATGTTCCAATGAGAATACTTCAAGAATAAAAGCTGTAGTATTTATGAGTTTGGATCCTTTTTAGGGAGTTTCTCCAGCTTTGTTTTTGTCTCGTGCTGTTTGCTTTTACTAACATTATCTTTAGGGTTAGGGTTATAAAAAAAATGGGTAAACCACAGGCTAATGTGGCAGATATATTATCAAATGATTATAAATTAAAGAATAATAATGTTCTTGGTCGTATTGAGTATGATATGAATGAAAATTGGTTAAAACCCTTCATGTCCTTTTTATTGTATCTTTTGTGATGGTGACTCTTAACGCGTCACGCTGGATCAACGTTCAGGTTTTTGGGGCCAAAACATCTGAGGACCACATGTCAATAAAACCTGGTAATATTTTCCCAAAGAAATTGTGGTAGGAATGGATGGTTTTATATCAGCCTTGTGAGAACATCTCGTTTACTATAACAACATTTAAATAAGAATGCAGAATAGAGTGACCTGGCACTGAAAGAAAAGAGATTTTTTTTTAATTTACTTTGTTGTCTTTTTGCTAATTTTGAGCTAACTAATATAGGAACCAGGCAATGGGGAGGAATCCAAAATCTAAGAGCAAAACAGGCTTTACCTGTAGCCTCATTCTATTACCAATAGAATGAGAAGATCCAACAACAGGGACGTTACCACTAACAGGGTAAGACAATCTGGCACTGAATCCATGCGGCGCTGGAGCTTAAATACTGCCTTTCCTCAATTGGAGGCCACGCCCGCCAGTGTTTTGGCTCGTCAGCTTGGGATTCAGTGCAGCTGTAACAATAAAACAACACACAAAAAAAAAAACGCAGCCCAGGATAGAGGAAACAAAAAATGCCACAATTGTGCAATGTGTGTAATAAAATATGTTTTACTTTCAAGTGTTGTTTAACAGTTAACAAATAAATAAGTAATAACGATGTGGCTTTTATGTACATTTCCTGTCCTACTAAAACACTACATACTGCAGAGTATTTCAACCTTTGGTTTCAGAAACACATGTGGGGTCACCTGGATAACTAATGGGGTCGTCTTAAAACGTCTAGTCATAATAAAATAAAAAATAAAATCAGGGAACATACAGTGTCCCTTTGTGCACTAATCGGGCTACTTTAAAACCCAGTATGACAACCATGATCAAAAACGAATTCTAAATAAAAATGTCGCCGGAGTCTCTAGAAATTTGAGATGTCAAAATGGGGTCATTTTGGCTTTGCAATGCATAGATAGATAGATAGATAGATAGATAGATAGATAGATAGATAGATAGATAGATAGATAGATAGATAGATAGATAGATAGAGAGGGAGAGAGATAGATAGATAGATAGATAGATAGATAGATAGATAGATAGATAGATAGATAGATAGATAGATAGATAGATAGATAGATAGATAGATAGATTAATTGATTGATAGATAACTAGCTAGATAGCTAGCTTGATGAATTACTATCTATCTAGCTGTCTGGATAGATAGATAGATAGATAGATAGATAGATAGATAGATAGATAGATAGATAGATAGATAGATTCTCCATATTTCTCTGAATATAGATTCAATAATATTTTTGACCTTACACATACTTTGGCAAAATATATGTACAAGGCATTCTCTTGTTATTGAATTTTTGAATTGAAATAGATATATTATATGATATCCTCTTGGTATCCATATGTTAGATGGCTATTGAAGGCACTATATCACAGATACGTGGCTCTGCACTGCAGCTAGAGCCATCCCTTATGCCCCTACTTCTTCAACTTGATTGCAGCTTTACAGTGCGTTACAGCTGCACTACAGACCACAGGCATGGTCATCAGCATAAATCGATGATTCCTTAAGCTCCATAAAGTCCTGCTGTTATGTCGTAAAGCTGATGAGTCCGCCGCAACAAGCATCTGGGCGCCCGCGCCTGCGGAAATCAGTTACCACCTTGCTGCTGATTAACGACACTGCTTTATTCATAATGCTATTTAAAGCAAAGTTAACTTCTCTTTGAATGCCAACATATTTATCCTCCAATTGCAGAGATTTAATATGCTTCAGGGTGGAAGGTCGGAGGGTTTGGGAGCAATGACTGAATGGAGAGAAAGGAGGGGAAATGAAGGAGAAAGAGGTAGAGAAATATAATGTATGACACCTAGAGTAATGCACTGTATGTTTGGTGGATACACCCGCAGATAAATTCTGACTTTACCTGAGAAAACACACATAGCAGATAACAAAAGATGTAGCGCCACAGTGCAAACACAGTTCAGTGTGGACAGCGGCACGTACTCCCCCCCCTCGGTTTACTTTGTACTCATCAGTGGCTCTGTTGGTGTGACCGCACACGTATACACACTGCCAGGTTATTAACTCAATAACTCACACCTCTGTCAACACTAAAAAGGCTCAAACAAACCTATTGCTCTTCATGTTCTGTTTGTGCTGTAACAAAAAACCTTCTTTTTTTTGCTCTCTTACTTTAATCATTAGGCAAATTATGGGCAAAGGATTCAGGCTGCACATTATTTTGCTGAGTGAAGAGGAAACACCTGCCGCTGCCTCAGCTGAGCAAACGTTCTGCTCATTCATTGTTCCTTAATTTGCTGCCTCCTTTTTATGCCTGTAAAAGGAAAGGAATACGAATTCATTATTAACAAACTTTTTGACATAATTTGTTCTATTTTCTTTCTGTATAACATTTTGAAGATATTAACGAGGGCTTGTCATTCTGATTGTTTAGTTGTGTACATGCTGTTTAACTTGCTACTTAATAGATGTATTTGTACCGGTCTAAAACTTGAAGTTAAGTCAAGCCCTGTAATAATAAATCATGACCTTTTTCTTTGGCTTTTAGTCGTCCCCCCTTTATTTTATTGCTTAATATGTTTGTTTTTTAAGGAACACATTCTGGTTTGTAACACTGCTGCTGTTGGCGTCTTCCAGTGGACTCACCAATAAGGTTCACAAGGGGCTGGTACGTTGCAGTGAGATTTGGGTGGCAGTCGTGTAAAACATTTAAATTGATTCAAGGTTATATCAAGGGACTAGTCAAAAGAACTCCACCAAAGTCAGTGTTTGAAAAAATATGCTTAAAGTGACATCCGGCCAATGTGCTCTTATTGCCATCCTTCAAATGTGGACAAGTGACACTTGAAATGGGATGAGAGTAAGATCCATAAAATATGGTAAAAGAGCAGTGTCATCTCATGAGGACTTTTTGACTTTGAGAACTACAAAGTCACTTTTCCTCTGCTAAGGCAATAGCGATAAATTGAGTTAAGTGGGACGTAATTTTGCCAGTCATATCACTCGATACTTACATGCATTTCATATTTCTGAGGAATAAACATTTCCTCCCCGGTTACAGAAATGGTTCCATGCCCACCTCAATTTAAATACTGTTGAGAACCAGATAAAATGTATTCTCTTCTACAAACCCCTGTATGAGTGGCTGCCACCCAGTGACAATTCCACAACAGCACTCGTACGTCGATCTGCTCGTATCTCGATTGCGTTTTCCCCAACAATTAATTTGTTCCTAAACATCAAAAACATAGATAAAACACATATATTGATAATGTAAAATAATAATAATTAAGAAAACATTTTATATTGTTGTTATAAAATGGATAAAATAACCAAGTGAGGGACAGTGAGAGAGTGTCGAGGCCACTAAGCATAGGAGAAGGAATGGGAGTGAGAACTCTATTTAGATGATAGAAAGAGAGAGGGAGAGCACTTGTAACTCTAGTTGCTTGCTCGTAACTAAACTAATAGTATTTCAGGTAGCTCGTATCTTGAAGCCCCACTGTACTCTAATTTTGGGACAAGATGCAAACCCGGTGCGCGTACGCTGGTTGTGTACAAAATGCAAAGGACAATGGGAGAGTTAATTACAGAATTGTTGAAAAAGATTTTTTTTTTTGGTTTTGTGTGTTTATGTCAGGACTATACAGAGAAAAATTACCTATGTGTTTTGTGTATTTGGTTTGTTATTTGTCCCTATCTCATTCCATAATGTATATACATTTTTCAGCTATTACTGTTTCGGGTTTCTATGATTGTGATTTATCATTCTGACATTCGACTTATATTGTAAAGAGCAAAATAAATAATGGGCCAAGTGCATCTTGTGTTTCACTGACCAACAACCTTCATGACTGTGCAGCCAGCTGCATCCTGAGGTTAGTGCCGTTTCTGTTTAGAACTTCCAACAAAACAGACGAAAGAGGGCAAGGATGAATGATTTTCAAAAAAAGGTAAAAACCAGAAGGGAGGAAATCATTTTTTTCCTTCCATCGGGGAAACACTAAGTTCTGGGCATTGAGCTACAGCAAAGATGGGATGGACACTTAAGCTGCTTACAACAACCTACTGGGGAAGATAAGGGGCCACACAGGATTGGACTACCTCATCACTTGAAAAAGACTCTGACCCAGCCACACATACACACATGGACTAGCATTGGGCTTCCTCTTCTATCCTCTAATCCTTTGCACAGATAGAAAGAAAGACTAGAGAAGAGAGGTTACAATAACATGAGCCCTGCCTTTTTGTTACAATAAGTTTACCCAGAAGGTTTTTTTGTCCATACCAAAGTTGATCTGATTGTGAACAGCAACTCGGAAAAGTTAAGAACAGACTTTTGGTAGAAGTTAAGGCATATGAGGATGCTATTAGATTTTGATCATGTGATCTATCATACATACTCACATATAAGCTGAATTTAAAACACCAAAAAATAAAGATCAAATCAGGGTGTCGGCTTATGTGCGCATTAATACCTGGGACAGCATTTTTCATTGATCGCATCATCACCAATAATAAACACCAAGTTTCCATATATCCGCACGCTACAGCAAAGGTTTTTTTAGTAAGCGTATTCATTATTCTAAATACTACTCTGACACAGTTGCAAAATACATAGTGATTCTGCAGTGCATTGTTGCGCGATCGTTGCATCTTCTCAACTCTTTTCTGGAAATAAGCTAGCTAGTTAGCTTCATTAAAAATAATTAAGTATAAAAAGATTTTGAGTGTCGTATCCAGCTGCTTTTAAATTAAAAGTCGTAAAAGCAGCATAGGAATCTAATGGAAGATGCTAGACAATTTGGAGTGGATGAGAGCAATGTAAGAAGATGGCGCAAAGACTTTACTTTGGATTCCAAACCAAATGCGAAAAAAAGCAAAGAGAGGACCTAAAACCGGACAATTTCCAGAAATGGAAGAAGAGATTTTGGAATGGTTCGAGGCACAAAGACAAAACGGATATGAGGTCTCCAGGTTAGCCGTTCAATTACATGCAGTGGGGCTTGCAAAATCTGGAAAATATGGCAACACAGCCTCTTTCTCTGATTCACCAGGTTGGTGCACTCATTTACTAAATAGGCATCTTAAACATCTTAAACATGTATGGAGGCATTACACATGAATATTTGTCAATATTAGCGCAAACAGGCCATCAACAATCCCGAAAGTTTGTTGTCTCGATTGCGAAACTTCGCAATTTTAACCTAAAAATGTTTACCAGGATACATTCCTTTGTTGATACACACAGCAGGAGTCATTTTACCATGACAAAAAATGAAAACATTATGGTTCAACTTATATGCGTGTTTTTGTAAAAATCACCATTTTGGGATGAATTTTCAGGAGTTGGCTTATACGCAAATCAGCTAATACGTCAACATTAAGACATCAACTGTACAGAAACCAAGGCCATGGCAGTACCATCTCGAAGCAGTGTGACAGTAGTCAGCATGCACTGTTTAACCAGTGTAAGAAAGTATTATTGCTCAGTAGGGGTGGGGGGGGGAGGGGCCCATAGGGAAATTATGTACAAAACACATTGAAAGGACGAGCACTAAAACTTACTACAGTCACAAGCAGCAAATTATGCAAATTGGAGGTCAATTAGTGGTGGTCTAAACCCACACAGCTGTCCAATTAAAACAAGGTCAATAAAGGGAAAATGAAATGAGGAAAACAAGGAACTAATCCACAATAAAAAATGTAGTTCAGGTCCTAGAAAAAAGAAAAAATCCTCATTGGAGTTGGACAGCATCCAGGAATTTCAGTGAGAGTACAATTTCAGTAGTGCTCAGTAGTAAACAGTAGTAATGACTACTTCAAAAATAAAATCACAGCGCTCAGATAAAAAAAAAAACAACCTCCGTTGAAAAGTAACAAGACTAAATCAACAAAGACATCAAAGCCCAAAAGAGCATGTCCTTGGCTTAATTTAGGCATGTATCAACCTTATAACAACTGAAAGACATATGTATTTTTATTCTTATTATCTGCTTAGACTTTATCACCTCTGGTCTCCTGACAACAGAAACCTGTCTTCCAAAAATCTGTAGCTTTTATAATAGATTGGCACATAGACTTGCAGGGTTTCATCTTCTTCAGGAAGCTGTACCTGTATTATTTACCTACCCTATTTCTACACAGCGGTATACACATTTTAGCCTATAACCTCAACATTGTCTGAGCTAAAGGAGTATAACTGCAGCGGTTCCCAACATTTTTTGACTTGTGACCCCATTTTGACATCACAAATGGTGACCACAGGGACATTTTAGTAGCTGTCACTTGCTCAGTCAAGTGATCGCAGCCGTCAGTCAAGATGCGCCAGCTCAGAGTTTGTTTGTTTTTTTACACAAAATATTTGCTTGTTTGTTTGCTTTTGTCCTGTGTGCATTAATGATATTGCTGCAAGTCTGATGTTTTCAAAGCTTGCTTTTTTGTCTTTCTATTATTGTCTTACTTTGTCTTTTAACATTAAAATAATGACAACTTTAATGATCCCACAATTGAGAAATGTTTGTGTTCATATGGAACGAATCACTTGCGAACGACACATCACTACTGCTTTGGTGATGGACAGATTGACAGATGAGGTCAGACAGGAGTCCCCATGGACTATGTTGTTTGCAGATGACATTGTGATCTGTAGTGAGAGCAGGCAGCAGCTAGAAGAGAACCTAGAGAGGTGGAGGTTTGCACTAGAAAGAAGAGGAATGAAGGTCAGCCGTGAAATAGTGAGGTTACAAGGAGCAGAGGTGGTGAAGGTGCAGGAGTTTAGGTACTTAGGATCAACTGTCCAGAGCAGAGGAGACTGTGGAAGAGAGGTGAAGAATAGAGTACAGGCAGGATGGAAGAGCTGGAGAAAAATGTCAGGAGTGATCTGTGATAGAAGAGTGTCAGCTAAGGTGAAGGGCAAGGTTTACAGGACGTTGGTGAGACCAGCCATGATGTGTGGTTTAGAGACAGTAGCAATAGGCAGAAGACAGGAGGCGGAGCTGGAGGTG
>NC_024318.1:17569565-17580971 GCF_000523025.1 Cynoglossus semilaevis | reverse complement strand
AAGAGACAAAGAGGAAGGCCAAAGAGGAGACATATGGATGCAGTGAGGGAGGACATGCAGGTAGTTGGAGTCAGAGTAGAAGATACAGAGAACAGGGTGAAATGAAAAACGTTGATACATTGTGGCAACCCCTAAAAAAGGGACAAGCTGAAAGGAAAAGAAAAGGACGTTTGTGCATGTGTGCACATTAAAACATTTATATGAAGACTTATGAAATACAATATGAAAGAATAAGCATATTTCCACTGTCTATCCACATATCATTGCACTAATATGTAGTTGATACACACATGCTATGAACACAGTATCTGGACACAATTTGTTTTTTTATGAAGCAAGTTGCGTGTAAAATGCCATCTCACACCCAGTGTGTGTTTGTGGAGGCTTCAAATTCTGCCAAATTCTCAGCCTCACCCAAAGAAATAAGTTGCAGTAAGTAAGTCTATGCTTGACAAGTTGATGGATACAATTCTCAAAGGGATCGCAGCTCTCAACATGTTCTTCAAGCCACTGTTCAGATTTGCAGTAATGACTAAAATCTACCAGCTCCATGAAAAGAAAAATGGTGTTATCCCTTTTGCATATTGTTCCTGACAGTTTTCTATAATAGAACTCCCATCATCTGTACTAGGGAAGCAAAAAGAGTCAAACACCTACATCTACAGCACATGCCATTATCTGTCCTTTTGCTCCAGCAATGAAGAGAACAATAAACGTCAACACTCCTTCCGGTACAGAAGGATTGCAAGCAATGCATGTGTCAGAAGATCAATATTTGTGTCATGAATGTTCCATCCTGGTACTGATACTATTAAGCAACTCTATAAATTTACATGTGCTGAGAAAGTGTTGTCAGAGTCTATCCCTAAAATGATGGACACACTTGAAAGACAAATGTTCGTTTTACCCTCGATTCCTATCAGTTCAGACACAGATTTACAAACATACACACCTGCTGTAGCCTAAACGCTTGTCCATTCACCTCCTGGGAGAAATTGCTCGTTCATAATTGAAATGACATAAAAAAAAAAGTTCCTCTGTGAAGCACAGCATTCTGGAGTTAGTCAACCAAAACACACCGTGTGTGTGTGTGTGTGTGTGAGAGAGAGAGAGAGAGAGAAAGAAAGGTAATATAGGGACATGTACAAACAAACACACAAATCCCCCCTCCACCTCCAAGGTGTCTCCAAATATAAGCAGTTGAGCACTGAAATGAAATACTGCTCTGGAAAATACAGGAATATACAGTGAATATAAGCACAGCCATGCTCAGCTATGCTCCACTGCAGCTGAGTATTGGGAGAAATTTGACAATATTTTACCAACATATGATAATGTGCTTCAAACCGCATTTGCCTATGACTTTATTATCTGCTGGTTTTCTATGCATAAATCATAGTCACACTGGTAAACATGATGTTTTAGGGTTTGTTGTTTTTTTGTTTTTTTTTTCTTATAGTGCATGGAAGCAGGGGCACAGATGGAATTTTTGGGGGGACCAAGATATTAGCAGTACCACCAAATAATAACCATAATAATCTTAACAGATATACACACATATGCCTGCCTCACTAAGGTGACTGAAAACAGTGATTCTCAAGGTATTTACGAATTTTGGCTCTCTCAAGAATTAAAATGCCATTGAGCGCCTGGTAAGATTTATTTCTTGTACAAACCACTTAAGATGCTAAGATTCTCTTTAGGAGTGACAAGAATGGACAGGATCAGGAATGAGGTCATTAGAGGGACAACACAGACAGGAAGGTTTGGAGAAAAAGCTAGAGAAGCCAGATTGAGATGTGGATACATTGGTAGAAGAATGTTAGAGATGGAGCTACCAGGTAAGAGACAAAGGGGAAGGCCAAAGAGGAGATATATGGATGCAGTGAGGGAGGACAGGTTGGTAGTTGGAGATAGAGTAGAAGATACAGAGAACAGGGAGAGATGGAAATCAATGATTCGCTGTGGCAACCCCTGAAAAAAGGACAAAGCCGAACGAAAAAGAAGAAAAGAAGATATGTACAAACCACTGTAACAGTTGGGGTACGTCTGTGCTTAAGTTTAACAATGGAAATTCCAAAAATGTGTGTACAACTTGAACGCACCATTAGCTGCAGCACCCAAACATGTCACAAACTGAACATTACTCTTCTGTTTTGTGGGGATAGGATCGGGGTCACTATGAATCCGAGAGGGGCATGTACCTGTTCCTAGTGCCTCTGTGACCATTCATGAAAGGCGGAACTATGTTAGGGTTGTTTGTTTCCCACTTCCTGGCTTGGCTGCTGGCACCTGTGTCTCTGTGATTAGTTTCACGCATGTCACCTGGTGCCCTGGGTATATGTACCTCTCTCCCTCACTGTGTCTTTGTGGGATCGTTGTTCTGTATGGGTCATTTGTTTTGCTGTGCGAGTCCATGTCCTGCCTAAGGTGGAGGAGTTTAAGTATCTTGGGGTCTTGTTCACGAGTGAGGGTAGGATGGAGCGTGAGGTTGACAGGCGGATCGGTGCAGCGGCCGCATATCGGTCCGTTGTGGTGACGGTTTACCAGTCAATCTACGTTCCTACCCTTTGGAGAAGTGTTGTTTTTGCACGCCGAAAATAAACCGGTTGTGTGTGAATAGAGTCTCCCTTGTGCTACATTTGGGTCCTGCCTGCTTCAAACCTTAGTAAACTAACAAACTTAGCTCCAAGGATCACTGGGACCAGTGTTCCTTGCGACCTACTATGATTATTGTATTTGTATGATTATTTGGCCTTGCATGACCAAGAAACTTAAACCAAACCCAAGGAAGGCATAATATAAAACAATTTAACCTCTCGTGCTGACCCTGTAACTTGACCTCAGATAAAAGGCAGAAAAGGGAATGGATGAATGGATGTTCAAAGGAGCAAGAAACAGGCAAGGTTCACAGTGTTGGTACTGTGACTGGCTGAGTAGTTTAAAAGACAGAAAAAATAAACATAACATGTTTCGTCATGGGAAATGTGCGTTTAAGGAAACATGACCAAACGTGGGAGCAATCTTAAACACACGCACACGTGCAAAACACTAATGAAAGTTGACAACAAACATGTGTTGAGCCTCTTGCATCCTCCGGGTTACGGGCAGGTTAGGTCATGTTCCATTAATTATACCCCATATGCGGTCAGCAAGAGGAAGTGGCAGTGGCCAAAGTTTAAGTGCAGTAAAGCTTACAATATGTATGTTAACAATTTTTGCCATATGTCTTTTTGTGCATGCATTTTGAAAAAATTATAAGCAGAGGTTTTAAGATCTAACGCACCCCCATATATTCTTCATTGGAGTGTATATTTAAATGCTACTTAAGCGCAATATCCAATCCAGTCTAACTATTTGTTGATCACTTTAAAGCTTCTATCAGTTGACCAAAGAGATGTACATATAAATAGATATGTAGATAAATAAATGACATAAAAACAGCACCACCAAACAGACAAAAAAACAACACACCCAAAAGTAGTAAAATAACAATTAAACAAGATAAGTCAACAATCTGAAACAAAGGCCAAGAGAAGAGGTGGTTTTTAAAGGGGATTTAAAAAGCAGACAGCGATAAAACCTGTGTAATTTATTGCGGTTTGGAGTTTTGGAGGTGCAACAGTAAATGCACGCTTCTCCCTGCACTTCAGCTTTTTATTTGGCACAGTCAGGAGCAGCTGGTCAGCTGACCTGATAGTGCAGGCAGTTGTATATGGGAGCAAAGGCTCAGAGAGGTAGGGTGAGGCAAGACCATTATAAAAGTAAATAAAATAACTTTGAAATGAAAACTAATTGTATGGGCAACGAAGTGAAGTGAGGCTAGAACAGGGAAAATGTGGTGGTGTTTACATGTATCACTTGAAAGACGGGCAGAAAATTGTCTTTATTTTGGCCATCTGCCTTAATTGAAAGAAACTAGATCTAACAACTGCCCTGTTTTTTTTTTTTACTCTGATAGCTGCTAGAGGGTACTCCAGGCGTGTTTATGGGTATCTACTACTCCTGTAACACTGAAAATGTACATGTTCCGAATTCTGACAGCCACTGAAGGGAGATGGTGCGACTTATACTCTAGAGTGACTTATATATGTGTTTTGTTTTTCTTCTTTATTATGCCTTTTTTTTTTTTTGGCTGGTGCGACTTGTACTCCAGAGCGACTTATAGTCCAGAAAATATGATTTCTTTTACTGTCCATTATGAAATCAATCTTTTTGTTTTTCAGTGTGTGTGCCCCTTTGGTATGGAGTCAATTAAAATAAAACAGCTAAAGTTGTGATAAACTCAGTGTGGAGCAACGTGTTAACAAATCAGATCAAGTACATAAAAAAAAAATAATGTCGACACAGCTTGACACTCACTAATTCACCAGGTTCATGCAATCATTTAAACACAGACAGCAATTGTCACCGCCTGCTTGTGTTCCTGATTCATTGTAGTTTCAGTGCTGTTTAACATGGTCAGCCGCGCATACACACAAATACACAAGTAAACACAAACACACACACACACTCTTGCTTTCCAGCCTCCCCTCTGAGAGTTATTGATGCAGCAATTTTCAGGCTCCCTCCATGGTGCGCTGCTTCGCCAAACCATTTAAAATACTGTAACACTGCAGCAGGCAAGAGAGTCACACTCAGTTTAAAAAAAAAAAAAAAACACAAAAACCTCATGTTGTCACACAAATTATATTTATTGCTTATCGTGCCTCACTGCTCTCCTACAAAAAGGTATTTTAGTGACAAAAATCAAATTTGGCCACTATGTTGAAGTCCTTTCATGGTATGTTGTTCATGTCTGTGATTTATCTGGCTAGCCGTGAGACATGTTCTTAAAATAAAGAAAAGGTTGTGTGGCTGTGGGATACTCACACTTAACAGTGCACTTTCTTGATGCCCTTGGTGGTGCAGTCACACTTCCCCGTGTTGCACACGTTTGCATGGCTGTTACATTGACACGCTGCAGGGACAGTGAGGGTGGAGGGAGAGGGGAGGGCAAAGTGTTAGAATTTTATTTTTGAAATCTCAAAGTCTCTTTTCAATTTACAGTACCCAGCAGTTTGAAGGCAGTAGGGGGAACAGAGGGAGCACAGAATAGTGTTGAAAGAAAGTAATGACAAGCCGAGCAAACTTTGGTAGGGAATAAAAAAATATGACGTATTCAGAAGGAGATGTGATCGTGAGCAAACATTTTCTTTGGGGTTTTTTAAAAATATACATAGATATATATACATATATACCTTTAAAAATATACATAGATATATATACATATATACTACATAATTCAAAATAATGTAGAAAGAATAATTATTATGTTGACATAATTTTAAGTGATATGTGTTTAGTAATTGCTAAATGATCCACAATAAAGCTTAACAACAAAAACATAGACATTTTATCACAAACCCCATGTTCAGGAAATGGATGGATGAATAAAATATTTAATGTATATAAATTAAATATAAGTGTTAGATGTAAAATTGTGCAAAATCACTATAATGTTCACCAGAAATATAAGTGGAAAGTGTTAGATGTAAATTTGTGCAAAATCACTATAATGTTCACCACTTGATGACTTGAAGATTGGATGAACCCTATGGAAAAAAATTCTTTATATAATACTTTTAATATGTATGCCATTAAGTTTCTAACCCTAAATTCCATGGAAATACAGTAATACAAGAGAATATAGGAACACTAAATGTGACTCTGTCAAAAAATGAAAACCAGCATATACAACCTTCTCAAGCAGACCAAGCTGATACAATGCTCTACTAATACCTAAACAAAGTGGCTCAAGTCCAAGAAGGATTGATGAAGAAAAACACTTTCAGCTTGTAATTATGCTTCTGTTGTTTTCTTTACACAGTGCTCATGTCAGTTGTGTACCTACAATACAAATATTATTCTCACCAGCCCTGAATTTTTCTTTGTTTTATATTCATTTAGCGACTCAGAAAAAAAAAATGATGCGGACACTTTGTAAATGCTAAACAGACAATCAGAAGATTTTCCAGAAATTCAATAATTCTGCATGTTTTCTTTGGGACATTTTTTAAATTGAGATTTTTGCATTTACCTTGAGGTTGCTTCAAATAAGCATGTTGGGTTTTTTGTTTTGTTTTTTTGAAGCGAGATGCCAATATCAGCTCTTTCACAGTTTAGCTTGTTGGAACTGCTGAAGTAAAGAGGTGGCTTTAGGTTTGTAGCTTTCTTTCTCCAATCATTTTTGCTCACGTTGAAGTGTATCTTCCAGATTACACGTGTCAAACTCAATCTCAAATCTGTTGGGATTGTGGGCGTGTGCATGGACGGGCATTAGCCTGCATTGTTTTCCTTCCAGGTACTGAGTTACCTCGTTGGGTGTCGCACACCTGTTGCAGATTCCCTCATCAGGGGACATGTGGAACGTGTGTTTAAACTCCACCTCAAAAAGGAACTAGTGCCAGAGTGTTGCCCGTTGCAACCGAGGTAGAACTGATACATTTGTATGCATATTTACAACTTTTGGGATATGTGAAGTTTTTTTGTTTTTTTTTTTTCTGTCACAGAGTGAGAAGGGAGTGTGCGCACCGGGAGTTGTTTGTTGTTTGTGTGTTTCTTATTGCCACGTAGATGCTCACTGCACTCACTGAAACTTTTCACTGTTTCACTGAAATCTAACCCATTACGTTGAGTACCGAGGAACCATCACAGGCTGTATGCGCTATGTTATAGCAAATAGATGTTGTCGTTTTTGTTGAAGATGACTATTTGAAACACATATTTTTTTTCCATCAATACATCTATTATATCCAGTAACTTTAACATTGGCTCCTAAACAATATGCTATGAGTGTAGACCGGATGTAAGGTGGGATATGATATGAATGATATGAATGGGATATGGATAAGAATGTACACATTTTCTTCCAATAACAAAATAAATAATTGAGTAAGCTATTGTGTAAATTATGTGAATAATCCATGTTTTCAGTGAATTCAGCTTATTACAATCTACTCCCTCCTGCTGTGACATTTTTCTTTTTTTTTTATAAATGACTAAAAATATAATGATGTCGTCAGCTAGAAGACATTCATCCCATGAAGTCCGGCAATCCCTGATATAATAATAATAATAATATATATATATAATTGTACATATATATTATAAGGCACCATTAGGGATATGAGGTTCATCTGGGAATCGAACCCTGGGATTAATTATTTCAAATTTTTGGAACGATTCTTTTTGTGCTTTTATATTTTTACATACCAAAAAATGTACCAACCCATGATGTAAATACTGAGATACGTACCGTGGTTTTCCTGTACCATTACGTCACGATAATAAAAATAATAGGTATCTGAGATCTCATCAAAGACTTGAAAGTAGAATAAAAGTACACAGTTTATACAATGTCCTTCAAGTGAATTGTCGTTGTACTTTGTTATTGTTCTTTGCGACTGCCGTAGAGACAGCGGTGGGATGTAATGAAACATTACGTGAGTGCATCCAGGTCAAACTAAAACCAAGGCACCACAAGATAATGAGAGGACAACAACCTCATCACCGAGGTTTACACAGAGTAAAGCAAAGGCAGCGAATGTAAACAGTCCATTAAATATTTAGATTTTTGAAGAAACGCAGTAACAGCCTCACCAAAAACCAATGTTGCAAAGTGAGCGGTTAAGGGTTGCATGTTGTTACGGTCTGGTAAAAAGAACCAGACCGTACTGACGACTGCAACATTTAGGGAAACTACAAATAAATATAATGTATGAAAATACAATGACTATGGAGACATGTAAGGGATGCAAGCACTTAAGTGTAATGGTTAAAACATTTAAACCGGGGGAGTCAAACTCATTTTGGTTTAGTAATTACCTGTAAATAACAATATGTTTTTCCTCTTTGTTTTCATGTAAATAAGTACAAGTATATTAGACAATCTTCATATTGAATAAAATATAATTTTACTAAACATACTGTATATGTAGTGCTCCCCTCAGTAATCATAATGAGGGCAGGGCTTTTGGGTTCTTCTAATATACAGTATTTATCAACTATTCTTAACCCTGATTTACTCAGCTTTAATCGTTGTCTTGGATTACACAAATGAACTGTTTTTAAACTTCCCTTTAAATTCACCTTTAACTTATATACTTTTTAACCTTCAAAATAAAATGTCCACCTTTTTTCCAGGAAACTCGTCAATGACATACCCTTTGTCTTTTAAGAAAAAAAAACACTGTACTATAAACATATGCAGATACCAATTAACACCTTTAACCCTCATAGCCAATTGCTATTAACCCCATAAATACTGGTTCAGACACTTTGTACATATACATATATTTTTAATAAAACAATAAACATATAATACAGTGTTTCATTCTATATTTCCTTTAGCTCCATCAGTACATTGCAGATTTTTTTAATCCGTTCCGCGGATAATGGGTAAATATATACTTAAATATAATATAATATAATATAAAAACTATCTCAGCCCTACTACGCCGATTTCCCCTTTTCTTGGTGGGTCTTGGAACGCAACTACCGCGATAGGAGAGGGACCACTGTGTATATTTTTAAACTCCCTTTAAACATTTTTATAACATTTAGATGAATTTCAACCTTTTAAACCCCACTATTTACATACCTGGATGAAATGCTATTGCTTAATATTTATTACCGGGTTACACATAAACGTGAAGAGTTTTCCATTGTGTTCCGGATTATATCCTCTAACGAGCCGGGTTGGGCGCACTGGCCGTATGTTTAACACTGCTGCCTCAAACTATTTTGTTAATGAGGTGATACAAAATACAGAGGTGACTTAGCGGCTAACCCACTGTTTGTACATAATCATTTTTTTGGAGTGTCAAAGTCGTACAAAGGACACTACGAGAAATGCATATGCAAGCAGTCAGCCATGTTAGTCAGCAGCACTTTGTGGACAATAAAGACAGAGAAAGTGCCTGTGAATTTGAGCTGTTCTTATATTTCGTTAATGTTGCTAATGTCGCTAATGTCATTAACATGATCTACACATTGATATCTGAAAATAATAGTGAGAAATGAATAAATACTGATCACAATCAGCAACGTCAAAACATCCTGAAAGAGAATCCACTGATTACTTCTAATGTTGTGTTGTTTCTGATTATTTTTTCTCTTTCTAACAACATTTATTTGGTGCAAAAAAAAAAAAAAAAAACTTATTTCTGTCACTAAAATCTCCCTAATTCCCCACACTAAACCTTTAATTTTCACTCTCACATTAAAACAGGTTGAATTATACAATTGCAGAGGAGTTCATAAACTTTTGGATATTTCTTCAAACAAACATTAAACCACAGTAATCTTCTCAGCAGTAAACCTGACGCAGACAGACCCCCTGCCCTGTTTACCCTGATCAATGCTGGGCGGCTGTGCAGTGTTTCTCTCAGAGTGTAAGGACTTTACAACTGCTTAAAC
Organism: Cynoglossus semilaevis; assembly: GCF_000523025.1. Classification (NCBI taxonomy): domain Eukaryota; kingdom Metazoa; phylum Chordata; class Actinopteri; order Pleuronectiformes; family Cynoglossidae; genus Cynoglossus; species Cynoglossus semilaevis. Next base: position 17,571,512 of record NC_024318.1, on the reverse strand, counting down.
CCAAAAACAGGACTAGAAAGTAAACATTTATGTCGTTCATCCAATGACACTTTACTTTGTTCAGGAACCACTCCACATTGGAAGTCCCCCTTGGGGACATAAATGTTTTCTAGAATGTGCAAAATGGTCATTCTGATTATCAGGTGCATTTATTAATTAACTTTACTATAATTAGCTTTACAGATTCCAAAACACAAATAAACAACAAATTCATACTGTAGAATTTGATATTTTTCATCCTAACAACTCTTCCAATCCTAACAATCCTAACTAGTCAAAAAATGTAACTGTGACTCATTATTTCATAATATTTTTGACTGGTGAACTAATTATTTTCACAGGACTTCGTGATTTTTTTTAATTTATTTTTTTCTGCTTTTGTTTTAAGCGTATGAATACCAGCAAACCAAGCAATCGCTTGCGGTACCTTATTAAAACAGACATACATAGTAGTAAAAATGAACACTTGTCATCATCTATTCTGCAGTCACTCTTAGACGTGTTGGCCCTTTTAGAAATGAATCCCATAAAGTGGGTAAAAAGGCAGGGTAAAAAGGAGAAAGTGAATGAATGAAATATACAAAAGACAGGAAGAACACCATGCATAGCGCATGCTGACAACCCAGAACAAAGCCACAATAAAGAAAAACCTGATCCCTTAGCAAAAAAGGAGCTGATTTCATATAAATCACATTTCCCATGACTCTTACACAACCCCCTGAAGAGAATACAATTTCTCACCCCACTGCCTATGTATATCTACATACACAATACAAGAGACATATTGTCAGAGTGGGTTTGAATTTGAGTGTGTAGGTGGAAATGAGACCGACTGTGTGTGTTTGTATGAGTAGGGGAAAAAAAAGTATAATTGTTTAAAAAAATATAATAACTTCACGGAAAATATATTGACTTCATGGACGACCACTACCACTGGGAATTTGTTCTATTAAAGTATTAGATATTAGATTAGATATCCTCAATATTCTCTTCATCAGCCATTGTGCCGGCAAATATTTCCAGTCATCAACATATTTTCTTTTTCAACAATGACAATTGTGACGATTTGGCGGCACTCAGTGATTTTTGGTCGGTGTGTTTTTATGTCTTGTGTTGTGTTTGCGGTATATGCAACGAAGGTTAGAGAAATAGTAGATAGATAGATGGATGGATGGATGGATGGATGGATAGATAGATAGATAGATAGATAGATAGATAGATAGATAGATAGATAGATAGATAGATAGATAGATAGATAGATAGATCCCTTGGACTTCCCTTTGAAAATGAAGTGATGAAAAGATTCTGAGTAAATATTGTGCAGATGGAGCTGCCAGGGAGAAGTGAACAATTCCAGAGAAGATTATGAATGAATTAAAAAAAGGTCATGGAGATGGTTGGTGTAACAATAAGGGTGGCAAGAGATGTGAGTGACCTTTGAGGCAAATGATCCACCAAAGGTAGCAATCAAAGAAAAAGAGAAAGTATGGGATGTAGACACGATGTAAGGTTTTAGTAGGTAAGTTTGGCTTCTGTTATTTATTGGGCTTTCAGATTCATTCAGACAGACCACCGTTTTACCATATAAAACACCATTATAAATAATTGCCCTGGCAACATTTTAGCTTGTACATTATTTTTTTTCTTATGCTAGTTATCTTTTACTACCTGGTGGTTCAGCGTAAACCACTACCGTGCCACCACCAGCCCACGCAACACCTTTTATTGCATCCATAAATTTTGCATGATTCACATCAGCAGCGCTGTGACTCCAGCGATGCTCTGATGCTCTCCGTTTTCTCTGTGCAGCACTTCACTCTGGCTCTTTCTGGTTCTCTACGACTACTCTCACACCAACAATGCTAAACAGGCTAACGGCTGGTGCTGGTCTTGTGTCATTTGTCACAGGTTCAGCACAGAGCAGGATTTATTGTTTGTTGTCAGTCA
>NC_024318.1:17556962-17569528 GCF_000523025.1 Cynoglossus semilaevis | reverse complement strand
ATGAACTCAATATACAATGTTAACTAAGGTTACGTTTCTGAACCTGATGTTGTGCCAAAATGTTACTGTGCCATAAGAATGCAATTGTTTTCTGAATAATTAATATGGAGTGGAAATAATAGGTACAAATAAAAAAATATATTGTATATTAAAAAAAAAGGTATATTACACTCAGACAGTTGTTCTTATTTATTTTCTGTCACACCCCATCCCCCCTTGGGGACAGAATTGTTTTTACGCCCCACCCGTGCAACCTACACCCCCGCAAGTTTAAATACTATTAAGAACCTGATAACATGTATATTTTTTATCGGTACAAACCACGGTATGAGTTGCTGCCACCTAGTGACTGGAGGCTTGTTGTCATTCAAGCACTACAGTAGTGGTACACTGCATATGCGTGCCATATTTCCTTGGAAGCCCTTCACAACCCCCTCGCCCCCAGCACCTCACCGTCCATCCCACTATTTGAGAAGAACTGCATTAGATACAGTAAATTTGCAAGTACAAATTCACAATCCTAGTGGCATTAAATGTGGGCTAAGAATATGTCATGTAGAGCTGAAGGTAAACGAGTTGGATTAACTTAAAAAAAAAAGGAAAATTAGTAACCAAAATATAAAAAAAATATTTTTTAATCAAGTGATAAACTTGATACATAAAAAAACAAAATACAATATTTCATTTAAATCCTCACACAACGGTTAAAGATAAACTATATGACATACATATGCTGTAGGTCTGCCTTATATGTTTAAAGAATTGCCTTTTGATTTTAATGCCAACTCTTAATAATATATAATAAAATCAGGGATTGTGGAAATAGAGACAAGCAGAGCGTGCTAATGAGGATGGTACAAAATAAACAGGAAGAGCCAATTAAAAAAAAACACACGAGGCTTCGTTAAGTTGACAAAATATTGAAAGTTATTGAACTAAACATGTTGTATAATGGCCGAGTATTGGGCACCAACACAAACCCCACATTGTTTTATTTTGAAATTGACACTGGACAAGGGTAATGGTACCGTCAGGGAAAAAGACAGCACAAAACACATTTCTTATTTGATAGGTTAGTTAATCATCTGTCATGGGGACATGGGAACAGACAGAATCCACTCTCCTCCCTCTGTCCTCTGTCTCTTGCTCTCTGTTCGTCATCCTCTTTTTTTTTCTGTATCGTTTCACTCCAAGAGTGACTGTCCTCTTCTTACTCATATTAACCTTTAGAATTTGACAAAAAGTTTTAACTATTTTTATTGTCTCTCTGCTAATCTTGGTCTTTGCTTCATATCCCCCTCATTCGTTCACTCCCTCTTCCCTTTGCCACTCACGTTCACTTCAATCATTCATCCGTTTTCTACAACAGCATCTCTCCATGTATCCTCCCACCAGGAGAAACAAAGCTGTGCCTCTATCATTTAGCACACTAATAGGCTTCACATCATTGACTCCCAGTCGTTTAGCCCAAGGTAAGTCTGCTAGTGCCTTTAATAAAGAGATGGGGAGTAAAAGCGAGATGAATGATCCAATGGATAAATACACAGGCGAATGTAACACCTGAAATTTCTGTATCTTGAGATGAAATGATGAATTTTGGGCTGATATAACAAAAACACTCGGATGGTCGGTGAGGATATAAATAAAGGATGACAGGAAGGAGGAGTAGAGGTAAGTGGTGAGGAGAAGAGAAGAGAGATATGACATGGCCATGATTGGGAAAAGGATAAAAATGAAAAAAATGAAGTTAAAAATGAAAAGAGAAGAAATACAAAGCTGGGTTAAGATTGTATCAATCAATGCATAAATCAAAGTAATGTGAAAGTCTGTGTAGGTTCTCAGTCATCCAACTCTTATCCAAAAATAGTTACATCGAGGGCAGCTGGACGGAGTAGGTTTCTTGAAGACGTTTCACCTCTTATGCCTTCAGCCCAGAACTGAAGAACTTCTTGGATTTGAGAAAACCTACTCCATCCAGTCTCACTATTTTTGGATAAGATGACCTGGATGACTGAGAACCTACACAGACATGTTGCTACTTTTACGTTGGACGTGACTCCCTATGACGACTGTGGGAACACGAGAAAATGTGTAAAAAAATGTGCCAACCACAGAAACCATCTCGCTTCAACCTGAGATGCAGACGACAGAATAATCACTTGGGTGATTGTTTTCTACAAGAACCCTTGTTATGGGTTTAAAGACTATTTGAGGCTAAATACCAGAATTTCCCAATAGTCAGTCAGAACTGAAGAAGCCCCTTGCATAAGAAGTAAAACGTTTTCGAGAAACCTACTCTGTCCAGTTGCCCTCGATGTAACTTTTTTTGGTAAAGGTATAAGGTATACGTTAGATCGTAAAACTTTGACTAAAAGGAGAAGAAGAAAAAAAAGAGCAGTCACATTGGAAAATACAGTGTATCAGTGGCTGTCCTATACCGAGGTGCTGTACATCTATCAGCTGCTCCATCAGTGCGTAGAGCTGGCAGGGACAGAGCCACCAGTCAACTCAGGAAATAAGAAAATGATTAAGAGCAATTTAATGTCATATGCCACTGTCAACAGGAACATCTGTCAGAGCGAGAGTGATGCTTGCTGCATCCTCCTCTCCTCCTTCTTTCTTTTCTCGCAGTCAAACAGTTGCTTACTCACCCTAACACTTTCCCATCTTTTACTTGGACAGGCCTGAATCATATACGTTCTCAAACTCGAACGCAGGCCCTGTTCTCTTCAAAACATCTTCTATCCATCATTTTACTCCTAGTAAACGTTGTAAACAAATTCAACTTTAACATTTACATGTGTCAAAAACAAATAATGAATATGTCTGAGAGACTGAGAGCATAAACATATAAATACACATGAGCCATTTTTTTCGGTCTGTGCTTCAGCGGCGCCTGTCTGCATCGAGTCAGTGTTGTTCACTGAGAGCAGAGAAGGCTTCCGCTGAGGATAAAAGGCCACGCTGAGATTTTTTTTCAATGCTCACTACCAGAAACTTAAGGAGGAATTTAAGGCTTTTAAACGCTGCCCCCCTCAGGCAGCTTGTGTATATTACATTAAGATAAAGTACATGCACAAATTCACACTCCTAGTGGCATTTCATGTAAAGCTATAGGTAAAATTATTGGTTAAAGTTGAAAAAAAGGGAAAAATACTGCCCTAAAAAAATAATAGATTTAAAAAAATAAATCAATTGACTGACTATACATTTACATAAACAAGAGGTCATTTATCTAAAATTACATATAAATTGATTTCTGTTTCTTGACTTTGGCTTCAACTCATCAACAGAGTAAATATAGCATCATGTTTTCTCTGGGTACCTTGAATGCACCATGTTGTGGTGCGGCATGCGCATTATGTTCCGTTCTTTTAGAAGCGTGTGTTCTGTAGACCAACGAAGGTCTTAGATTCCGCCGTGTGTGGTTGAGCCCTGCTCTGCGAGTTCGCAAGGTTTGGCGTGTGCTGTGGCCAACGACAGCTTCTACTGAATAAAGCGAAATAAACCACTTCCTCATGGAAATAATAAGCTAACCTTTTAGTCATTTTACCAGTACTGTACAATATTTTAGAGCCCTAGTGGTTCAGGGCACAAAGACTTATGGGTTTTTGATAGGAAGGGAAAAGAATGATGTGTAAAATAGTTGTTAATTATGTAATTGTGTTTAATGGAGTTCCATTTTTGATTGTTAAAAATGTGTTGAAATGTGAGTGAAGTGGTCTATGCCGGGAGAGACTTCGGCTCAATAGAAGATAATTAAACAGATCACATGATCTGATAAGCAAAGTTGCTACACTGGTATCAGAAGTGAGATCATCGCTATGACTTCCTCTAACGACACTGATGTCCTCATTGCTGAGTTGGACGACTGATCCAGCTGCCAGGTGGGCGGAGTGATTCCAGACGAGTGAGCCAGATGGGTGGAGTGATCGCAGGTACGAGTGAGAGAAAGCCAAGGCAAAACTGAACATTTGCTTCCATATGAGAGTGCTTGGAGGCAAAGGCGCTCAAAGTACCACGGTAAAATGGGTAGGAGCCAGCAACTGACACATACCTGATCCAGGTCCAGTTAACAGCACAGATCAACTCCTGGACAGCTGAAGAGGTCACGGGCCACATTGCTTTATACTTGGAGGGACCTGAAGATCTACGAGACTGGGTTGTCCTCAATACCACCGTTCAACAACGATTTGCTGCACCCATACTAACGATACCAGAGAGTTGGTGAAAGCCTGAGTGCTTATGCTGTACACCTATGCAACCTATGCCTATGAGACTGTGCAGGAATAGCCTGCTGTTCAGGCCTTTATCAGAGGTTGACAGCCTTGACCTCTACTATCAAGGAACCCAAATGGCCACTGTACAAACGCATGCAAGCACCGGAGAGCCAACACGTCAGGTCACGACGAAGCACTTTACATCTCAAAGGCAAAGGACACATCGGGATGACTGAGAACTTGCACAGACAAAATAATATAATGATAATTGAATCAATTATATATTATATATATTATATATCACAGTTTCAATAGTTTTATAGATTTGTTTTCAACCTAGAACTGTATTGTTAGTAAATATGTATTTATTTAGCCTTTACTCTTATAGAGATGTATGTATGTAATATACCCTGTACTAATTTATTACCTTTTCCATTCATCTATAAATCAATAATCATTAGTTTTACCTTGTATCCTCATGTAGAGAAAAGCATTTGTATTCATGCAGCAGAGGTGACATTCAAAAAAGCGTTACTGAAACAAATTAAAAATGACACTTTCCTTTGGAATGGGATTCAAGTGTTTGTGAAAGAGAAAAAAAAACAGTCTGGCGTTTTTGCTGACTGAATAAGATGTGATATGAATAAAAAAGGAGGAAGTCTTACTGAAATCATCACTCTACCTTCTTTAAAATACTTTACATACCTTCGATTCAAATTTCAACGTAAACCTAATATTTTCTTCTAAAACATTTCGGTATACCGAGAGCCTGCACAGACAAAACACAGGCAGGCTGAAGGGTACTGTATCTCAGCAGGTAAACAAGAAATGCAAAGGTTATTCGATGTGTTGTTTCTCTCAGTCACAGCAAGCATTGAGAAGAATTTTTTTTTAAAGCAGGTGTTCTGCTGCCATTGTCTTGTTATGTTCGGTTTATTTCCTCAGTTTATCACAGCATTGCTTATCCACTTGTTCTGCCCTTTTTTTATCCGTATCCGTAAAATGTATGAATTTGGTCCATTCTTGTTATTTAAAGGTGGCTCTCTCCTTACCTCAGGTCTCAGGGCTCGGCCATGTTTCTCAAGTTGCATGAGTATGTCCAAAAATAGTTACGTCCAGGGCAACTGCATGGATTAGGTTTTCTGAAAATGTTTCACCTCTCATTCAAGACGCTTCTACTAAAATCGATTTAATAGTCAAATCTGGTAAGTAAGTAAGAAGCAGGTGGCTATTCCACAGATGCAAATGTGTACTAAATCCCAGACAGAGTCAATTTTGCCACTAATGATTTCCCCACTAATGATCCAAAACAGTAAGAATATTGTAAGACAAACAGGCTCTTAAGTAAACACCTTATAGGATGCTTTTTTTTGTTGCACAGATAATAAAAGCTCAGACAGGTAGCCATCCAGCATGTGTGTGCTGTGGGATTTCTGTTCAGTCTAACCAGATGCACCTACATCTGCTAATGCATGTCTGACGGCAGTTTAATACCCTCCCGTTTTGGAGCATACTGTGGTTTAGTTGTGTTAGGCTTCATTATTATAATTCTTTTGAAATGCAAACCTAAAAACTTTTAGTAAGTTCAAGAAGAGATTTTACACAAGTTATAGAATGCCTTTTCTACATAATTACAAACAAACAGTGGTACAGTCATGTTTACTATAACAACTAATGGAATATGATATAATAGCAAAAACAATGAGTAACTGGTCACACCATTAAGATACAACATAAATGTAAGCCTTTATCAATGAGTTTAGATATGCAGGAATGTTTTTATAACCAAGAGTCAGTGACCTGTGTTTGAAGGCCACGTGAATCGCGGTAGATTCTAAGCTCCATACATGCATGGATGGATGATTAATAAATGTTTGAGGTAGACATAAACTGTTAAATTCACATTGTTAGACCGTTTACTTTATACTTGATATACAGTATGTCCACCAGTTGTCTGAAGTTGTAAAAGTTTGATTCATTTCATTTACACCACAGCGAGTTAAAAGCACTTCATATTGTTAAAATGTTTACTTTTGTGAAGTACAGTTGTACCAGTTGTGGTCTGTTGAGGTGCAATAAAATAAAACCTCTGTTCAGGTCTTTGCTGTTCTACGCTATGCAACTGGTTGTGAAACCCACTCTGAAAAACCAGTAAATTCTTTCACATTTTTAAATTTAAAAAAAAAGTAACGCAACAGTTACTTTCCCTGGTAAGTAGTTACTTTTATAGTGGAGTATCTCAATCATAACGTGCCCAATACTGCTCATCAGCGTAGAATTGGTAGGAGAAGCCATGAGAGCGGATGATCTCACCCAGTGAGGTGGTGTATATGGCAAAGAGAAGGGGCCCAGCACAGAACCTTGGGGTACCCCTGTGGAGAGGCAATGAAATGAAGACAATTGTCCCTCCCAAGATACTCTAAAGGAATGCCCGCGAAGCACCTGAGATGCCTGTGTTTGTGAGTAAGGATAGCAAAATGCTGTGGTTTACTGTGTCAAACTGTGTCCTGCAACTCTAGCTATTCTTACAGCTTCTGTCACAGATAGCAGCGCCGTTTCCATGGAGTGGCCACTTTTTAAACCAGACTGCTGTTAGGTCTGTCTGTTTCCTGTTTCTGCTGTCTGCTGTGTGGGGTTATCAGTGTCATCACATTCACCTGTGTCTCTATGATTGATCTCACCCGTGTCACCTGGTGCCCTTTGTATATACACCTCTCTCCCTCACTTTGTCCTTGTGGGATCATTGTATCTGTCCGATGTGTGTATCTGGTCAAGTCTGTTCCTGTATGCTTCAAGTTTTTAGTTTGCGCTTAGTAAATCGTCTGGTTTATGCCTTGTTCCTGGCCTGCTTAGTAGTTCATGCCTCGTCTGGTTTATGCCTTGTTCCTGGCCTTGTGAAGAAGTGAGTTTTTGTTGTTTTGCTAATCCTGACAACTGAGAGAGAAACTCAGTGACTTGTTGTAAGACTGCCCGTTCAATTACTTTAGCTAGGAAAGGAAAGAAGTGAAACCGGCCGATAGTTCTCAATCTGGGTGGGATTGAGTGAGGGTTTTTTTTAGTAGCAGGATCAATCATTACCTTATTAGTTAATTATAAGTTACCAACGACTAAATAATGAAGCATTTAGGTTAACATATAAATCCAGTGAAAGTAATGGTAATGAATATCACAGCCCATACAGATTGTTGCCTGCCTTAACCTGTGAACATTTCCATCACTGCTGTGAACACAAAGGTGCTGCAGACGATATATCATATCAGCTGTGAACACAAAGGTGCTGCAGACGATCCCCGATGTTGTCCTGATACCTCATCAGGGTTTTGATCTCAACATTAATATCCTGCTTTCACAAATTTCAATGTTTCACGTTTTTTCACCAGTCAGACCGCTTCCGGATTTTATCCTAACTTTGCCAATACTTTTCCATATATTTATGCAATGACTGTTTCCAAAGCTCTGCACGAAAAGTTGAAAACCGTAAAACACTGAGACCCTCAAATGAATCTCCATTCATTTAAAGGTAATTTATGATGTCATCCTTTTAACAGCGGTACTCACTTCTGTCATGGTAACTCATGTCCATATTTACAGTCAACTCTTTTTTGTTTTTCATTCGCCTTGTTCATTAACACTATCTATTTGTACATTATTCTTCTTTCAACACATACTTTAACCTTACTAGTAAATCATCACCGTTTGTCAACTTCATCTGCTGCACCAGATTTCCATTTCTCTCCTGGTTTAGACAAATTAAACATAAGACAAACACATAGTGTCACAGTAGGGTAGAATAACTTCTGCTCAGGGTCTGATACACTGATACTCATTTGGAAGTATAATAACATCAGGAACAAACACAGGAACAAGAATAACATCTTAATAATATGATCCGTTCCATTATGATACAAACAAGTTACAAAACATCCAAATATTCACGGTAGTGCTTGAAAAAATGCTACTACCTCTCCACAGTGTAACACCGCAGTAACCTTTTTTTTTTTGCAGTTTTCTAACAAACATTGTATCTATCTATCTATCTATCTAGCTATCTATTATAAGTCTGCATAAATGGATATAGCAGATATGATCATGTTTATCAGATGAGCATTGTGATAAGAAGCAGAAAGATGTACATTTTGTTTTCTCTGTACTATCCAATGAGAGCAGTGAAAATGTTAATTTATTCCATTTTCCACATAAACCATATGCCTCGAATGACTGACTGGAAAAGAGCACAGCCAAAGCTTTATCTGAGATGTTAAAGAGTAAATTGTTCCTATTTTACATTATATGCCAAACACTGAACAACAAAGGTAGAGGCCTCCCACACACCATCTGTCACCACATAAACAAGAATATTAAAAGGAAAAAGATGTGTGTGTGTCTGTGCACGCGTGCACATGTGCGCCATTATGTAAGCACTAAAGTTAGAAATAAAGACGGGGAAAACATCTTAGAATGCTAACAGAAGGTTTAAAGGTTGTCTAAAGTCAGACTGTTGGCAACAGTAAGGAATACTAAGCACTGTGCTTAGAACAAAACTAGAGACAAAAACATCATGAAACTAATTAAACACTCTCCCCTCCCCTGCCCCCCAAAAGACAAAAATCACCAAGGAAGAAAGTTGTACTCAGATATTGTTTATCTCTGCCAAATGGACTTGAGAAAGAAAGACTCTGCAATTATCTACCTATCAAAAACACACAAGTCATATTAGTTACCTTAATTTCCAGACCATATAAGCTGCACCCACTAAATTTAAAAGTTATCTAGCTATCAAAAACACACAAGTCAGATTAGTTACCGTAATTTCCGGACTAGTGAGCGCACCTATATAAGCTGCACCCACTAAATTTAAAAAGAACATAATAATTGTACATATATAGACCGCACTTCTCTAAAAGCCACAGGTGTCCACATTGATAGTTACACAGAAAGATTTTTTTTTCACTTTTAATTAAATAAGTGCTTTGCCTCCAAACAGTACCTGTAACACGGCTGGTTACACGTTAGCTCTTTCCTGCTTCAGCGCCCTGATCGTAGTTGGAATGGACAGGGGAGACTTAGTGATCTTTCTCTAGGGCTGAAGCTAACATTAGCTCCGGGGCTAACTCTCTCCACTTTGTACTTGTTCACAGCAGAGGTAAACAGAAACAAGGAAGTTGGGGTCTTTATTATCAGCCACACCGAGCACAACAGAACATAAACAGTGTTAACAGCTCCTGTATAAGCAACTAACAGTTCAACATGACTGCTCTCAAACTGCTCTCAACTTTCTCTACCATTCTCCCACACGCGCCCCACACATAAATACACACATAGCCATTCACAGACAGACATAAGCTACTCGTATAACACAGCCTACCCGAAAATTCATTGATCGCTAGCGGTATGAGGTATAACACAGCCTACCCGAAAAGTCATTGATCACTAGCAGTATGAACTTTGTTAGCCCTTAAAAATCCATAAATTAGCATTATTGTTTAAGCCACATAAGTTGACACAAGCCGTGCAGTACAGGAGCACGCACACATGTTGCATGTTATCAGCCACCAGGTTACCTATATCCAAAGGACAACCCAAGAGTTAAGGTTAACCAATCAAGGCCAACTAAGAATTTAAGCATAGCAGCATCGCTACCAATATACCTTTGATCAGTGGGCAACATTTTGTTATCTATACAACATTGTAGTGGCAAAAATGAACTTGCTTTTCAAAGCCAAGTCATTGAAGAGGGCCAGTCACCGCTTGTTGTTTTATTGCATGTTGTTTTTATATCCAGGCATGATATCTTTTTCAGTAAACAACAAAGCTTCTCTTGCATTCCTTAAACGTCCTTAAAAATACTCACATGATAACACAAAGGAGCCATCAATATCCATGACAAACATGCAGTTTACATTTTCTACATTTTTGTTGTTTTCAGTCAGTTCCACACAACTGTTTATGAGTCTATTTCACAAACATGTGAAAGGTTTTCAACAGGTATTTTCTGAATACCTGTTTTCTTTTAACCAACACAGGTTCTTTTGCATCTGGAATGGTTTGAATGACTTGGCCTACAATCCAATAATTTCTCGGTGCAAAGTCATGGGTCAATATTCTGGACCATCGACAATACCTATAAGTCTAACTAAGGTGAAGTAAACCTACTTTCTGCGATTTTACATTGTACTTGCACAGAAGAAGCAAACACACAGCTTCGTTACACACTATATTTCCAATAAGCCTAATGAAGTATGAGTCAGTGCCATTTTTCTGTTTTACATTTTCTGGAAGCTAAAATAATACTTGCAAGTTATAGTTCAGGATTTTGTGTTTGGTTGCCTTAATAATCTAATAAATTCATAACAGCTGCACTAAATCGCATTTCCTGTAACTAACACTTGGCAAAGACTGCTCACATCTGGTTGGAGGTAAAACCCTAATCACAGCCATTTTTGGTTGGCTATCGGCCCTGTTGGGAGCTAGGCAAAGGCTTAAATTGTAATCTTAAGTGCAAACGAGTGTTTTTATTTTGTGCACGTCTGTGTTAAAGGAGCATCTGTTCTTAGCTTTTTGGTTGGAGTAAAGCAAATATCGCGTATCGTCACACTGGACTGGAAGGAAGTACTGTACAGTGCGAGCTACCAAGTGGGAGTGCAATCTAAAAGCATCTTCTGTGACCAAAAATAGTTACATCAAGGGCAACTGGACGGAGTAGTTTTTTTTTTTTTGAAGACGTTTCACCTCTCCTCCAAGAGGCTTCTTCAGTTCTGACTGACTACTGGGAAGATCTGGTATGTACATTTAAAGTCACAAGGTTAGAGGTGGGAATGGGGAGTGATACAATACCTATGGAATAATAGTTTCACCTGAGCGATTCTACTTATTCTTGGATGAAATGAGACACATTTCTAGGTTTTGTCACTTATAAATCATCTACTTAGTTTTGGAGACTGGTACTTAAGCAAATATTAGTATCAAAACCCAAATAGAGTCAATTTTGGAATGGTTTTTATAGCATGTCAGTTGCTTCCTTATGAGCTGCCTGTGCAACAATCTGTTTGTTCAGATGGAAAGATCTTGGTAAAAAAATCAGAGCATACACTGCTGTTTGCCAGCTGTGTGCAATATGCTCCAAAGTGTAACATGCACCAGGGAGGTGTATTTTCAGAACATTTGACCGCAGAACATCGCTGTGGTTAGAACAGCCACACACCATTTGAACCATTTGTTTAAATTACCTTGGTCTTTTGTCCTAACAAGAAGTTGAACAACCCGCTCTACAGTCAATCACCAGCTTGAATAATTATATGACAATCTTTTTTGTAAGAATATATAAATATGGTGTTTTTAAGTTGTTTACAAAAGAGATAAAAAAATTGAAAAAGTATCAAGTATCCTAGTGTAACCTCCTACACTAGGGTCTCAAAGTCATATCAGTCAAGTGTCTGTTGTTAGTCAGTATCTATAAAAGAAAAACAATGCCAAAAATCGAAATATCTTTGTTTTTATTAATTATTATTTGTTTATTTTATATTTTTTATATACGATTTGTCCAGAACTGTATCACACGCAAACCGCCGTAATTGCCAGATTCTTAAGTTTCCGATAGTACATGAAAGCGCCTTTGTGTGACAGCTTCAACTACGGTATGACAATGTCATAATCTGTGTAGACTTGAGACGGTTTGAGAATATACAATGCTGAAAATATGTCTGTCAATATATTTTTATGCTTATCAAATGTAATAATTATGGAATAGTGAATAAAAGTAAGAAATACTTACAATGCTAAAAGTTGATGTTTCTCTATATCATGTAGCATTGTCTGTGGGTGTACAAATGGGGTCCCCAGCCAGGAGCTAAATCAGGTTGGAGGGCCTTGGCATGAAAAAGTTTGGAAACCTAACTGACATGGTATGTAATGATAAATTTGATAACAGCTGCACAGGAATTTTGCTATTTTTGTAGTTTATACCGTATGGTTTTCACTCAAGAAAACCATACGGTAAAGAAGAAAGTAAGAAAAGTAGGGGGAGGAGAAAGGATATCTATGTTTAAGGCTTTGATCCAGACAGAAAAAAGGGAGCAAACACAGTACCAATCCTTTCCCTATAGCAACGGCAAGCTCCTCTGCTAAGACCACCACACAGCAACACACACACATGACACATGAAAGAAGATTATTTGTGGATTTTGTGTGACACCAGTGTCTCCTTAACCCTGGGTTCGTAGTCATAATAAGAACAGATGTTACTAAATCCATTTTGCAATAAGCAGAGGGTGGAGGAGTTTGTAAGGAAGCCGAGCATCCGTATAAACAACAGTCTTTTCTAATTGGCCTACTTTTCTTTGTAGCTGC
>NC_024318.1:17541406-17556933 GCF_000523025.1 Cynoglossus semilaevis | reverse complement strand
TAGGTTATCGTGTTCATGCCTGCATGCACGTATAGACCACCAGCCAGTTGTTACAGGATCACAAGACTACCTTTTTTATTCCCATGTAATAAAAAGGTGTGGTTTTCCAACTCTATTGTCATTTGTTGAAGTACAATTTAAGCAAGTGTGAAATTAATTACGCAAATCTATATTTCCTTGTACTTCAGTTAACAAGTACAGTGTTGAATCAGGTACAATCTTAAAACGTTCCAATGCATAGTGTGCCCTCCATTTTCAGGCTTCGCCATATAAAATCTGTACGCCTATGTTGTTATACTGTATACCAGTGGTTCTCAAACTCTCTCTCTGCTGGGCTCCCTTTGGTTCATAAGAAAATTTTCACAAACACCCCAACATTTCACGTATTTTAAATATCACCTTTTGTATGCACCCTAAATCCATCCATTCTATGCTAGCATTGCCAACCTTGGTCATCTGGCAGGAGTGAGATTTTGGTGCGCAGTGCTGCTAATACTCCTCTTAGCAGATCGAAAGAGGGACAGCAAAACCGAGAGTTAAGAGTGAGGCCTCCTTAACAAACAACAAAATTATTATCATCAGATTCGTTTTACACCGCCTTCAAACAATCTGATTTTGCCAGTCTCTTGTTAAACATTTACAGCATTGGACAATATGCTGCATTTTGTTTCATTTATTAATTCCATCTGCCTGCCATCGGCCTGCTCAGTTTTTTAATCCAGCCCACCAAACTTTTCCAAATTATTTAATTTATTTATATTAAATGTAATGTAATGGTATTATACTTCTGCCTTTTCCCTGCAATCGGTATTATACTTCTGCCTTTTCTCTGCAATACCCACATTTCCCCAATAGATGGCATAGTAAATGCTAAAACATATTAGCATTTTAGCCTTTATGCATGACTTTTACATTTCACTTATCTTGGTTTGCACGAACGCTCCATCTATCTGCACCTGACCAGGCCCCACTGTTCAATTTTAGGACAATTGGTAAAGTTTGCCCACGCCTGCTCTAACTGTTTGTCATGCTGTACAGAGTTAGTATTTGCTGAACATTAGGTGGCTGTGGTTTTCCATTCACTCTGTGCAAGATTGACATTACATGTACACTGTGGTCGCTTTAGACTTTTTTTCAGCCAGGTCAGACATAAACTTTCTAAATTATGTTACTAAAATAGTCCTGCACCTGGAATGTCTCGAGTCATTTTATGGCTGTTCTGCCTACATAACAATTCCATGAATGTTATGTAATTTTCTTCTGCATTCTGTGGAATCAAGCCTGTTGTATACTTATCCAGATGATCGCTGATCACAAGATGTTTTATATCCACAGAAGGTCAAACTGTTAGGTCTGTCTGTTTCACCACCATCCTGCCTGAGTTAATCAGTGTGATCACACTCACCTGTGTCTGTCATTAGTTTCACTCTGGGTATATGTACCTCCCCTCTCACTCACTGCTTGTCAGCTTGTCATGCTTCAGTGGATCAGTCAAGGATGTTGACTGACTGACCCTCATGTGATCCTGGTTATTGCTTATTCCTTCCTGACTATTTTAATCTTGGTTTTCAGTTTGGATTTTCTGAATAAACTCCCCTGCACCAGATCTTGCTGTTTCTCTTCCACTGCATTTGTGTTCTGTCTTCACAAAATTGTAACACAAACAGGTCTATTTGGGGTTACTTCAGAAGGAAACATTGATTTATGTGGTCAAGACAATAATGTTAGGCAGAATAGTTAAGTACTCTTCCTTCAGGTGACAGCAGATGGCTATAAAAATGAGTCTCGAACAAGGTGTTTGTGTGTCTCTTTCTCCAATTCCTGTGAGCATTTAAGTCAAGTGTTCAATTAAATAGGCCCCGGGTACTATACCGAGTTCTTCGCTTATTGAAACTGGAAGATTACTCCATATTAACACATGTGCTTTTCGGGATACTTTTTTTGTTTTGTGGAGTGCTATGGGATCTTTCGAATGTTAAATATGTTCCTCAAGAAAGGTTGGAAAACACTGCTGTACTACTCTAGCTAAAAAATAAAATAAATACATTTGTACTATATTGATCCCATATTTGGGAAATTGTTGTGTTAGCAGCGGATATGCTGATAACAGTCTGCCCCTAGCAAGTGCCAAGCATGTGGTTCCTCTGGGAATTGAACTTATAAGAGAAGGGGATATGACAAAGATTATGGAAAGTTTGGATTTTCATGGACTGCTGTTAAACATTTCTTGTTTTTGTTTTGCAACAAGACAATGCAAATAGGATGTATGTGCAGAGGACAGTGAGGGTTGCGATGAGCGGAGGTAGATAATTTTGCTATAAACTATCTGGCAGATACAGATAGATAGATAGTTCTCCTTCAACAGGTAGAGGTTGGAATATGCAGTACAGATCTTTGATTAATACTACATGAGGAAAATACAAGATATGGGATTAAAGATTTTGGAAACTTTTCCTGCATTACCCGAATTTAACCCATCATCCTTATACATTGGTATATTTGGTTAGTTAGGTTGTCTTAACAAGAACAAAAGTGAATATTTTATCAAATCTGCTAAAGAAACAATCCCTAAATAGAAATTGTTCTTGACATTGTACCTCCTGTTGTATTTATGGTTTCTTGCCTCTGTACTGTGCGTCACATGACTCAACCCACTGACACCTTCATTAACCCATTTACCATTGCTTTGGTTATGTTTGTATTTGTTTGAGGATCTACAGGGGGGCACTTTTTGTCTTTGTTTGTTATTGTTTAATGTGCTTTGATGTCTGCAGCTCATCAAACCATGTTTGAATTATAACTTTTCTTTAAAGGATGTCTTTTTTTTATGTTGATGTCAGAGTTCTTCACTATAGACAACATCGGTGGCAAATTAATTTGAGCAGGTGGACATACTGACATTTGAAAAATGCCTACCAGAAAACTTTTGAAATAATTGGTCTCTAGTGACTTCTGCTGCATTCTGGGTATTATTATT
Organism: Cynoglossus semilaevis; assembly: GCF_000523025.1. Classification (NCBI taxonomy): domain Eukaryota; kingdom Metazoa; phylum Chordata; class Actinopteri; order Pleuronectiformes; family Cynoglossidae; genus Cynoglossus; species Cynoglossus semilaevis. The sequence goes on along the minus strand of NC_024318.1, from coordinate 17,553,956 downwards.
TGCTTTGTTTTCCGTGTTTGTTATCATCTCGTCTTTGTGGGTTTTGTATCATGCCGTTTCTTTAGTAATTGAAGTATTCTTTTTCTTTTTCTTTTAAATAGAACTTAAATTGATTTTGAACAGTTTAACGACTTTAATCTAAAACCTGTCTGTACCTTAATTCACATACTACTTAAGGGTCAGAGTTTACCTCTGAACCCATGCTAACCTGTAGCCTAGTAGGAAGTATCAATATGACACATACTATACCTCCACTGACTGAACTCACAGCCCACCTGTGGGGCATAACCACTAACAACATTTATCATCACTCCTATTTCTACCTTCACACACATCAACCTGTCTGACTCTCGTTTCACCTCTACCACATTTCTTACATATTCTTCCTTTAGGATCACCCCTACTCCATTTCTCTTCCCATCTGTACCATGATAAAGCAGTTTGTAGTCTCCTCCGATGTTTTCCAGCTTCTTGGATGAGAAAAAAAACCTACTTTGTTCAGTTGCTTTCGATGAAACTATTTTTTGGATTAAATGACCTGGATGACTGGTATCTCCTCTTTTCATTGGGGAAACACGGGTATTGCAGGGAAAAGGCAGAAGTATAATGATAAAATTAAAAAAAAAATTATAATTTGTAAAAGTTCAGTGGGCTGGATTAAAAAGCTGAATCCGGCGTCCGGGCCTTAGTTTGCCCATTGCCGGATTTAGGTCCTCTGTGGTCCCCTCCATTATAGATCTAGGACTTTTGTCCTCTGTGGTCCCCTCCATTATAGATTATTATTTAAAATATGGAGTTTAATACATATTAATTGTTATTGTAAAGATACATTTCTCTGTTTGAGAACAATGCATGTCATACATAATTTTACCACAATAGTGTTTGGCGTGTAACATAAAGAGAGAGAAAACAACAAAGAAAGTAAGGTGAGCAGACAAGTGAGTCCAGTATCACACCCACTACATTGTGCAGGGCAAATTGGAGCTGACAGGATGTGGTTAGGTGATTGTTTTTTTCCTCCAAGGCAACACAAGGTATAACTATTCTGACCTACAGACAGTGAAAGGTTGGCCCAGCTGGAACACACTGAGATGGCCTCATCTGACAAAAGAGGTGAAAGCCAGCATGCCATTTAGGAGGCAACAGACTTTCAAAAATGTGATGTAGAATCACAAAGCTGCACTAACACAAAAACACCTGCAGAGATCCAGGCAGTGACAAAATAAAAAAAGAAAAAAACTTTTAGAGATCCATGCAAGCGTTGGTATCGTTGCATTGGAGAGGAAAGGAAACTGAGGAAGAAAGTGTTTTTATAGGTGCAGTTTGAAGATCAAAGTTGGCATCCAGGACCTCAGCTAGGGATTTGTAAACGGTGAAAAAGCTCAAGCTCTTCACCGTCAAAGGTGACTTTGGAGCTTTTTTTCCTTTGTTGTTTTAGTTTTGGCCATGTTATTTTTATTATGAATAGTAAAGTGCATTCAAGAGGATGCGAGGTTGCAGATATAAAAGAAAACATTTTTACAGGTTCTTTAAAGTTTCAAAAGGCATACATTGTATTCATAACTTAATTTTTTTTCCTGTAGTTCTGGAGTTGCAGGAACCTCCAAGGTGAAGACAGGAAAAAGAAAGAGAAAGAAAGTAAATAATTTATCATTTGTCATTGACCCAAGTCTGCTTCCTTAACCACTAAGCCACCACTTTCCCAAAAGACAAAGTAATGCTATATTAATTCATGTTTAGGTGTTCAAGTGAGCCAGTGGTGATTTAGTGGTTAAGGAAGCGGACTTGAGTCCAGAAGGCTTCAGAGTCGAGTCCACCAGCTGCCAAGTTACCACTGAGGTGCCCACACACTGCTCCCCAAATAATTAAATTTCAAAAGGAGGATATTGAGGGGGGAACCATTAAAGGGGGAAAATTCCTGCGTCGACCTAGGATTTAAAAAACTCTTCCACCCTAGTAAAAAATTAGAGATTATTATTATTCAAAGAAATGATCAGTACCTCAACAGCAACATTGTCTTTCGCACGTGACCATCATTAATATTAGCTCTGTGTGTTTTAGTTTATACATTTTCACAACTCTGATGTTTCAATGAATGTCATGTTCGCCCATTATTGTAAATTGCTCATCTAAATTTATAAATCAGACAGATGAGCACCTTGCACACATAAAAATCCATAGCCGGCAGAGTCACGGACACCAGATTGCTAACAACCTCATTAAGCTGTAAGCTAATTGGAAGGCCTGGCTCGGGAGTGAAGGTTATAATAGAGGACACAGAGAAAAGGAAGTGCAACAAATTAATCTCTAGCAAATTGACAAATCAATGTAAAATGGATTAATCCATTCCTGGACCCCAGATAATTGCTTATTCAAACTTATATACTAAATACCGTAATTCAACTGTATATAGTAAGTTCAAACATGAAACCAATGAAAATAATTTGCTCTAACAACAAAGATAAACACAATTAAATAAAGAATAAAGCTATAAATCCTTACCGGTGCTGAGGAGTCGTGATTGCGCAATGTTCACTTCGCTTTCTCTTAAAATACTGTCGCCAGCCAACTGCTTTGCGTTAATCCAAATCAGTAGTATGGTATGGTATGGTATGACAAACAGGGCAATTTTTGGTTAAAAACTTTGTTCGTGAACCGAATTGTTTCAATAGGGAGGCAATGTATTTGTGAGGAATGCACTTTTCCAGTTTGTGTTTACAAACATGTTTGAATGTAGTTTGCGTTAGTTACTTACTTATTACTTACTTGAACATGTTACTATTATTACTGTTGTTATTAAGACTTATTTATTTTATTTCTTTTTTAAACGCTTGCTAATAGTTTTCATTTGAAAAAATAAAAATTAAAGAGTCAATACACTTTTGCTCATTAGACTTTCAGATCTTCAGGTTATTATGTTATCGGTATTGGTATTGACCTTTGGAAGCAGGAAGTTATTGGTATCGACTTTTTAAAAAAAGATATCGTGCATCATTATCATCACCCTCATAATCTTAATTGAATCATAAACTGCATACAGATTCCCATCCTAAACAAATGACACTATGAATTTCTCAGCAGTACTTCATATAAAGTCTTTCACAGACATGAAGCCTTTGAGCACGTGACAATTAAATTGGCTGGATATATTCTTCCTGGCATGGTGTTTAGGGAGGTTAAGACAGGCTGCTAAAAATTATATGACCTAAAGATTGCAGTATACTGACTACTGCTATTAAAATATATGTCCCTGGTCACGCGCTTTTATATTTAATGACTAAAATTAAAAACTGCATGACTCTCTTGCACGCCCCACACACACAGCCATTCACAGACAGATATACACTACTAGTATTAGTAACAGCCTACCAGAAAAGTCATTGATCACTAGCGGCATAAACTTCGTTAGCCCGTAAGAATCCATAAATTAGTCGCATCGTTGTTTCAGCTGCAGGGTTCAAAGCGTATGAACAAAGTAGCGGCTTATAGTCCAGAAATTACGGTAAGTGTGTTTTACTTCACAAAAGGTGTTTTAGAAGTCCTTCATATTTATCCACAAAAACATTATCTATTTTATCATTTCTAGTTTATTCGAAAAATCATTCATAGAAGTGAGGGAATTCATCAATTTGCTTGTTGCAGTCTGTGTGTATGTAGAGACATACAGAGTGAGAGAGAAGAGAGAGCGAGGAAGAGATAAAAACAGATTTTAATTTCCTTTCAGGATATGAGAAAAGTGTTAATAATGCATGGTCGGACAAAGAGAGAAATCATGAGCTTAGATCGGAGCAGGCATGCTCACCATGTTGATTGACAGTTCTATCTAATCTGCGCTAATGGAGGTCTTAATGAAGAAAGGTGGGTGATGGAGGAGGAGGGGGAGGACAAGGAACAAGAAAGGTTGGTGGCAATGGTTAGCCACTGTCTTTGTCCAATAAATCGTAGCATTACCATCGTCTTCACTACAAGCTCCCTGCATGCCCTGGGCTTTTCGGTGAGCTGTGCCATGTGACTGTGAGTGTTTGTGTACATTCTAGTATGCAGCAGACTGTGTGTTGATGCGTATACCTATAATGTGTCAGCGCTGGAAAAAAAAAAGATCAGGATTTTAATCAGCGTTCATTTTCCACCTCAGATCTAATTACAAGTTTGTGTGTGTTCACGTTTGTGTGTGTGTGTGTCTCTCGAATTAAATCCAAATAAAAAGTGCTTTCGGTGTCGACCCGAATCTAACGCGCGGAGGCAGAAGAGCAAGAGAAGCTAATAAAGTCGCCGCATCGCCTCCTCCAAGGTTAGTGCGGCAAAACAAAAACAAATTAACGCTCCAAACCCCATCTTCCTTTCACAGCAAGAGCAGGGGCTGGGAGGAACTGGGGAAGCAAATGAAGACACAACCGGGATGGAGTGAATTGGCATCCACAGGTGGAACTAATTAATTATCTCCTGGAGAGACAACAGAGGGCAGGGGGGGGACGGAGAGGACACAAAACACGAACTCTAACTCAATGGGAAATCTGCGGTGCACTTGCACTGATGGAGTTAAAGTATGTGTATGGGATTTGTGTGTAAAAATGTAGGACTTGTAGGCAACATTTTACTAAGTTAGTTTGGCATCTATTGTATCTGGTAAGGGGCTTAAAATCTATTAATTACCCATATTACCAACCACCTAAGACACAATATCCCTTAACAGTAACTACTGTACATAATCACATATTAATCGATTCACGTATAACCCTAACCCCTGAAAATAAATCCCAAAAACTGGCATATAAGCCAAAATAATGACTAACCCCTGAAAATTAATCCCAAAATGGTGATTTTTACAAAAAACTGGCATATAAGCCAAAATAATGTCTTCATTTTTTGACGTGTGCATCAAGAAAGAATTAGAAAATGATCTTGGTAAACGCTGTTTACGTTAAAATTGCAACGATTTTGCAAAATTTTCTTCCGAAATTCAGAATAGATTCTTTGCATTACATATCAGTGGTACAGTTAAAATAATTATTAAATATCAGTCGTAGATTGTGTGGATTGAATTAACTTATACTCGTTACGGTACCTCCTAAGTCAAATAAAAATGTAACTGCCTTCTAAGTTTTTATCATTTTCTATGAACAGGAGATCTGAGTGGTTTATGGGTTACTAGATTTCAATAACCTGTTAAAATAATCCAAATCATTTTCTTGGATAGTAGCTGGAAACAGTGATCTTGACTTCCAGCATGGTTTTCTCCTGGTACTCCAGATATCCTCCAACAGGTTGAAAAACCATAGAAGTGCGCCAAATGGATAGCTTAAATTGAACATATAGGTATTTCTAAATTTGGAATGTATGTTTCTTTCTATAACTGTCCAGTGGGTTCCCCATGGCAAATGATTTCAAGGGTCAGCTTCGGGTTTCCCTGATCCCAAAAAAGATTTAGCTGTAATAAATGGCCAAGACCGACGTATATAAAAGCTGGGCACACCGCAGGAGAACACATTATTGTAAAAAAAAACAAAGGCTGTTAACAGTCATCTGTGTCAGCTTCTTCATTTGGGCTTCGTAACAGAAGCCTGAGAAGATGATCAGAGTGTTTAGGAGGCATCGTAGGGCGTTAAATTAGGGTAAACTTTAACCAAACACGAGAGCACAAACTTTACAGCAACACACTGTAGTGGCTGACAGACAAGGGGAGATGCTGACAAATGCTACGATGCATGAGCTAATGAGCGCGAGTGTCACGTGCGGGCATCGCAGGAAGCATTGCAGGAAGCAGGCAGGACCCAAATGCAGTACTGGTGAGACTCTTTCTGGTGCAGGTAGTTTTATTTTTTATAAGTGCAAGGCCAAAACAACAACAAAAACTCACTTCTTCACAAGACCAGGAACAAGGCATAAACCAGACAAGGAATAAACTACTAAGTACAAACTAAGAACTCAAAGGATACACTGAGCTGAGCACAGGAACAGATACAATGATCCAACACAATCACAATGATCCAACCAGGACATAGTGAGGGAGAGGGGTATATATACACAGGGAGCACCAGGTGACACAAGTGAAGCTAATTACCAACAGGTGAGTGTGATCCCACAGATTACCCCTCAAAGACAACAGGGAAAGGAAACAGACAGACATGACAGTAAGGAACACAATGCTGTGTTTGATCTCCTCTAGGTAAACAAAGCTATGAGCAACTGAGTCTTTTAGGGTTTTTTTTTTTTTTTTTTTTGCTATATTTCCACTGTTTAATTATTTTAGATGATTTTTAGAATATGAAAATATTGAAAATTTTAATTAAAAAAAAATACCATAAAGTACCGTGATATAGCGAACCTCTCTCGAGATTGGAATAAAATAATCTGCGATGTACTGAGGGAGCGAAACAAGAACCGCGATATAGAGAGGGACCTCTCAGGGACTGTACGCTATATCTGAGTCACTGCTGCAAATGCTCAGTGCTCGCTATATCAGAGTCACTGCTGCAAATGCTCAGTGCTCAGTGAGTCTGTATACATGCTGGTACAGCAATGATCCACTCCCGCAGAGATGAAACCTGTGTGTGAAACAAAAACACGTAACACATGGGTTTGTGTGTGTGTGTGCGTGAGTGTGTATGTGTGTGTTTGTGACCAATTCAATGGTGCCATGTTATTGATGGGGTCGGTCTGACAGAATGACCTGAACTAATAGTGGACGACCTTCATACCAACATGCTCAAACGTGCTGGCCTTCAGCACAGTCAATGTAGGAGGTCTTAGTCATCTGGTGAGCCTGAGTCCTCTAGGTTCAAAGGTCACGTAAGTGAGCAGCAACTGTGGCATCTTTATTTAGAAGAAAACCCAGAAAGGAAATCTTTTGTGACATAAAAGATGGATGAAAATTTTTAAATGTGGCAGAGATCTTTTTTACTGCCTTTTTTTTCTCTCACACGAGACACATAAAGGGATCTTGGATCATGTCCAAATGAAAATCAAAAGGTGCTACAATGCCAAATCTTGTTGCATGACATTCATTCATATTTAAAGCATGTTCCAATGAAACTGAACAGTACTAAGCAGATGTACATAGTTAGCGCTCAAACACTTGCTAATGTTTCTGTTGGGAAATTTTAGAAGACATGACATTTGATCCTGAAAGTGAGAGTCTGGCCAGACAGCAGGTCGCACATGTACATATGACAAAAAGACTTATAGACCTCGTTCCTTCATCCATCTGCACTGGCTCATCTTAAGTCAGATATGAGGACACCTAATTTTTTTTTAACTCAGCTTATCGAAAATTTGATTTTCAAATTTTTTTATCACAGGGATTACCGACATACAACAGCAGTTAGTGTTGGTTGTTTTTCTACTGCAGCTCAGTGTCTCACTGCGCTAATGGTTAGTTAATTTAGGTAGATCAACAATGTCATCAATTTGGATATGATTTATTTAACAAGACACCTTGTGATATATGGCTCAGCGCTGCTTACTCTTACTTACTTTTTGGTACGTTTAAAGTCACTTTTTTCTTCAGAATTATCTGAACATTGTGTTGATTAGTTTACTGAAATAGTGCTACTTCTAGTTAGTTCCATGGTATAGCGGTTAGTGTGCCTGCTTTGCAAGCGAGGCCACCGACCTCAAGGGGCAGCCTGTTTGCAGGAGTGTTGGGTCAATAAAGTTCATTAAAAAGTGACAGTTATTTTAATGAAAAGCCATAGACACTGTTTTCATTTAAAATGTTGTATTTGGTATAAACTACAGGTTCCCAAACTTTTTTGGCCATGCACCCACTTTTATATTCCAACTGGGTTTACTCATTCCCAATTCCTCATACATTTAGACAAAAAAAAAACCATCACTGCAACAAACTTCCTTGCAAGATGTTTAATCAAATTACAATGACAGATATCCATCACTGCAACAAAGTTCCTTGCAAGCTGTTTAATCAAATTACAATGACAGATATATAACACACACAGACGCACGCACGTATTTATTTATATATATACACCGGACTTAGCATTCAGGTGCGATTTATATATTACAATATAATTTCAGGTTTGTTATTTTCACACTGACAGCCACTAGAGGGCACTTTCGGCTTGTGTACCAGTATCTGCTACTCCTGTACCACTGAAAATTGTTTGTTATTTTTTTCGACCGGCTTATGACGGATCCATAGTGTAGCGGTTAGCACGCCTGCCTCAAAAGTCCTAGGTTTGATTCCCAGCGAAAACACATGCTTGGCACTTGCTAAGGGCAGCCTTTTAACAGCATATCTGCTGCTAACACAACAATTTCCCAAATATGGGATCCATGTAGTGCATTTTTTTTAAAATCTATTTTATAATGTATATGTTTTCTTCTTCATTATGCATTTTTTGGCTAGTGTGACTTATACTTCGGAGAAATTTATAGTCTGGAAAATACAGTATGCATTTATGTATTAATTATAATGTCAGTGCAGAGAATATGACAACAACAAAGACAGTTTTTATTTGCTGTTGTCTCACCAGTTTCTTGTGTTGATAAGAAAGTGATTCATGTGGTCTACCATCCAACACCTGTTGCGGCTGAGGGCCTTGCATCTGCCGCGAACACGCATGCAGCCCCTACACTTATTATACACACTGCTGTGGCTGTAACCTCCATTAACCACTACATCTCATCACCAGCAGAGATGACCTGCCAAGAGTTGGTCTCTGAGGTTTGAACACAGAAGCATCTAATTAGTGCATTACAATAGTTGTTTACCACGTTTTTGATGGTTTGGCAAGTCTGGTTTTTCATCCTTCCTGCCAAACAGGCAATACACTTTTATTTTGCAGAAAATAGAAAGCGTAGCGAAGACACAGAAACAGAGAGGACGAGCCAAACAGTGAGCTGGGACAGAAGGCGTGTGAGTATACTGAATTTGAAAGCACCCTGTTATTAGATCCAGGTCATGCATACAGATTTGTTCAGGTGCATAAGGAATCTTATTAAAAACAATACATTATCACTGAGCAGCCTCTGATGCGGAAATACAAAAACAACAAAACAAACAAAGCCTTGAAAGCAGGAAAATCTTCAATCATCGGAAAAATGTGCCAACATCTGGAACAATAAACACCCAGGAGAACATGAACATGCTGCAGAAATCTCAGAGACGGCTTCTGGCAGAGCCGTATAGGCAGTTGTCCAGGGCACCATCTGCTGGAGGAATGATGCTGTAACTCCTGAGGAAAAAAAGCCAATATTACAATAAATAATATAAATGGTAATAATTTGCAGCTACATCTGGCTTTCCTTTCCTCGTACTCTGTCTTGAAAAAAATGAAATACACGAATACAAAAATACTATGGGTCTATTGCAGTTTGAACACACTGTATCGCTATTATTCACGTTGTGGGAGCAATCAAGACTTTTAAAATACGATAAATGCTCAAAACATTTTTTTTTAATTCGCATTTCATACACACCCAGCATCCTCACAACGAGTTTGCATCTTGTCCCAGAATCAGAGTATGAGGAAATGAGCATGAGCTGTGCAGTACAGGAGCACACACACACACAAAGGCATATTATCATCCACCGCATCACCTAGACCTAAAGGACAACATGAGGGTTAATATTGTTATTTGTTATCAATATATTTTTAACTCCTGTTTACTTTTGGGGTTGGTGTGTTTGATCACATTAGCTACAATATAAGACATTCTTGATTATTATTATTGGGTCCACGCGCAACTCCTCCTCTTGTAGTAGTCCAGTACTTCTCAAATAGTGGGACGGGCCCCCTGGGGGGCACGGTGAGGTGCCAGGGGGGCGTGAGGGGCTTCCAATGGAATATGGCATGCTGGACAGAAGTGTACCACAGCTGTAATGCATGAATGATAACAAGCTTCCAGTCACTAGGTGGCAGAAACTCATACAATGGTATGTACAGGTGAAAATATATATGTTATTAGGTTCTCAGTAGTATTACAATTCGCAGAGGTGTTTGTCGGGGAACGGGGCGTGAAAAAACATTTATTTCCCCATGACAGGGGACATGACGGAAAATAATTGCCTAGGTTTCGCTAAATATGCTGGATTCGCTTGCGGGGTCCTGAGATGTTTACCGCAGTTGGGTAAAAACGGCTGCTTATATCAGTATCTGTTGATATTGGAATCAGACCTTAAGTGTTTGGTCAATCCCTATAAACAACATAATGTTGGCTGAAAAAGAAAGAAAGAGCTGACTGCAATGCATCACCATCCATGTCCAGTACCAACAAAAACAACCACCATTAACCTTACATAAACTAAACACTCAAGACTGCATGTAAATAAATATTTGCGCAAAGATATATATTTTTGGTAAATACGTTGACTCTTACCTACAAATTTTGGGTTGCAGCAGGGATACAGTTTATTACTGGGTTCTTTTCAGATCTTTGTGCGACTTTTTAGTGCTTGGTTCCGACTCTGGAAACAGAAAGGAAAGTAAGGAAGAAGAAGACGACAAGTGCAGAGTACAAAGTTAAATGGTATCTTGCGTTTGTGATTCGTCATTAAACGCTTTTATCACATATTTTACGCTTCAGTTCCACTCCCATGCTTTTATCCACCTTGCTCACTCTCATGGCAACTAACGCTGGCAGCAAGAGAGGAAAGAATAGAAGAAAATGGGACTTGAAGAAAATTGATAAAAAATTATAGAGCCGTAGTCTCCCTGCAGCACTATCCTCTCATCGACTACTTCTTGTGTGTATTTATCAAAGCGTTTGCCTGAGGTTTTATGTGCGATACAATATCTCCATCTATCGGACAAACAGAGAATGGAACAATAAAATAAACGAACCGCACAGAAGTATGAATAAATACAGTATATATATTTTTTTTTAAATATATGCGGCTGCTGCACCTTTTAAATGTTCGTAATTAACTAAATAAATATGAAAGTAAAATTAATTGGATTTAGTAGTTGAGTAATTGTGAAGTCTTTGGTTTTACACACACACACACACACACATATATATCTACTGGATGTGTGTATATGTGTATATACGTATATATATATATATATATATCAGTGGCCCACCCTTGGAGACAGAAATGTCATCGGCCACCCAAAGTTTCTTAATGGGCCCAATGGCCTTGAGTTTAGAACATGTAGAATGTACATGCTAAGAAAGGAATGGCCAGGTAAGCTAAAACGTGACTAGTGTGTGTGTGTGTGTTCTGGTATTCATCACGGTATGGGGACATCAATCTGTTTACACGATCACGTCATGGGGACCGATTTCCTTATGGGGACCAAAAACCAGGTCCCCATAAGGAAAACCATTTTACACGAATGCAGGAGCTATTCTAAAGGTGCCTACGTTGTTTTTTAGCATTGGCCCAAAACGCATGTTTTTTGCAGTGAATTTGTGTTTTGAGTGCATTCCTGAACTCCTACAGGTTTGGAGCAGGCACTGCACTCGTTGCCCCTCACACACACTTCTTCCAAATATGGTTGGGAACCAACCCACTTCCAGGTCCCCATTAAAGATCAGATATTTTATCAGTGGACATATTTTCAGTGTTACAGGTCAGCATCCACATTCTGGATATGGAAGATGATTTCTGAAGATGCTAATTAACCCTGTAAAGCTCAAACCATTAAATAATTGACAGAAAATTTAAATTCTTTGAACTTGGACACTTTATTGGTCCCTCTGAACAAACAAACAAAAAATAAATTCAAATATCTTTTTCCATATATGAGTTTCAATTTGTATCATATTTGATACATCGAGTCACAATGCTCAAAGATTCTTTTTCCCCGAACAAACCAAAACATAATAAAAAACAAACAAATCAAATCAAATCAAATATAAACAAATTTATAATTCCAAATATAAAAAGTGCTACCATAATGCAGTAATAAGAAATCCACTAATGGAACTGGCTGGGTGAAAGTCTGGAAAACATTATATATATGTATAATATATATATTATACAACACTGTATGTTGTATATTATACAATATATATTACCTCTCCTTGAATCGCAACCTTAACGTGGTGGAGGGGTTTGAGTATCCGAATGAACCTAGGAGCTATGTTGTCGGGGGCTTAATTTAAAAATAAAAATGTTATATATAATGCATGAAATACAATGACAATTGACTAATTTAGAGTTACATGACCTTTTAAATCTGCTGTATCAAATATGATACATCATTTTCAACATGGTTTTACTAAAACATAGATTATGAAACAACGACCGTGAGGGAGGACTTGCAGATAGTTAGAGTCGGAGTAGAAGATGCAGAGAAAAGGGTAAAATGGAAAACGAAGAAGATCAAAAGTGAACCACAAGGTAAGTACATTTGTATGACAAAGCAGTATGAGGGATTAATAAAGTGCTATCTATCTATCTAATATGTTCACCCGTAATATTAAGTTAATTTGGTTTAATAGTTGATAATATTGATATTGATTGATTAGTTCACGGGGAAAGATTAGTTCACGGGGAAAGATTAGTTCACGGCGAAAGATTAGTTCATAGAGAATGATTCGTTCACAGCAAAAGATTAGTTCACAGCGAAAGATTAGTTCACGG
>NC_024318.1:17517236-17537484 GCF_000523025.1 Cynoglossus semilaevis | reverse complement strand
AGGAGGAACTTCCTCCTACTGAGAGGAATGAAACAACACCACCATCACCCAAGAGACACAAACCATCACCATCACCAGTTGAGATTCCTTTAGGAGACGGTGTTTTGAAACCTTCCTCCAAAGGTGAGCTCTGTACACATTTCTCTTCTCTCGTAGATGCATGTATACGTATATATTTATATAGGATTCAGAGTTTTAGAGTGGAATTCCAGCAACACTGTTCCAGATCCTTTCAGTTACAAATCTGTCTTTCTGATCACCTGAAGGTAAAGCTGCCCAGAAGAAGAGGACACCCTGGCAGCAAACAGAGGTGCAGGCAGTGGAAAAGCACATGACTCAGTTCATTACATCGTGCATTTTACCAACAAAGCGTGAGTGTGAAAAATGTTCGAGGGCTGAACCAGAAGCACTTTAGAACAGGGACTGGCAGAACCTGAAATTTTATGTTTACAACCGCATTACAGCCTACAAGAGGAAAATGCAGTCTCCGTAGTGTGAGTATTGCAGTTTGTTTACAATTACTTAGACCAATAGAGGTCTTAAAGTTTTATGTACAAGTTTTATGTTTTTAAAACTTGGTAAACTGGGTGCCAGTGTTCATTTGACTTCACATGTTTTTATATGCAATTGAAGTCATTAAAAGTTCTGCAATTCAAACCTGAGTCTAATGATTTCAAGTTCAATTAGTAATTAGTGGTAGTTTTCATTATAGTGGGTGTAAGTGTCATGTCATTGTGTAAAAGTGGATTATAAAAATATTTGTGAGTGTGTTTATTATAAAAGCCAAAAAAAGTCAACAGTTTGGGGTTTACAACCGCATTACGAGCTACAAGAGGAAAATGCACTCGACATAGTGTGAGTATTGCAGTTACAATTACTTAGACCAATAGAGGTCTTAATGTTTTATGTACAAGTTTTATGTTTTTAAAACTTGGTAAACTGGGTGCCAGTGTTCATTTGACTTCACATGTTTTTATATGCAATTGAAGTCATTAAAAGTTCTGCAATTCAAACCTGAGTCTAATGATTTCAAGTTCAATTAGTAATTAGTGGTAGTTTTCATTATAGTGGGTGTAAGTGTCATGTCATTGTGTAAAAGTGGATTATAAAAATATGTGAGTGTGTTAGAATAATAATAAATACTAGCTCTAACAGTGTTGTGAGTGTGTTTATTATAATAATAAATACTAGCTCTAACAGTGGAAATATGGGCTGAAAAATATTTCAAGTGTGTTTAGGCTAACTGATTTTTTTTTTTTTTTTTACATGTACTTGATTTTTTTTCGGCGCTCTAGGACCTTTAGAAAGGGTGGTCCTTTAAAAGGATGATCAAAAAGTTGGTCCCCAAGTCCCATGGAAACCCGTATGTGTGTTTTGGTTCATCCGCTTTCTCCGCTGTCAGATTAAGGACCGCGCCTTCTCTACTCTTTTAAATTGTCTAATACGCATCTGCCCGCTCTGTGGCGCACAACCACCCGACATCTCAGTCACGTCCCGCTGCCTTTACTGACGTGTTTTTCCGCATTTCCTGCACAAGAGACGGAGGAGACGAGGAGGAGGAAGCGGCAAGAGGTATGTCCAATGATGGAAGTTCATTTCGGCAGCCGGACACCATAACAGGCCCTGCATGCTGAGCGCAGCTAGGCTACACATCGCCTATTTCTGCCCCTCTGCCGGCTTCTCTCCTTGTGTACAGCTCTCCCATCGCCGATGCGCCGCCACAGAGCTCCTCCAACCCCCCCTCCTTTCCCCTCCACACACATACACACAAACGGTGCAATGCAGCTGCAGGCTTGTGCTTCAACGTTGTCCTCACACAGCTGACGGACTCTATGAAAAACTGAAAATAAAGTCCTGACTGAACGTCTCACTCCCTTTTGTATGTATCGTGGTCTAACTGTCAGTTTTCCTCGCTGCGCCTCTGAAGACGCTCCCCAGGTCAGGGGACCCGTCCTTGCTGCTGCTGCTGCTGCGCATTATTTGTTATTGTCAGTGGGATTTCTTATGCGTATCGGGCCAGAGTAAACGTGTTTCCTCTGGCGTGAGTGGCGTTTGTTACTCAGCTGGGAGGGAAACAGTGGAACCACCGGTTGAGCTGAGCCGTTATTCTCGCCAAAGGAGCGCAACGAGTTTGTTTAGGAGGAGAAAACAGGACGCGAGGAGCTTAAAGAGGTGAGGTGTAAACAAGCCGACGACATGGTAGTCTTTAACGGGCAACTAAAGATCAAAATCTGCCAGGCTGTCAACCTCAAGCCCACCGCCTGGTTCTTGCGTCACGCCGTCGGTCCAAAGACCCAGACCTTACTCCTGGACACGTACGTCGCCCTTAACGTAGACGACTCGCGCGTGGGCCAGACCTCCACCAAGCAGAGGACCAACAGTCCTACGTGGAACGACGAGTTTACCACCGAGGTTCACGAGGGCCGCAAGATAGAATTGTCTGTCTTCCACGATGCACCCATTGGCTATGACGACTTCGTGGCCAACTGCATCATCCAGCTGGAGGACATCCTGCACAGCGACAGCAAGCACTTCGAAGACTGGGTGAGCTTTTATGACACAGATACACGCAACTCTCAAACTCGTACACATGTATTTGTATGCAAATTTAACAACACGGCACATTGGAGTATTTATTTACCAGTTTTGTGGGAGTACCAGGGAACTTTGTGGTCTGGTACATGGGGTGGAGCTTGACATATTACTATCCATTGAGGGCATGGAGCCACCTGATTGCAAAAGCGATGAATCCAGTTCAATATTTTTGTACTGATTTTAGAAGACATTTTTCAAACAGACTAACTCTGATCCAAGTCGGGAGTGTCAAACATACGGCGCGTGGCCCAAAACCGACCCGCTAGGATGTTCAATCCGGCCACTTGATGAATAAGAAAAATACATGCACTCTTAATGTTTAGGATATTATTTGTAAATTTATATTTCATTAGATATGAATAAATAACAATTAACATCTAATATACTTGTACTTATTGTTATTTGTAGTTAATTATGTTATAATTGTACTTGTTCGGCCCACTTGACATTAAATTAGGTTGCATGTGGCCCGAACCAAAATGAGTTTGACACCCCTGTAGGTGCTGTCAGTTAGATACACCACTTCACCTGTCTGCCCTACAGTCTCTGACCCAATAATGACCCCAGATCCCTACCATCTACATTTACAAAACTCCTGGCACTCTTACATCGTAAGAGTAGGTTTCTTGAAGACGTTAACCATAAGCAGTAACATAAACTGCTGTCAGAACTAGCAAATTATTGATTAGTAAACCATCAGTGTTTCTCGACAAGTAATGAAATACAGTAGAAAAAGTCATGGAATTAACTTTATGCATATTATCTACTTTATGCCTTTAATTGCTGTTTGTTTTCCTTCTTCTTTATTTCCTTCCTGGGCACAAGAGATTTTAGTCCATTTGAATATTGGATATTTCTGAGTGGCGCTTTGGACCCAGAGGGTCTCTGTCATTGGTGTGGAACCCCAGGGTTCACCTCCTGGGCAAGATCCTGGTTAGGGCGGTTGGCGCCTTCCAGTGGACTCACCACCCGCAGGAAGGTTCAGGGGGGTTGGTACGGTGCAGTGTGATTTGGGTGGCAGTCATGCAGACTGCTACCCCCTCGACCCGGTAACAGATAAGAGGACGAAAATGGATGGATGGATGGATGGATGGATATTATAACTCCAGTCCTCCAGAGGACTTACAACATTTTTAAGATGAATGCTTTTTATTAATTAGAAAAAAACAAGTTAGAACTATTTTGGTATAAGAACAGGGAATGTTACCCCATTTTTTCTTTTCCCTTTGGGGCTCCGTTGACAAGCGGTGCCCTTAGCATTTGCCAGACTGCTGATGCCACTTTATGGTCAATTTTTTAAGTGTGTTCTTTGTGTAGCACACAAAGCTGTAAACCAAAAAAAGAGTCATTATAAAGTCAGAAAGAAAATATATAGGGTATGTTCATAAGAAGGGATGCTACCCTGTGTCATTGTTTTTTCCCTTTTTCAGTATTCCTTTATTATACATGCTTAGTATGGCTCCTGTAAGAGAAAATGTACTACTCAAACATATGGCCTGTGGGCAAAAACTCGGGTTAGGGGCTTCAATCTGGCCCGATTAATTTTGAATTATGTAGTATAGTCATTGTCAGTGGAGCCTACAGCTGTGTCATGGTATTTGATCTCTAAGAACTCTGCTCTGCTCACCAGTAAATATTCAGATTCTCTGTGTTTGTAATTTTGAACACATGTGAGGCCCAAATGCAGTTTTTCATTATGGAGTCCCCCTGAGGAGAGAAGATGTTTAATCCATGTAGAGGAAAGAGTTAACTAGATTATTTTACTCTGTAACTGTGTGAAAGTGTGACATTCATAATTTCCCTTGAAGTCATGTGTTATATCAGCAGAATGTCTCACTTTGACAGTAGTTGATATCTCAGGTGAATGACTTAATGTTACTGCCCATACAATATTGTTTAAAAGAAACTCCTGTATTTTGGATAGAAATCAGTGCAGTAGAGCTCATACATTTGGCTTTGATTACACAGCTGTAGCTACAAACACAAACACACACACACACAAACTCAATCTACATTTAACATTCTATTGGCTTTTTACTTAGTCATGTCTGTGTGATTCTTTTTCAACCATTGTTAACTTTGAAAGTCGCTTCGAAATGTGTCTCCTCACTTCGGTGTCATAACATCTAAGAGTTTCATCATCTACCATTGTTTTTTTTTTTTTGTTTTTAATTTATGGATTTTTACAGGCTAATACGCTATCACCAAGTTCTGCTTTCAACACGTCATGTCATATGCTGTGAAAATGTATATAATCTATGATCACATAATCTCTAAACACAATCTTTGAAACAAGTTTTTTTTGTTTTTTCAGATTTTGCCATAGTAGTTCCTCTATGAACATGTCTTGACATAATCTCTGATATGCATGATGACACTCTGACAAAGAAGAATTTGACATCACCCTGTAATCAACTGACAATTGTATTCATTTTTGCCAAGTACAAGCAGAAGCCTGTACTAAAGAAATGAAATTCAGAAAAACATGAAGAAAACAAACTGGCTTCTGTTCTTCTAAAACGTATCCTTCCCACAAACCTTAACAAGATAAAATACTTCAAGGAAAATATGGTAATTTGCGGGCTATAAATCGCTACATTTTTCACTCACATTAAGCCCTGTGGCTTAAACAATGATGCAGCTAATTTATGGATTTTTACAGGCTAATGAAGTTCATACCGCTAGCGATCGATAATTTTTCTGGTAGGCTACAGTGTGTTATACTTTTTCTGGTAGGCTACAGTGCGTTATACTAGTAGTGTATGTCTGTTTGTGAATGGCTGTGTGTGAAAGTGGAGAGCAGTTTGAGCCCTGTCATGTTAGAGCGTAAGTTGGTTATACAGGAGCTGTTAAAACGTAACCAGCCGTGTTACAGGCACTGTTTGGAAAAAAACATTTATTTAATTAAAAGTGAAAAATAAATATTTCTGTGTAAATATCCCATGTTACAATGTGGGCACCGTTATAGAGAAGTGTGGCCGATATATGCACAAATATTTGTTTATTTTTAAATTTAGTGGGTACGGATTATATTCAGGTGCGCTTAATTGTCCGGGAATTACGGTACTTTAGTTAGGCAGGTTAGAATGATTTGAACAAGCAGTATTTCTGTCCATGGAAGAAGGGAGAATTGCATTTAAGGTTAATATTGTCTCTATAAATAGAAATCACATGAGTCTGGATGTGTAAATAATCTAGGTAGTAAAGGAAAAATACAGAGTAGTTTTGCAGTTTTGATGAGTAATTTAGTTGCAACATGAGTGAGAAGGGCTGTGTTCTGCTAGGTCTCTTTTATATTTGTTCTGTTGTTAAGCCATAAGGTGTAGAATGAACATGTAGTTACTTTTTTAGTGGTCTTTTAATGTTTGAACGTTACTTTAAAGCAGTGGTTCTCAATTATTTTTTGCCATGCCCCCCCTACCCTCCCCCCTTTGGGGAGAAAAATGTTTTCACGAAACCCCCCACCCCGCCTAGTGACTGTAGGCTTGTTATCATTCAAGCATTACAGCAATGGTACACTTATATCAGCGTGCCATATTCCATTGGAAGCCTCTCTTGCCCCCTGGGCACCTCACCGCGCCCCCTCCAGGGGGCCCGCCCCACTAAAGTATTAAGATAGCAAACATCAGTTCACTGGAAGAGTCAGTGCAAGAACAGATATTAAATACCAAGGTGGTGACAAGCCTCCTTTAAAATAAACAACACACCTGAAACTGAAAGGGAAATGTTATGCAAGTTTGTACAAGAACTGTCAACGGTTTTTATAAAAAAAAAAAACATGCACACCCACAGAAAATTCCCACCTCAGAAACCTCACGCAGGTGGTAAGAGCAATT
Source organism: Cynoglossus semilaevis (assembly GCF_000523025.1). NCBI lineage: Eukaryota > Metazoa > Chordata > Actinopteri > Pleuronectiformes > Cynoglossidae > Cynoglossus > Cynoglossus semilaevis. Next base: position 17,531,053 of record NC_024318.1, on the reverse strand, counting down.
CGCTGTTTGTGGTGGGAAGAGGGATTTCCTGAATATCTTCAAATTTAACTAAGCGGAAAATACAGACCAATAATATACAAAGCAAATTGACGCATCAGAACTTTACTACAGAAATGCAGTGTATTATATATTCAGTAAATATTCAGATACTTTATTATATTTATGTATTGAAATGAAAGTACGGTACAAACGGTTCTCTTACAAAATAACCTAGAGAACTGTTTAACCCTCCTGTAGGAACCATGAATGTGTTTTTCTTTTGGTTAAAGTGTTGCTTATTCTGAGTATGATTTAGTCTATGAGTATCATACTCCTATTATTTGTAGGGGGTCACATACGTAATTATAAGTGGGATCCAGCACCTGTGTTCACCTATTGCTCTCTTGTTTGAGAGAGAGGAAGGGAGAGGGTGAGCATATATTTTGTTGACTGCTAATTTCAGTTGTTTTTCATTGTTCAGTGGGATTGTTTTGATTTAGTAGTGAACTGTATTAAGCAACCTTTTATGTGTGGTTAATAAATATTTAGATACTCTCAAATCCCAGTGAATTTTTTTTGGTAGCATGTCTGACAACTGGGCCCATTTTCAGCCTCTCAACGGCTTCAAAACTTGATACACCTCTCGTTGTCCTTCGCATTTTGTACAGACCCAGCATCCTCGCAACAGGTTAATAGGAGAGTGATCGTTGTATTTTATTTGCCACTTTTATGCTGCTTTCCCATCGCTTTACAGTCAGAGAGAGCTTCTCAGTAATATGGGATCTGTCGTACCTTACCAGGATGAGGAATGAGCAGGTCTGGGACAGTTACGGTAGATAGAGAGGTGAGGTTGAGATGATTTGGTCAGAGGAAGACTTCGGAGAAGAGAAATAGTTGGTGTAAAACCAAACCAATAAAATCTAACATGCACCTTTTCTTACTCTATGACCTACTATCCTTATGATATACTTATGACATATTATATGACATACTGTTATGAGATATTATGAGACTTACTACTTCTATGACTATACCTGTATTTTTACTATTTATTATTATTTATTACTATTCATTATTATTTATTAACTATGCATTTCTGTGTTTTGTATGTTTACTGTAGCTTGAGTGTTGATTGACTGATTCGAATTGTAAGTCAGTTGGATAAAAGTATCTGCTAAATGTATTGTATGTAATGTAAAAGCAGAGGAGGCAAAAAAATGGGTGAGATGAAGTTGCAGTAGCAGTAGTATTTGCTGTGGGAAAAAAAATCATGGCAGTGCGTTTGTACGCAGTTTGAAACATAAAAAGTTTGAACGAAAAAAAAAAAACTTCTCTCACCTTAAAAGAAAGGGCTGATTCAATGTATTAGTGCAGTGTTTCCCAAACGTTTTGTCTAGGGACCCATATTTTAAAAGTCACAAACTTTCACGACCCAAGTCAATAGACATAGGAGTAAACTCCTGGGAAACATGTGAGACAACCCCCAAAAAAGTTTCTTGCAACCCACCTGAGGGCCGCAACCTAGTCTTTGGGAAACAATATATTATTGTGTCATTGTGATTCCAATTTAAACAATAATACAACAATAAAACAACAACAAAACATTTTAATAGAGTAGAATCACTTGACCAAAGTCATGTTTAGATGTAGCATTATTAATAAGTTATTACATTGCCTAAACAAAGCTAAATTCGATTGAGGGAATACATCATATTTTTTGCACCTTGTTGTCTGAAAGCACAGTTTTTGTTGTTTTCCTCTTGGATCTGTAAATGCTCACACAGAAAATTGGGAGGAGCTCTAGCCTCATGACTTCTTGACCCTATTTCCCTGTGGGAGGGAGTAGAGGGGGCGTCATCCTTGTGGAGTGAAGGAAACCGGGGAAGGGCAGTGTGTACACATACGCGTGTATCTCAGTGAGTGTGTTTTCTAGGCGCTACTTCCTGTTTTCACTGTCCAAGCTCTCTTCTGGGCATGTGAAGTGAAGAGAGGGAGAGCTCCTTGAGTGCACCCCTCCTCTCGCTTCTCTGTTATCATTCATTTAGCTGCTGCCTCCTCCGTGTGCAGTGTGAAACAAACAGTCTTACAGATATGTGAGGAATGAAAGAGGAAGAAACAATTGGCGACTGCTACTTCTGCTGCATAAACAAAATCCTACACTACAAAAGAAAATTAGACCATGGCTTTGCACGGTTACTTCAGTGCGCACAGTTTGTTTACAGAAATGATTAAGCAAATCCTAAATATAGCCTCAAGTTTTTGTCATTCCTGAAATTCTGACGAGAATTCCGTGTTATTTTTGCACTGCCTCCCATTTCTTCCTGTGCTTTCCGGTGTACCATTGTTTTCCATCCTTATTTAGGCACCACATCTTCTAAGCTCATGGTAAGTACAGTCAAGTTTAATTCTAAAAACAGACATGCATCACACAGAACAGCCAGCCAAACGTGCAATCATTTCAGTGGAGTTAGCCTCTGTCAGCGTATCGAATGACATAAATTTAAACATAACATAAATTTAAATAGTTTAGCCTCATTTGAATTTTTATCTCAATATTCTATACACCTGCACAGCTAAGGTCTCAAACTCAAATCAACCTGGGGCCACTACTGTCCCTGCCATCTCATTTAGGGCCGAAAATTAACAGTTCGCATTACATTATACACATTACATTATCGATGGTTTACAACGTTGATCTATTCCCTCATTTCCTCCATTTTATACATTTATTAAGTCTTGTTCTCTTATTTTGACAAGGCAAAGACTCTGACCACCAGATCTCTTTGTCTTCCTTTCTCTGCCCAGAAGACATACCTAGCACCTTCCTACCTGTCTCCCTAACCCACTGCCTGTCCTTCCAAGTTTCTATCCCTAACACCAAACCTGCCAATCACTTCCTCATCACCTCTGTTCCTTTCCCCTACATGACCATTAAAGTGTGCTCCAATCACCACTCTCTCTCCCCTGGGGATACTCTCTATCACCCAATCCAGCTCATTCCAGAACTTCTCCTTTTCTTCCAACTGACAGCCTACCCGTGGGGCATAACCACTGACAACATTCATCATCTCTGCTTCTATTTCTACCTTCTACCATCATCCTGTCTGACTCTCGTTTCACCTCCACCGCATTTCTTGCATATTCTTCCTTCAGGATCACCCCTACTCCATTTCTCTTCCCATCTGAACCATAAACTACAAACTAACATATCACCTAAACACGGTAAACTAACCTGTCTGTGTCAGGTTTCTCTGTCTGTTTTTAGCATGACTATACCAGAACTGGCATATTCAATGTTTTTGTCTAATCATTTTTAATAACTGCAGGCACACCCCCCACAACAACGGCAGCATCCATCAGATACACCTGGATCTTAGATCGATGTTAAGCATCTTTTATCAAACGAACACTATATTTTTCAACTTATTTCATTTCTGCTTTTTTTTTCTTTTCTTAAAGCAGACAGCCATTTGTGTTTAAGAGGAAACGATCTAAGTTAATAGTGCTGAGCTCATGGTTTATCTCACTCTGTGGGAGGACTTGCACAGAGCGAAATTATGATACCTGTCAATTATGATAACATGATGAAAATATGTATCTAAACATTCTTCAACGGTTCTTGTGCTGATATTACTGGTTGACATATTTACATATTTTCGGAAATTGTGAGCTATGATATTAATATACACGTACGCATATACACGTGATGCAAAACGCAGTTAGTACAGGAAGTCGAAGGACCCCATATAGTGACATCTAGCTGTGGGTTGCATGTAGGTGGTTTGTAAGCCTTAAGTGGTCCGCGGATCGAAAGTCTGAGACCCCCCTGACTCCATTTAAATGAAGTCACATGGCTACAGCTGCCACTCATGTGATACTGTAAAAGGTCTGTGTGTATGTGTATGCATGTGTAGTGGTACAGACTAAAAAGTGAAACTCATTAGGCCACAAGTGGCATTGATAATGAAATCTTTGCATTTTTGTGTACAAACAGACCTGCAGATGGTTGACGATGATCATGTCATGTCATCTGACCATGGAAACTGATGGCCTTGTTCTCATGGTCATCACTGAAACCACGAGATAAACAACACACACGAAGATTATGCACACAACCGTAACTTTAGCATGTTGCTACATAACAGAATAAAGTGAAGGGGCTTTAAATATACTTTTCTGAAGACACTATATTTGTACCTGTGCCTGACATCAGGATCACCCAGCAAAAGCCTGGCACTATCATGTTCAGATACTGCACTTAACTTACTGTATGTCGTGATGTCAACTGAAAAAGCACAAATAACAGATTTTACCGAGGCTCAGAAAAGGTATTTTAATTACTCTTGTGCTAAAAATAAACAACAATGAAGAGATAAGTCATGTTTTAATTAGAATGTGATCACATACAAAAGTGTCGTTGAGTACTGGACCACCTTATAGTACTACACAACACTGTAGCAAAAGCTGCCAGTGATTGATTATGACATTCTGCATTCTTCATTTGTCCCTTCGCAGTAGCTACTTCCTTCCTCTCTGCCTCTAGAAAATGTAGATAAATGGGAGTCCTTATCTGATTGCAACTCAAAATGTTTCTAATCTGCTGATTACGCTGCTGAGGACACATGACCGCGACACGTGATTTGTCACAGAACAAGCAGTGCACGCACGAATAGAAAGAGGCACACACAGAGATGAAGTACCAACAAGGCCCCACGCCTGCTTCACTGTTTGAGTGAGCTTACTGCCTTCTTCTGTATATACTACTGAAGTCACACCTTCACCCTGTCTGCCTGTGTGTCTGTTGGTGAGTGGGGTTTTGCAGAGAGGGATTATAGACACTGTGGTTGGTACGAGCTGCAAACTGGGTGAACTCTTGCACTGATGCCCTGTTCATTTGACACACATACAGACGCACACAATACACTCACACTTGATTATACAAACACAGATTGCCTCTCAAAGTAGTGCAGATGCTAATTCAATTGTTTTTGCACAGCTGGGTTTCTCTGTGGTAAATTTAATCAGTCGTACAATAAAAACCTTTGTAGGTTGATGCATGTGTTCCACACCTGTTTTATTTTCTTTGTGTGACTAATTTAAATAATATGGAACAATTTCAATAAATACAATATAAAAATAGAACATTTAGCTTCATAAACTTGGTGTATATTATGCCTGTGCTAAATATGGTAATGGTATAACTGTAGTATAACTACATGGAGGCTTTTGTGCTGCAACCCCCCACCCACATTAATGTAAAAATGAACTGATCTATTCATGTCACATGACCACTGACCAAAAGATAGCAGTGACTCCATGTGAACAAGTTAACTAGATAGACTTTGCCCCTTTATGGTAGCAGTTAAATTCTTTAGGTCACATTGTGTAAAAGTAAAGTACTGTAATTTGTTATGATTAATTTGAATATAGTATGTATAGTTGTTAAATGGGCAGTATTTCTAAATCTCACAAAGTATTGATTTTGGTATACCTTTGTATACCCTTGTATTTATTTCCTCCACCACTTTTGTTTTTTTGATGTGTATTTATTTTATTACCAGTTGTCTTTTTGTGTGTGTTAATTTCTCTGCAGATTGACCTGGAGCCTGAGGGAAAGGTGTACGTAGTTATTGATCTAATAGGATCTTCCAGTGAAGGTAAATCCTAAGCACGGCTTGTAAAAATAACCACTACTTACCATTCAAGGTAAAATGACTTACTTACAACCAAAAACTGTGTGCAAGGTCTGTCTTTCTCCTGCTCGTTTCTGTGTTAATCAGTGTCATCAAACTCACCTGTGTCCCGTGATTACCTTTTCATTTGTCTCATTTGTGATGACTTGATCACTCTATCTATCGCTTTGTTCCTGCGTTCCTCGTTCCTTACTGAGGCCTTCTCCTGCTTATTCCTGGTTTCCAGTGAGGTTGATGAATTTTTCAGACTGAAATTAATTAACTCTTTGCACCTGATCTTGTCTCTGGTGTGCTGCAATTGGGTTCTACCTGTTTCCTAACTTGACAAATCTAACACTGTGCTTCCATCTGACAAATTTCCAACATCTTGCTACGATTGACCTTTTGTGACTTAATATCACAAACATATTATTCAAATTGCCATACATGTCCTTAAATTCAAATTTTTGACATCCAAAAGTGCATATAGAAAAATATAAGTTCTCCTAAGGCAGTGGTTCTCAAATATTTTCTGTCATGCTCCTGCTATATACAGAAAAATATTTTTTTAATGTCATGTTAGGAATGTTAGAGATGTATGGTATTATCGTTATCGTTTTTTTCCTCAGATAATAGCTATATACAGAAAAATATTTTTTTTTATGTCATGTTAGGAATGTTAATATATAGAGATGTATGGTATAATCGTTATCGTTTTTTTCCTCAGATAATGAAAACCTAAAAACACAATGCCTGGGTGTGCCCCTTAATGGCTTTGGGGATAAACGGCTGTGTATTAAATTGAAAGTGACTAGATGGCAACATTGCAGCTCATTTATTTATTCTATTTTAATAATGAGGTGATTCTATGCAGAATGCTGGTGCCAGATTAAATGGATTCAAATGCAATGATTAATTTTTTTTTTTTTTTTGGTTCGGGGTTACTCTCACTAGCATGAATAAGGTATAGGTTTATTTGAAACACTACATAGATCTAGGCTCTACTTGGGATCTAGCAATAAAAATTAGATGGATGAACTGACTATGTTGTGCACGACAGTAGACCAATAACTCAATAATAACTTGTTCACTAATCATTAATAATGAATCTGTAATTAGTTGCAGCCAGACATTGTGTCTGCTGCTGTCTGAACCCAAGCACAGTGTTTGTATGTCTGTGAGAACATATACATTACATTTGTTTTTGATAGATTAGGTATCTGACATATTGTTGAAGGTTTGATACGGTGAGTAGCTGTTTCTGTGTGTATTTGTCCCTGTGTTTTTGCCAAAACGTAAAATTCATCAAGGCATGTGTGGCGTGGATACTTTCTGTGCAAAAACATATCCTAAAAGTATTGAATGTGTGTCCGATGCCTGTAGTTGCAGCAGAACTGACGGAAAATGAGTGTCCGATGCCTATAGTTGCAGCAGAACTGACGGAAAATGAGGAGCGCGTGTTTCGACAGCGGATGGGACCCAGAAAACGTCAGGGTGCCGTCCGCCGTAGAGTCCATCAGGTCAACGGACATAAGTTCATGGCCACATACCTGAAACAGCCCACATACTGCTCACACTGCAGAGACTTTATCTGGTAAGAAAAAAATTGCCAAAATTATGTTCAACAAAAACAGAAAAAATGTGTTCATGTATATGTTCATAGGCCGAACCTGATGTCACACAAATCTTGCCTTTTTATTAATTTTGTTAATGAAGATGTTGTAGTAAGGCTCATCCCAACCATCCTAATGACAAATGTCATTCATTCCTAACAACTTACCAGATGGTATTCTATTTATATTTTCTTCTGTCCTCTAGGGGTGTTTTAGGGAAGCAGGGTTACCAGTGTCAAGGTAGGGCTGTGTTGTTGCGTAACTTATAGTGCTATTTAAAACTCAGCTAGGTTTCCTGCCTAAGTGCTCTCTCTGTGTATGTGTGCGTTTCTCCTGCAGTCTGTACCTGTGTGGTCCATAAGCGCTGCCATGAACTAATCATTACCAAATGTGCAGGACTAAAGAAGCAGGATGACCCAGTGTGGGAGCTTCAGGTCTGCAACTTTGTTTTCTTTTTCTTTTTTTTTTTGTTACCATTGTGTCCTTGGCCTATGCCAAATACTTCAACCTACAGTAGACTGTGTGACACCAAGGAGTGATAGAGGAGCAACAATACAATTTTTTGTTCTTAATAATTTATCTTTGTTCTTTGAAGCAATAGTGAAGGACAATTAACACCTAAAATCTTAGTGTGTATCTTTCTTCCATTCCTGCGGCTATATAATTGTGTTGTTCAACTCAACAGAATCAGATCATAATATTTCAATATTGGGATGTTAAGTAATACAAAATTCCAATCAGATGATTTACAGGGTAGCTGTGGATTCATCAAGATTGATCATGATCATAATTTATCAGATTGTCATTGCTAAATGTGATATAAACCTTTTTTTTTTCTGTATATGTTGAGAGTTGCTCCGCCGAGAACCACCAAGATTCCAAAACTACTAGAACAGCCGTGAACGGTCATTCTGATTGCTGGAATCTGAACTCTATAATAACTCATGATACATTCCAAAATGAAAAATGAATGGATTGATTTTGTTATGAGATCTTCAAAACAACAAAATAACAGAGAATTGTGTTTTTTGACACATTTAATATTACTGTAAATCCACCGCTCATTGCATTTATTCAACGCAGCGCAATCAGTGATAAAACAGTGGTAATGCATGCAGTATAACCATAACAGCAATAACAATAAACACAGATATATTTAAACTATTTACATTGATGTACACCTCCGTTCCTCTCCCTGATTCTCACAGTCAAGACGTGATTTGTTTGTTCTTTTTGTACAGTTACCACACACCGTTTTGTGTCAATTGCAGCAGGTGTCGAAAGATTTGTCTTTGGTTGTAACTTTTCCTAATCTTACATTGCCTGCGTGTACTTTGCCAGCTGCTGCAGGAATTTCCTGCGTCCTTTAGTACTGTCACTGCACTCTTTAAAGTGGACGTCTTCATGTATTCCAGCCAGGTCTAATATGTTATAAAAAACAGCAACTGGCCCTCTCTATCTGATTGAGGATGTCCGTACTTGGTGGTATTGTATTACATCACAGTCCAGCTTTGCTTTCAGTCCGGTAACGCCTCAGGTGTAACATCATTCTCAATAAAGGTCAAAAACTGTAGGAGATGATTGTTGACCACTTTGGGCTGGAATCTTCTTTGTCTTTTGTCTAAAAAAGGTAAAGCCTCTGCTGGATGAGATGATATTTTAAACTCCCTAAGTGTGTGCAAAAAACTCTGTTTCAGAGCAACAAAAAAGTTAATGGACAGTGAAATTACTGGATTTATACAGTGCATTAAAACATGTATTCACAACATCATTACATATACATTTATTGGTGCTTTGCTGTGGGACTTTTCCAATGTGTATGTATTCACATTCACCGTTCATTTCCACAGCCCTGTTCATTACATATACATTTATTGATGCTTTGCTGTGGGACTTTTCCAATGTGAAATATTCGTGTAGGTGTGTCTCACTGTCCATCCCTCTTTTACAGCACGTTGGCTCTCAGAGGTTCAGTGTCAATGTGCCACACAAGTTCACCATTCACAACTTTAAAATTCTCACTTTCTGCGACCACTGTGGCTCTCTGCTGTGGGGTCTGCTGCGACAAGGGCTCCAGTGTAAAGGTAAGGACGATGCACATGCGTGTGATTATTTGAAATACGTCTACCAAATTTTCCGGACTATAAGTCACTCCGGAGAATAACTCGCACCAGCAAAGGACGAAAAAAAAATGCGACTTACAGGAGTAGCAAATTCTGGTACACAAGCCTAGAGAGCCCTCTAGTGGCTGTCAGTTTAAAAATAACAAACATGTGAATTTTTAGTGGTACAGGAGTAGCATACGCTGGTACACAAGCATATAACGCCCTCTAGTGGCTGTCAGTGTGAAAATAACGAATATGTAAATTATCAGTGGTACAGGAGTAGCAGATGCTGGTATACAATCCTTGAGCGCCCTCTAGTGGCTATCAGTTTGAAAATAACAAACATGTGAAATTATATATTTTAATATATAAGTTGCACCTGAGCATAAGTCGCAACTCCAGCCAAAAGATGAAAAAAAAAAGTGACATATAGTCCGGAAAATACGATACTACGGTAATAAACCTTTTATAATTAAAGTCTTATACAAGTTGATCCGAACCCCTGTTTAATGAGTGTGTCTGTGTCCTTGCTTGCATGTGTGTGCACGTCTCAGTTTGTAAAGTTAATGTGCATAGGCGCTGTGAGAATAATGTAGCGCCAACCTGTGGCGTGGATGCTAGGGGCATAGCCAAAGTCCTGTCTGACCTGGGAGTCACTCCAGACAAGATCTCCAACAACACACAGAGACGTAAAAAGGTAACGTGCAAAAGTGCCCATTTTGGTTACCTGTTTTTATATTTTTATTTTTCACATACTTATGGTTAGAATGTTTCTGTAACCTCTAGTATTATAGACAGCTACATTGAATCCAGATTCTACCAAGATTTGGATCTAAATTTCACCATTTGGGGTCCGGTATATAAATTGTTAAACAACTTAAATTTACATTAGGTCAGTTTTGTAAGTGTAAGCCTTAGATAATTTGACCAAATTGTACATTGACAGATAGCAGATTATACCGTTTTTGGTTTTTTTTTCTTTTTTCTTTTTTAACTTTCTTTTTAACTTGCAAAATGCAATACTTTTAAGGAGTCACTGAACAAGTCTGTGGTGATGCTGTCGGCATCATTTCTCATCTAAGATCATTTTATTTAAAAAACAAAACAAAGAAGATACTGACATTGGAAAACAAACAGGCATCTGTTGATGACGTCGTGTTGTTAAACAGCTTTCGCGAGGTCACGACCTCCCACAGCAGTTACCAGGAACCCATCAGACAGACGAGGACTGTTCAAAGTCTGCCCCCACGTCCCCATGTGAACAAGGTAGTTTAAGCTTTAAACACTAATCACCGCCCTTCATAAATTAAACAAAACCGTGCTCACATTTCTTCTGTTTTGTCCAGATGTGAAGGAGCTTGAGAGCTTTCGAAAAGCTCTGTCGTTTGACCACCACGGAGATAAGCATAAAACACATTCCCTGCTACCCACCTCTTCTTTTGCTTCGGGAACAGAGGGCAACCATGCAAGTGCTGAAGATGCGATAAATAGGAACCAAGCAAATGGAGAAGTCAAAGGTCTAGATGCAAAAAGATTGGACCTACAGGATTTTGTCTTTATTAAAGTTTTGGGGAAAGGAAGCTTTGGAAAGGTGAGCTTCTAAGGAGACTCCCTTAAGGAGACTAGATGATGAACAGCATTAACTATTGGAGCTGACTCTCTCTGACTGATTTGTATCATTTGACCAGGTGATGTTGGCAGAACTGAAAGGCAGTGATGAGGTTTACGCCGTCAAAGTGTTAAAGAAGGAAGTGATTCTACAGGACGATGACGTTGACTGCACCCTCACCGAGAAACGGATCCTGGCTTTAGCCAGAAAACATCCATATCTGACCCAGCTCTTCTGCTGCTTCCAGACTAATGTAGGCTAATACACACACTGACGCGGCTATTAGTGTTTGATTATTTTTGTGGACATTTATATTGATTAGGACAGTCTAACTACAGGAACAAGGTTTTGTTGTTTGCTATTGCCTCCAGTAATATTCACGGGGAACATGCAGACAAACGTTTCACCTCCAGGGTGCAGCATAGGGCTAATTTTTAATCTGCAGCTGACAGTGGCGCACATTTTTCTGTGCACCTTCAACTACTGTACTCAACCCTGTTCAGGGTCACCCAGTACCAAGTTATCATTAAAGCCAATGGGCAAATTCTGGACACAGTTTTTGGGCTACAACTTTCTTCCATACAGGGCCCTCCGTTTTACCTCCGTATGAAAAAAAAAAAAGGTCCATACCTAAGTTCTTCAGTGCATCATCCCTGCCATTTTTATAATTTTTTTTTTAATTTGTTGCAGAATACATAAATACATTTTGTCATTGTCATTTAGCCACATGGCTACATATTACGTTTTTATTTAGAAGGTAATTTACTTTTTTTTTTCTTCTTGGTCTACTTTTTTTTATATGTGAATCCATATGTCCCTACATTACATCAATGGTGTACTAAGTGCGGGTGGAGGGGTCCAGCACGGCAAGGACAGTTAAAATGTTTTGATTTTCAGTGTTTGATTCACAGTGTTTTTTAAATTTAATTAATTTTGTTAAGCAGCGGTAGCAGTTCCATAGTGAATATAGTATAAAGAATACATTTAAAAAAAAGTTCAATCGATAATGAAGAAAAAGCTGTAAATGTGTTCAGTTTAGGGTAGAGGCTAAACAATACTCTTATCCACAGTGAGAGAGTGTGACACTGAGAAAAAGCGTTAGTTAACTGCTGCAGCAAGTGGACCTTGACATACAGAAGGAAAGAGGGCAGACCATGGAATGTTTCTTCTGTTTCATGTTGCATAAGTGTCCTTGTTTGGAATGTAGAGGGCCTCTGCACAGGCACAGTACTGCATAGACTGTGTGAATGTATGTTCCAAGTTGAATTGTTGTTCCAAGTTGGAACTGGAGCCACAATTTACAGGTGTTAACTGTGGTTCCACAAAACACCAAGTGCTTATAGTTTGTCAGCCAAACTTAAACTTCAGCGACATTGAGGACTGGTTACATAGTGTAGACTTGTAAGCAGAGAGTCCTGGATTTGATTTTCACACCCTAATGCAGTGGTTCTCAATTATTTTCATCATGTGCATTCATGGCCAATTCATGGGCTATCAGAAAGACTAGATATCTCTCACACATTAATGAAAGATATTAGACAGACACATCTTTCTCCCTCTCTTTTTCTATCTCTCTCTTTCTTTCTTTTTTCTCTCTCTCTGTGTTATCCTCCCTTGTACGCCACTTCACTCACTCACTTGCCTCTTGCTACCGGTATACCGAACAAGCCCAGTGTCCGACCAACCTAATCCCCTAGTGAGCATGTTTTTAGCAAGCCATTACCCTTCACATATTATAACTAGAGGAAAAACTGAGAATGATATTCACGCTGAAGAGTAAATCACAGATTCACGTGACCTCAAAAAGCCCGATGATTGGCCACTTGGAGAAATATGAACTTTACACTAGTTTAATCTCTACCACATTGTCTGTATTCCTCTGTGCCTGACAATTTTTCTGTCAATTTTGTCATAGATTAGAGTTGTAGTAATAATGCAAAGTTTAAAGTTGGGTGCGGAGGAGAAGCCGCAAAGTGTGCAAGCTGCAGATCTTTCAATGTATTCGTTTTCACAGATATATACACAGGAACCCATGGTATGCTGGGATTGCTTCTCTTACATAACTGCTTTGTTTCTTAGTGCAGACATAACATGCAACTCCCACCCTTAACAATTCGAACCACCCCAAACGTCAAAATACATCCCTGTCACTCTTGTCGTAATGTAAACTCTAAATGTACAATGAATGTTGTACTCCTGTTCTTTTTAATCTCCTGCAGCTTTTTCCTTTCAGCCTAATTACCTACAAGTAATGTAAATAGCCTTACGTAACAGCAGCAGTGTCGCACTCACTCAGAGGATACGTGTGAATGAAACTGGTTGACAGTAAAAGAAAGAGATGAAGGTTGGGTAATAAGGAGGATGAAGGAGTGACAAAGGGAAACAGTAATAGCTCATTTTAAACTGTCGATCACAGTTTGTTCTTATCTTAATGTTAAAAAAAAAATTTCCCCAGGGGAATAGATTATAGCAAAATTGTAAATGGTTTATAGGCTTTGTTGAATAATGCACAGGAACACCGAGTCCTGAACCCTGACATGAGCTGCTATTGAAATAACCCGATATTGATATACAAAAAGAGAGAGACTCTATCTATAGCTTTACGAGTGTCTTTCTTCAATTCCTGTTGTGTTCAACTAAACATGCTGAGGTTTAGCATTGAGTAAGTCAATTATGAAAAACTTAAAACAAGATGATCATTATATTATTCAATAATTCTTTTCACATACTTTCTGTGACATTTTTGCTTGGCCTTTTTTTTAATGTAAAATAAGCCCCATAGCTCAAATAAGGTTGGGAAGCACTGCTCTAGGTCAAAGGCATGTAATTCCTCTTTCCC
>NC_024318.1:17512326-17517215 GCF_000523025.1 Cynoglossus semilaevis | reverse complement strand
GAGCAGATACTGTGTCATAATCTTAAGCTGTGCAGGAAAGTGTTCCCTATTGCATAAGGTCACATTCACATCGCATGTGATAACATAGCTTTATAGACAGGGGAGATTGTTCGTGCACGTAACTGGCTACACATGTAAAAACCTCCAAGTCTCCATGTTTTACGAAAGTCACCTTTTGTTACAACACCTTTACGTGTGCCCTTATGTTGAGCATGTGTGCAGCATGAAACATATACCTAAACATGTATACATGTATACAGTCATCCTGACTTTGGACCTCTGACATATTGGTCATATATCTCTATGTTTCTTTGCTGATATTTCAGCTAGCTTTAGCAGCGGTGCGCAAACACACTTTAACGCACACTTCAATTCTCCAATTTAAAGTAACTCAATTTAGCCACCATCTCTCGAAAAATAGGGAATGAGAAGCTTCTGCCTGGCCTCATTAAAACAGTGGTAAAGTGAGGATCTATATTGAACCTTCAGGCTTCAGGCTTTATTTTCATAGAGTCTCTCTTTGGCGATGACCTGCTTCAAACAATTGTATTTACAGTGGGGTTGTTCAACCTGTTGTTTTATCCTCCTTCTGTTCAACCGTCCTTCTGTTCAACCTTCCTACCTTTCCTACCTTGTTTGTTTCCTTCTTTCTTTGTGTATCCTTCTTTCTTTCTTTCATCGTTAGCTCTAATTTAGTAAGCTTTTCCTTTCAGTCCGAGCTACAAATTACTCTAAAATCTATTTGTTTTTTAATTAACTATCAATTTATTTATTCATTTTGTTGGTTTTGTTTGTAATACTTTGTTTTATTTCCCGTTTCCTTTTTTTTTTACGTTCTCAAGTGACGTAAGTAGCACAACGCATGCGCACGTATCGTTAATACATGAGTAAAACAGAGACGGATTTGATTACATTTTTCCATATACAAGTTTATGTAACATGTGGGTAAAAAAACAAAAAAAAGACGCACAGACAGGCGAGATAACCATCAGAACATTGTGTTGTGCTGTGGCTTCTGGTTGTGTGGTTAGAGAGCACAACACAAGCACGAGTCAATAAAACTTTCAAAAGAAAGTTTCACGCTTTTAATCTTTTTAGGCCAGGACAATTGAATAAAATTTGAAATTTAAATAAAAATGCCAGAACAGACATGTAAGTCGAAATGATACACAAACAGGAGGGTACGAAAGACAATAATCTCTGTATCTACAGTAAAAGTGTGTGTGCGTGCGTGTGTGTGCACGTGCCTGTGTCTGTTCATTTGTAATTGCACTGAGGAAATGTTTATTCATGTTTGATTGGGTGGGACCAGTCAAGTCTCTGGGTACATTTAAACAAACTATTTCAACATCCTGTTTAAAGTTGTGTTTAGGAAGCAATAAGGAAGAGACAGAGAGAGAGAAAGAGAGAGAGGGCATGAAGAACATGCACACTGTTGATGACTTATGTAAGATTTAGTGTCTTTCAAACGTGTTCTTACTGCAGGTCAACACATACAAGTTTAATTGAGAGTTTTTAACAGTAAAACAGTGGAATAAGTAGTTACAGTTACAAACAAAAAGGAAAAAATATTGATGATTTGCAGTCAAGTCATATATTTTACAATACACAGTTAATCGAGATGAACAAATGTTGACTCAAAGTCTTTAACAGACTTTTACAGAAAAAGGGAATTAGGGATGCCCGATATTAATTTATTGTCGATATCCGATATGTCGATATTGTCCAAACACTTAATTTTTGATTCTGATATCCACTGATACTATATAGCGGGGCAGTGGTGACCTGGTTCTGCCTGCTCACCAAGGTAAAGGGTCAAAGCAGCGTTTTTTTAATTATTTTCTGCCCCCTACGGGCTTTTATATAGTATTGAGCACCTGGTAATATTTATTTATTTATCTGTACAAATCACTGTAAGAGTTGCTGGCACCAGCATTCTCCATGCAAACCCCTTGATTATTAAAATAGATTAATAAAATGAGCTGCAATGCTGCCATCTAGCAACTGGAGACTTGTTTAATTGTTCATAATGTTCTGTGTGTATCTATGTGTTATGAAAGAGTTAACAGTTAACGGTATTAGAGGGGGATTAAAGAGGCATGGTTAGAGCGCTGGTGTGTATGAGGAAGAGTGCGAGAGGAGGAAAAGGCGTTTCCAGAACGAGTTACTGCAATTGTGTTTCAACAAAAGTTCTTCAGCGCACTGACGTACCTGACTGGTCTGACGCCTGGGCATTAAACTATTTTTAGAGCACAGATCATTTGGTGAAACCCAGGCATTGCGGTATCGGTTATTCATTACTGGAGGGAAAACCAATAACGATTCTTAAATCCATCCATCCATCCATTTTCATCCACTTATCTGTTACCGGGTTGCTGGGGCAGCAGTCTCCACAACCGCCACCTAAATCACACTGCACCAACTGTACCAACCCCCCTTAACCTTTCTGCGGGTGGTGAGTCCACTGGAAGGTCCAAACCGCTCTAAACGGGATTTGATCTTGCCCAGGAGGTGAACCCTGGGGTTCCACACCAATGACAGAGACATTGCCTCTGGGCCAAAGCACCACACGATTCTTACATATATTACATAATTATATGTAATCATGGCTAATATTGGGCCGCTAGTGTCGGTCGGCCAATATCAGACATCCCTAATAGAAATATTCCATTATTAATACAGTTGTAAAGACTGCCTACCTCTTAATCACATGAATAAATAACAATAAATAACAATAAAATAACAAACATATTACATTGCCACAATTGTTTTTAGTTTCCAAACACTGTGTAAAAAAAAGTGCAGCCATGTACTGTGAATGCTGGTATGTGCTGTATATGCTGGTATGTACTGTGTATGCTGGTATGTTCAGTACATGGGGTCAGATTTGGACAGATCATAAATCACAGTCTCTCTACTCCTCACATTTTTAACCATAGACCTTTAGAATGGAGCCTCTGTAACACAAACTCTTAAACGTTACTGCAGGTAGATCAGTCCCTGAGGTGCAGCTGGGTGAGGGTTATGTAAAAGCTGGGCTGATGAATGGAAACAGGTGTGATTGAGGTGGTAGGGCGGTTCAATTGAAGAATTGAAAGCGGCAAGAAGAAGGAAGAGCTGGGTAAAAGTGCCCAGTCAAGATGCTTCTTAAAGTCAGTGATGAATGAATGATTGACATGTCACTTTGAAGTCCAGATTCGATGGCTCAGTGTCAGTACAAGAGTACTGCACACTTCCCTGGCACTGAGAAAATTAATTGCAGCAGGCCTAGCATTTTAAACAAGTTGGATTTAACTGACACATAGTTTACGATGAGCACTACAACTGACAGGAAGGCAGACGGCAACAATTATTTTTAGATCAAAACAACCCCTTCGTGGTGTGCTTTTACATTTATGGTTGAGCAGAATGCTTAGAAAAAGCCCAGCTAAAGCCATGCACCTTCACTAAAAACATTTTGTGATGTTAATGAAAAACATGAACTTTTGAGCTTGTGTTCTTAATTAATGTATTCTAATAGAGGTACTGTACGTGCGGAAAACCTACATGGAATTTTTGGGAGAGTTCTACCTCAAACAATGGCTCAGAGGTTCCTTATAAACAGAACCTTTCTCCTCCTCCATCTCCGCTACCCACACCCCTGTTTTCCATTGAGTTTAAAATCAGGAAGTTTTTTTATTTTTTCTATTTTCATTCATAGTACAAGACAGTAATGGTCGAAGGGTGTGGTATAGTGGCTGCGTATGTGGGAGGTGAGGGGTATTGGGGGTAACATACTGTAATGTTCAGGCATCATATTCCTCCAGGGATGAGAAAAACACAGACTGTAAACCCTGGAGTACAGCCTAGACCAGTAGAGCCTAGACCAGTGCCCAATAAGTACACTGTGATCTGGTCCCAAAGACAGTGTTGGTAGATCATGAGTTAAAATGTTAAAATGAAAAAGTTACTATATGTATGTATGTATAGATAGATGGATGGTTGGATAGATAGATAGATAGATAGATAGATACATAGATAGATAGATAGATAGATATATAGATAGATAGATAGATAGATAGATAGCTAGATAGATAGATAGATAGATAGATAGCTAGATAGATAGATAGATAGATAGATAGCTAGATAGATAGATAGATAGATAGATAGCTAGATAGATAGATAGATAGATAGATAGCTAGATAGATAGATAGATAGATAGATAGATACATAGATAGATAGATAGATAGATAGATACATAGATAGATAGATAGAGAGATAGATATATAGATAGATAGATAGAGAGAGAGAAAGAGAGAGAGAGAGAGAGATAGATAGATAGATAGATAGATAGAGAGATAGATATATAGATAGATAGATAGATACATACATACATACATACATACATAGATAGAAGGGTGTGGTATAGTGGCTCCGTATGTGGGAGTTGAGGGGTATTGGGGGTAACATACTGTAATGTTCAAGCAACATATTCCTCCAGGGATGAGAAACTGTAATATTATTTTCATCCATCTTCTACCCCTTCATTATTTTCCATGGCCCCAGGGTGGTGCTAGAGCCAATCCCACCAGACATCTGTAAACCCTGGAGTACAGCCTAGACCAGTAGAGCCTAGACCAGTGCCCAATAAGTACACTGTGATCTGGTCCCAAAGACAGTGTTGGTAGATCATGAGTTAAAATGTTAAAATGAAAAAAGTTACTATATGTATGTATAGATAGATAGATGGATGGATGGATGGATGGATGGATAGATAGATAGATAGATAGATAGATAGATAGATAGATAGATAGATAGATAGATAGATAGATTAGATGGATAGATAGATAGATAGATACATACATACATACATAGATAGATATATACATAGATAGATAGATAGATAGATA
>NC_024318.1:17504720-17511869 GCF_000523025.1 Cynoglossus semilaevis | reverse complement strand
TAGATAGATAGATAGATAGATAGAGAGAGAGAGAGATAGATTAGATAGATAGATGACAGTATATATAATTACATAGTATGTAGTAAGGACTATATTACATAAGACTTATGGATCAAATACATTTACATTGAACAAGCGACTGGTGGATAAGGGAGTATGTGCAATAACCCAACAATAATCAGTGCAATAACTACAATCTCAATTCACAATACTATTATATTTCTATTGCTACATTCTAAGTGCATGTTTATATACTGTATATGCTTACACACACATATATATATACTTTATAATAGTAAAATTATGGTAATAAATAATAATTGAGATTGCAATTAACAACACCACACACGACAAAAGTAATTATAATATCTACCTATCTGCTACTACTAACCTACTTATCTAATCTACTAACATTCACTGTTCAGGTTTTACATATTTTTATTTGATTAAGAATGTCCCGGTAAGGCAGAGTCCTTCATTGGTAAACTGTGAAAGTGAAAGATATTTTTAACTGTGGAAAATAATGTTTTCTTTAAGGATGACTTTTATTTAAGAATCAAGATCATATAAATTAAGAGACTTACTAAAGGACCAACCTCTTTTCATCATCATTTTTTTATAGCCAATCAGAAGATAACTGGATTTATCAATAATTATCTCTCTCTCTCTCTCTCTCCTTCTCTCGCTTTCTTGTTTTCTTTATAGGACCGGTTATTTTTCGTCATGGAGTATGTAAATGGAGGTGATCTAATGTTCCAGATTCAAAGGTCAAGAAAGTTCGATGAGGCTCGGTCAAGATTTTATGCTGCAGAAGTCACATCTGCCCTGATGTTTCTGCACCAGCATGGGGTTATTTACAGGTAAACATCCTTAAGTCAACACAGCTACCTGTTTAGAAAGGGAGCAGACTTTTGACTCTAACACTCTAGCATTTTAATTGAAAGCAAGTAACAAAAGATTGGCTACTGTTTTTGAGTAAACAAAGTGTCACTTGAGCTGTGTTGCACTGTTTCAGTAATCAATTTAACGCATACAGTGGTGTAAAATAATCCTCTACATACAATACGATAATGATACTATATCTGTGATATCAGGTAAAATACATGAATAAAATAAATTA
Organism: Cynoglossus semilaevis; assembly: GCF_000523025.1. NCBI lineage: Eukaryota > Metazoa > Chordata > Actinopteri > Pleuronectiformes > Cynoglossidae > Cynoglossus > Cynoglossus semilaevis. Next base: position 17,510,749 of record NC_024318.1, on the reverse strand, counting down.
GAATAATTTAAAGTACCTTTACTATTATATTATGTATATATATATTATATATTATTATACAATCTAAAATTATTTTGGGACTCTGAGTTGGAAACAGCTTTATAAAAAATAGTTTTATTTACCTAACCTTCACTGCATTCAACAGATTTCCTGAGATTGTTTTTAAAGATAAAATAAATCCCTTACAGATACATTTTGTCTGCAGTATATTATAATATACTGTTATGTTATCATAAAGTTATTATCATTTTTATTTGTATTTTTATTATGGTATCATATCAGTTATGTTTAAACTCCACACAAAGGATGTTTCTCTCAGCCAGATGACAAACCTTTTACCTTCCTGGTAACAGTAATTCCATGGGTGGATTTTCCACCTGTTCCTGTAATGGGTATATTTTATCTTTTCACTTCCTCCTGTCTCGTTTCCATCGTCTTTGACTCAAACAAAATTAGGAGTCCACAGTACAAACCGCAACTTACCTAAATCAAATTGTTAAATGAGTAATGTGTATTAAAATGTATAATTATATACAATAGGATATTAGTTGAACCTCTTCGTAAAACAAATATTAACGTGAGGTCATGATCCTTCTCCCAAGAGCTGTTCAAATGTAAATCCCATTATTTCTTGGTACGGTGACTCCCTGGGGGTTTAATGAAGGCTCATTTTGTTTTCCCTGACCAGAATATTGCCAAGCACGTTTTCTTTGATTTCCCTTCTGAGTTTATTAAACATAATGAGCATCATTTGATGCGAAGAAACAATAACAAGTTATACAACAGTAAACAAAGGTGAATGCACATCGGTTCATCTGCTTTACCCCAGCTGGTGGTAAGATCACCAGCCACCTCTCATGTATTGGTTCAAGACTCAAATGAAGTCAATCAAGGTTGTTTATTTGACCTTTTTAGGGTAAGGTTTTGGTAGAGAAAACAACAAACAATTGTGCAGCAACTTGCACACTTGCCTTATCTTAGACACTAGTTATCAACAACATCTTTGCATGTCACAAATTAGAATTCGTTTTTGTATTTTTCCATCCAAATAACTGAACATTTTTGGTCACATTTATGTTAATAGATATAATAGCTTGAAGGGACTAAATGTTGGGATTGCTTTTATTTTGACCTTTAAAATTTCCAGGATATTGACTGCAAGGCAAATGTGTTACAACTAGGGCTAGGCATTTCAACGCGCTATTAGTGCAGTAACTCAATAATTAATTAATGTTGACATCTCTTTTATAGCTGTAACACAGTTTATTATTATTATGATTATGATTATGTATTTTATTTTGTAAACATGCTCACCAGCTTTCATTTTGTAAAAGTCAGTTGCTTACTGCTGTGACGCTCACAAAAACCCCACGCCCAAATGGTCATTGTCCAATCAAACGTTCTAGCACCCAGTAAACAAGGTCCTTCAAGCTGTTTTGCTTGAACTGATTTAAGCCAGAAGTAGCATTAGCTGTTTGTTTTGGAAATTCAGTCAATACAGCAGAAAGAGAAGAGTTCATCCATGTTTCTGTAAACACCAAGATGCAACACTCCCAGTATTTTCTCTGATGTCCGGTCAGCGCTGCTAACTCGTTCATTTATCCTAAAGACGGACATGAGGACAGTTACCCACTGTGTCTTCTTGTCACTGCGTTAGCTGTTAGCACTGTGGAGCGCTAACAGCGGCATCACCGGTGTAAACACTGACATTAGATGTTGGAGCTGCCGAATGCTAACAGCAGATAGCCGATGTCCAGTAAATGCCAGCTGGGAACTTTTTTGTCCTTCATTCACTCGGGGACATTTGGTACTGTACATAGACTGGTTTGCTACTCCCTGATAAAAGAAACATGTTTCTGCTGTTTTCTCAGTTAGAAGTTAAAATACCTTAATTACCTGTCGGTAACACAACACACAGGAAGAAAGAATATTTGCTCTGCGAAGTCATACAGAAAAAAACTTTCAAATATAATATTTAATGATTAATTCATTGAAACTTGAGAGGCCATAGCGTAGAGAGCCAGTGGTTCAAAAGCTCCACCTTATAAACATGTGCATACCAATACGATCGTTTTTCCTTGAAAGCATATCCTTGTCCGCCATCTAATAAAACAAAAAAAATCATATAAGTTCTGTTACAGTAGTTTCAGGATAAATCCATTTTAACAGCATAAAAACAGTAGCGTGCAATGAGGGTTTATTTAATTCCCTAAACATCACAGAAAGTTTGTTTAATCATCCCAAGCTGTTATATCATCCACTACCCAAATGATACACAGACTAATCCTCCAGTGGCAGGGTGTACATGTAGGGACAGATGTGTGTTTAGAATGTAAAAGTAGGAATGGAAGAACAGCGTTTAGGGGAAAAAAGAGAGCGAGGAAGGGTTAGCTGTTACAGTGCACAGAGGTTACCACTGATGACGTCATGGAAAAATCACTCATGATTAACAAGAAGCAGGAAATGCTCTCAATTGGGCCTGATTATGTGGTGTGTCTCAGTGTGTGTGTGTACACTTGAATGTTCGTGTGGGGATATGCTCTCTGTTTCAGTAATTCCTAATCTACGTGAAGGTGATTTCCTTACTGTAGCTGTATTAATAACAGTCCTTGTGTAATTCCATTCACGCCGAAATGTCTTATAGAACAATATTGAGCAATCTTTTTAATTCAATGATGTCATTTTTTAACTGTTTACGATGACTCATTTTTGAAGAGATCCTACGACTATATGCAAAAACATGGCACAACAAGAATGTTTTGTTTGCGTATTTTCACATTCAAATCCTATTTCAGATTATTTAGGTTGTTATTTAAAATGCAAAACTCTTTTAGAAGTGTGCACTTTTAACAACAAAGCGTCAACAGTCTCTTGCTCATAAATAAATACCAATCCATCAGCAGCCTTGGGCACCTGCAGCCACTTAATATTAAATTAAGTCCAGCAAAGAGATGGTAATACAAAGATTAATGTCAGCTACCAGTTGAATTTAATCAGAAAACCATTATGTTATTCTTCTGCCTTACTGCGGATGTTGAATTCAGATTTAATGTGTGAGAGTTGCCTGCAGGTGAGATATGCAAACAGGCATCTCAAGGGTGGAATCAAGGTTCTGGGTGGGTGGTAAAAGTCATGAGTGTTATCATTTGCCTTGCTCTTATGCCTCATCATCATGCAGCAGATGTTAACCAACATACATGCATGAACAGTTGCAGATCAGGGCAGAGATTAGGGATTAGCAGCCAAAAAAGTATGGAACAACAACTCGTATAGCTCTGTTCATATCTTGAAGGCATGTAGCGATCAAAATAATAAGTCACTTATCTATGAATCATCAAGAAGTGTGACCTATAAATAAATGACCATTGTGTAACTTTAATTGAGGACAAGCGTAACAGTACATGATGGAGCGGGTTGGTGGCTGTTTGAGTACCGTATTTTCTGGACTAAGTCGCATATTTTTTCATCCTTTGGCTGGGTTTGCGACTTGTACTCAGGGGCAACTTATATCTTAAAATATATAATATGTTATTTTAACACTGACAGCCACTAGAGGGGACTCTAGGCTTTTGTACCACTATCTGCTACTCTTGTACCACCGAAAATGCACATGTTCATTATTTTCACATTACTTATACTCCATAGCGACTTATATGTGTTATTTTCACATTACTTATACTTATACTCCATAGCGACTTATATGTTTTTTCTTCTTCGTTTTGCATTTTCTGGCTGGTACCAGTTATACTCCGGAGCGACTTATATTCTGGAAAAAATGGCGATAAAAAGGAAAGAGGGTAACACTAAAAATACCTATTCATCTTTTACAGATGATGTGGATGTGGATCTTGAACAATACTGTGCTTAAAGTGATGATATACCACATTAACTTAATAAAAAGGAAAGAGGGTAATGTGGATGTGGATCTTGAGCAATACTGTGCTTAAAGTGATGATATACCACATTAACTTAATGTCAACTTTCTTGTTTAAATTATTGTTCTGCTATAAATCTGTGGGCCAAAACGGTTTTATTTCAGACTGGGCCACTATGAGGTTGTATCTGGGCCACATGTGGCCCAATGGTCAGTATTTGAACAGACTGACTATAATGGAAAAGAGGCTTATGTGATTCTCTGATTGGCTTTTAGAAAAAAGTCTGAACATTACCATTGTGTTTTTTTTAACCATGCTGCATGAGCAGTACCACATGTCTGCCAAGAAAAACACGTTTTATGTGCAGTGAGAAGCTTGTGATAGCAAGGCATGATGGGACAGAAAAGACTGGTTCTCAAAACAAATAACATCAGCTACTGCACAAGATTGGTATTTGCGTCTTTTATTTTAGAAATTAAAAACAGAACTGTTACATAAGAACTTAACACGTAAGGGACACACACACACACACACACAAAACGCACGCAAATGTAAAAGGATCATCTTGAAGATGTTGACATTTTTGTGGCAATCAACCATCAAACCCAGAGCAGCTGTATTCATAAGGAACCCTTGTCATCCATCAACACTGCTGCCATTATCTTTCTCCTTCTCTCTCCCTCCCTTCGCTCACTTCTTTCTCACCTTGACCTGATTCGCCCTTTCACTGTTTTCCTGGAACTAAATGTGCGATATAAGTTCAACCTGAACCCTTGTTTGGAGTGATAAAAACCTTGAACCTTGTGACTGTTTTTTACCCTCTCAAGAATCCTTAGTGGTACTTCTATGAAAACTGTTTTCATCTGTAAATTTGATATATAACAGCTGGAAAGACACAACCGTACACAACTAAACCTTAAATATAAGTACCATATTTTACAGACTATAAATTTCTCTCGCACCAGTCAAAGGATGTAAAAAAGTGCGACTAACAAAGAAGCAGATACTGGTACACAAGCCCTCTAGCGGCTGTCAGTGTGGAAATAACCATCCATTCATCCATCTTTGTTGCCCCTGTTTATCGTGGGTCACGGGGGTAGCGATAACCACCCAAACCACACTGCACCGTAGATGGCCCCCATGAACCTTCCTGCGGCGGGGGTAGCGCTCTCCACGAAAACCACCCAAACCACACTGCACAGTAGATGGCCCCCATGAACCTTCCTGCGGGTGGTGAGTGCACTGGAAAGCGTCACCCGCCCTAACCGGAATTCGATGCTGCCCAGGAGGTGAACCCTGGGGTTCCACCCCAATGCCATCCATCCATCCATCCATTTTCATCCGCTTATCCGTTACCGGGTCGCGGGGGCAGCAGTCGCCACCCAAATCACATTGCACCGTACCAACCCCCCAAACCTTCCTGCGGGTGGTGAGTCCACTGGAAGGTACCAACCGCCCTAACCGGGATTCGAACCTGCCCAGAAGGTGAACCCTGGGGTTCCACACCAATGAATGACATAAACTTTCAGTGGTTCAGGAGTACCAGATACTGGTACACAAGTCTAGAGTGCACTTTCGTGGCTGTCAGTGTGAAAATTACAATGTGAAATTATATATTTTAATATGTAAGTCACACCTGAGTATACTGTAAGTCGCAAACTCAGCCAGCCATAGTCTGTAAAATATGGTATATATATATATACTCCTACTACTAATCCTGTTAATCTTGCAAAAGCCTCTCTTAGCATCCATGTCTGTATAATGGTGTAGTTGTTCAACTTGATGTAGTTGTTCATGTCACTTCGCAGAGACTTAAAGTTGGACAACATCCTGTTGGACGCAGAGGGTCACTGTAAGCTGGCAGACTTTGGCATGTGTAAGGAGGGAATTCTCAACGGAGTTACGACTACTACCTTCTGTGGCACTCCAGATTACATTGCTCCTGAGGTAATACCTAAAAAAGGATGCACACAAAAAATGAACAGTTTTTTCCTGCACATGGACAAAAGCCTGGTCAAATTTAACATTTTTTCCCAATGCAGTTACATGTGTGGCCTTAACATGAAAGGCTTTAAAAGCCAATTGATATACAGTGGGGCTTCAAGATACGAGCTACCGGAAATACACGTTTTCCAAGTTACAAGTAAGCAACTA
>NC_024318.1:17488230-17504701 GCF_000523025.1 Cynoglossus semilaevis | reverse complement strand
GCTGAACCGAGCTCCATTTCTCCACTCGACACTGTAGTGCTGTCTTGCTCATTGTCCCTCATTTGGTTTTTTTACCCGTTGCTGTATTTCTCTCCTTCCCTTTCTCTCTCTCTCTCTCTCTGTGTGGGTCTCTCTGTCTCTTTCTCTTTCTATCATCTAAATCGAGTCCTCACTTCCAGTCCTTCTCCTACGCTTAGTGGACCCGACACTGTTGTGCTGTCTCACTCACTGTCCCTCGCTGGGTTATTTTACCCCTTTTTATAACAATAATATAAAATGTTTTATTAATTATTATTATTATTTCATATGATCAATATATTTGTTTATATTTATGTTTTTGATGTTTTGATAGGGGGAATTTTAATTTAATTAATTTATAGTATATTTCTGGGGGTCGGAACGAATAAATTGGGGAAAATGCAATCTAGATACGAGTGGATCGACACTCGTAGTGCTGTTGTGGAATGGATTTAACTCGTATCTCGAGGCCCCACTGTATACTGTAAGGCAGGGATCACCAACGTGGTGCTCGGGGCCACCTGGTAGCCCCCATGGACTACCTAAGGTGCCGAAGGGGTATGTTCTAAAAATAAAACTAGTAAAAAGGAGGGTCAGAAATTGTGCTGTGCTTTGAATCCATTACACTTGCAATTATATTCAAATGGTTGCAATGACGATGGTATAGGAGTGTCTGCTATTGTATGTCCCAGAACTAATTACTATTTCATTGTTCTGGAAGTCTGTATTAAGACAACAAATAGCTCTTCATATTACTAAGTGCTCTTGAAGTAGCTCTCAGTTTCAAAAAGGTTGGTGACCCCTGCTGTAAGGCTTTGCTGTCTTTTCAATTTTTATTTAGAGCATGTGTACAAACGTAGGTGGCTTAATTTTTCTCTGGATCGGGGATTCTCATAATTCAGGGGTGTCAAACATAAGGCCCATGGGCCAAAACGAGCACGCTATGGAGTTAAATTTGGCCCGCTTATTTTTAATATACTTTAAAGAGGAAAAAACATGGATTTATTGATATTTATATTTTAAATCAGATTAACTTTAATCATTCAGGATTATTCAAGGTCATTCTAAAAGTGAAAAATCCTTTTATTTATCCGTTTATTTGCTGAAACAGAAATAAATACTAACAGCAAGTAGATCTATGTGTTTTATACCAGTTTTTATTTCTTCTCCAAAACTATAACTCAAATCCTAACATATATATATGTATATATATATATATATATATATATATGTATATATGTATATATATGTGTGTATATATATATACAGTATATGTATGTATGTGTATATACTGTATATATATATATAATTGAGTCATTAGCACAGTGGCTTGTACAGTCCATCAGAATTTGACAATTGTGTCAGTCAGTTTGTCAGTGGTAGACTTTTTCATTGCACAGCGCTCTGTAAGTGTGGATTGTAAATACGTTTACAAAGGTAAGATGAGATTTTAAGACAACTATTTTTTTTTTACCTAATACTTCTTTGTGTGTGTTTAGATTCTTCAAGAGCTGGAATATGGCCCATCAGTAGACTGGTGGGCTTTGGGAGTGCTAATGTATGAGATGATGGCAGGACAGCCACCTTTTGAAGCTGACAATGAAGACGACCTGTTTGAGTCCATCCTTCATGATGACGTCCTCTACCCTGTTTGGCTAAGCAAGGAGGCCGTGTCCATTCTTCGAGGGGTCAGTGACTGTTGTTGTCTGTCACAATATAATGAATAATTCATTCTTTTAGAAGGGCTGTTATTGGATGGAAAGTTCTATTTGACATAAATTGCTCTATTTTCCATAGTGTGTCAAAATTCATCAGGAATACTTCAAATTCAAACGTGTCCTAACAAGGACAATTTTCAAGTTAAACTCTTGCAAACATGGGAGTTGGCAAATATGCCTGTGGGTTTTGTTATTGCAACAACCCAAATAGAGGACAAAAAAAGTCCAGAGTCTTTTAAATAATTCCACAATTTTGTATATGGTATTTTCTGGAGTATAAGTCGCTCCAGAGCATAAGACATACCAGCCAAAAAATGCATAATGAAGAAGAAAAAACCTACAGTATACTAGTGCCCTCTAGCAGCTGTCAGTGTGAAAATCAGTAGTAGCAGATACTGGTAAACATGTGAAAAGTATATATTTTAATATATAAGTCGCACCTGAGTGTAAGTCACAAACCCAGCCAAAGAATGCAAAAAAAGTGCGACTTATAATCCGGAAAATACGGTGCCTAAAAGTAAAGAATGTAAAGAACGTGGGAGAACATCTGAATCATTCTTTATGGTTTGTAAGGAACATGCATCATGTGTTAGAACAGTCCATAAACAAAACTGATTTGCCCTTTAATTTAATTTTCAAAGTAGAATTGCAGAAGTCAGATACCTCGTATTATACTGGCATTTGTCATATTGTAATGGTTATTACATCAGATTTGGTGTTTAGTTCTTGCGATGACTTGACTTGACATGTCAGGGGTGGTTTGGTGGTGGTTAAGGAAGCAGACTTGGGTCTGAAAGGTCTCAGGTTTGAATCCACAAGCTGCAAAGTTGCCACCAGGGTGCACTGAGCATGGCACTGTGCCCACAAACTGCTCTGCTTGAGCTGCCTCCTGCTCACTTTGGTGAGCAGAGGTTACATTTCGTTGTGTGCAGTAACAAGAAGTTCACTTTCACTTCACTTTTCCAATTGATTTGTCTTTCAAACTGTACCTAAAACTTCAACAACATAAAACCCAGTGGATCCTTAAGAGGACCTATTCGTGTCACAGCGGGACAAATAAGCACTAATTTGTATTTCCTTGCCTTTGTTCAACATGAAAAGAAACAATAACAATGTTATGAGTAAAGATATGAAGCAATAGCTGTGGATGTGTTGACGACAGGATGCTCTACAGTAGCTCTGAGTATGTGAGAATGTTGGGGTTTTTTTTTTTCTGAGAGTCACATGCTGATCCCTCTGCTGGGAAAACATTAGATAATTTCCTCTGTCTGTTTCTAAGGCTTCTTTTCCCTGTGTGTGTTATCATGTAACTTTGTACAAATGAATACAAATGTTATTCAGTTGTTTATTTGTCTGTTCAGTTTTTCCATCTCAGGCTTTGCGTTTACCTTGGCTGTTGGTACGGTTTGACTGCAAAGCCTTGTGGGAAAGTGTGTGTGAGTGTTTATGTTGGACAGTGTCCTGGACTCTGACCAGTCAAATGACCAGCCCTCTTGGCCTGTTGATTGGCCCTTTCATCCAGATGAAGGGCATTAAAACATGTGATAAAGTCTCACAGCTCAGGCTTAAGGGTGGACGCTTTGTTCTGGTTTTTTTTTTGTCCTGTATTGCTTCATTTGTTCAAAGTCACAGTACACAGGGTTTTTTTTTTCATTTAAATAGCTATTTTCATTAGATTAAATTAGACATTAAATGTTTACATTTTTGTCAGATGCATATTTTAAGCATCATATTAACTTTTTTAACCAGCACCAGCTGTCAGTTTGTATACCTGTTAAGACACAGCAGTGCACATAGGTGTCTTAAAATGATGTTTCCTTACTTGGTTTCAACTGTTTGTTTAATGTGTTTTGTAAGTGGTGCAGTTTGGCTGTTAATGGGACTGGGGCACTATGGAACCAACTTTTTTTTAAATACACATTTTACTTAGTCATTGCTTTGGTACTGTACTAGAAATACAATTTATTTATAGGTATAAATAGGAGCTTCTACAAAACACTGTAAATCAGGTTATATTTAATTATTACCTTATTTAATGTGATTAAATATAAAGAAATGCTCCGAAGTGCAAAGAAAGAGTATACAGTATAAGGAAGCAAAAGAGCAGTGTGGAGAGACATGATGGTAGTGATAGGAGTATCGATGTCTGCTGGGTGGAGTTAGTGTCATCACACTCACCTGTGGCTCTGTTCATTAGTCTAACTCGTCTCACCTGGTGCCCTTGGTATATATGCTTCTCTCCCTCACTCTGTCTTCATGGGATCATTGTTCTGCATCTGTTTTGAGCAGGCATTTGAGAATTCCATAAGTTTTTGGAGCAAGTCCATGATGTTTGTTGAAGAACCTGCCTGTGTTCGGTGTTTTATTCCCATGCTGTTTGAAGAATATGCTTCCTGTCTTGCCCACGTGTAACAAGATACTACTTAATAAAATAAGGAACCTTATGTTTTACTAAATGTAAAAAACAATTAAATTAAAAAAAATATGTTAGGACTAATATGTTATGAAAACAATATCGGTATCAGTATTTTATATTAGTATCTTATAAAAGCAAAGATTCTGGTATCGTCCATCACACTGCATGATAGTTTTCAGCACAACTGAATACTTTTATCTAAAGGTACTTGTTTTACCAACGAAGGACAAATATTCTACTTTTATAAAGTTAAAATTAAGTCCTTGATGTCTAAAAGACGTCTAACATGCTTTGGTTAAAACAAAATGGTGGATCCTCACATAGGTAGGGGTGGAAAAAGCCATGCAGATTTTGCCAGATTATAAAACATCTACTTAGTTTATCCTCACTTGAACTTAAGGGCTAAGCATCCAGAGACAAACATATGTGTACCAAGACTTGTGACAATGTCACTTTTGCATAAAATGTCCGGTTTAAGGTTGTTGTTTCTGGTTGACATGTTAGCTGCAAGCTAATTTGCAAGCAACAAGCTACAAGTCTAACTCTGCTCTTTATATCTTGTTTGTCAAGTAGCTTATAACTGTTCTACGTTTTGTTGTTTCAACAGAGATGATAATTTGTAGCATTTGTATTTTTTAAGTGCACAAAAAAAAAAAAAGTTTTTTTGTCTCTTTTTTCAACACTACTCAGTTCATGACCAAAAGCCCAAACAAGCGGCTCGGCTGTGTGGTGATACAAGGTTTGGAGGATGCCATTAAGAGCCACTCTTTCTTCAAAGAGATTGAATGGACACTTTTGGAACAAAGGAAAATCAGACCGCCATTTAAACCCCGCATTGTGAGTGTCTCTGTCCCTGAATGAAAGAGATTTTGTGATTGTATACAAGAAACATTAAAAAAAAAAACCACACATTTTAACCATTTAAAGGAATTGAACCCATCAGCAACAATAGACAGTTGATGAAACTGACATGTATTTATTTATACTAATAAATACTTAACAGAATTTTTCCTTCTTTTTTTGTTGTAGAAAACCAAAAGAGACGTAAATAACTTTGACCAGGATTTTACACGTGAAGAACCTGTACTGACACCGGTGGAGGACAGCATCATCAAGCAAATCAACCAAGAGGAATTTAAAGGATTCTCCTACTTTGGTGAAGAAAGCGTGGCCTAGAGTCACACACACTTACACGCACAATACACACATCTAAAAAATATGTAAAAAAAACAACAACAACAATAAAATGTGGTCATTTACTTTAAATGGTCCTTCAGACTTACATACAAAGCTATAACGTTAAATGTGCAAGGTGTTTTACTGTGCGTTCATGAGTGCATGCATGCAAACATTTAAATGTAAGACTTACATATGTAACATAGTGGACTGTTTAAATTATGTTTTCTACCCTAAAAATGCATGTTAATGAAAATTTAATAATGAACATAATTCATCCAGAAATTGTATTAGATTTTATTATAAAAAGGAGGCATAAGATTTTTTTTTTCAAACTAATAAATGCAAAAATTAAGTTTCAATTTCCCTTATTTTTTCTGACCTCGCCTTAATTTTCTTTGTTACAAATAGCCTTATAAAGGCTTTTTTCAATCTTGGGGTACCCAACCGCCTGTAATTCAAATGGGGTCAACTGAAATGTCTGATTAGAAAATTACTAATAAAAATAAAAAAAATATTATTATTTTTAAATATATACATATAACTTGAGTTCAAATAAAATATTATCTGAGCTGGCACATCTTGATTGACAGCTGCAATCATGTGACTGAAAACGGTCATCAGAAAATTTGTGATATCAAAATGGGGTCACCAGCCACAAAAGGCTGGGAAACACTGGACTTATAAATAGTGCCCTTGAACGCACAACACTGCTGAAGCTACTTACTGTAACAACTGAAAGTGAAGTTATTGTGACTGATGTTACAAGGCTTTAACTTGGGACATTTTAGGGAGTAACATTGACAACACTTTTTTGTCAACCGTTTCAATAGAAAAAATGCTATGCCATCGATAAATAATTTCTGGAAGGTTACAAGAACTAGTTTAGACTTCTGTTTCACAGTAAGACAGTGTTAAACATTCAGGCAGAAAAAAACGCTCTTTTAAGATCTACACTTTAAATTACACATACTTATAAATTAGAACAATATCTAATAACAATATAAGCAGTCCTTATGTCCAATCCCACCAATCAGATTCCCATGAATCCACACTAACAGGTCAGTTACTAACTCAAGTATAATATTATAAATATGTTTTAGTATCTGATGTATGGCATGTTGTTTAATTTTACATGTGCAAAACTTTGACTCCCCTTCACCAAAGTTTCAAAAAGAACATCTAGTGACTAAAATATCTTTTTTTTTTTTTCCCATGGGCTTTGGTTTCTGAAATGTAGCAGTTTACGCAGCAGATTTGGTTGAAACTGTAAGAGAAAGTGACACAGTGATTACATACAGTACGTGAGCAGGGAGCAGTTGGAACATGTCAGAGGACTCTGACAATCCAATTGTAATTTCAATGTTGATGTTTCAGCACAGAGGATGACAGAATGTGTTTTGTGTAATTGCACTGATTGACATTTGAATGTTTTCACTTTTGCTCAAGAACCTATCAGCATTATCCGTAATGCAAAAGCTGTAATTGCCTTCAAAACATGTAAATGTAAAAAGAGCAATATTCTTTTTGTGTTTTCTTTTCATGTCATGTACCGTATTTTCCGGACTATAAGTCGCACTCTTTTCACCCTTTGGCTGGGTTTGTGACATATTAAAATATATAATTTCGCATGTTTGTTATTTTCACACCGACAGCCGCTAGAGGGCACTCTAGGCTTGTGTACCAGCATCAGCTACTCCTGCACCACTGAAAATGTACATGTTTGTTATTTTTACACTGACAGCCACTAGAGGGCACTCTAGGCTTATGTACCAGTATCTGCTACTCCTTTACCACAATTTTTTTCTGACTGGGGCGACTTATACTCCGGAGTGACTTATAGTCCAGAAAACACGGTATACTGTTTTTCCTGATTTCCTGTCTCATCCTTGTATGTCTTCAGGTACTGAGTCAACAGCATTTTATTTTTAGTACCTGCAAATCATTTGCAGACTTCTATGAGTTAAAAAAAACAATTTCCCTCTGAAATGAGGTTAAGAGAAAAAATTGAACAGTCGAAGAGTAGCAATGAAAACAAGCTACAAGCACTGGACTCCCTGCGCAGTAAACGTATGTTTAATGTGACCCTGGGTATAAATACTAAATGTAGTGTTTTTTTTAATTTTTTTATTTTATACCTGTTGTAAGCATTTAAACATGTTGTGGTTCTCTATGCAAAGGTGCAGAGAGTGGCTTTACCTTCAACGTTGGAATGTTTTAAGCGGATTGCACAAATGCCATACACTGAAATGGAGAGTACTTTTCCCTGCACTGAAACATGGTTTTAAACTGAGAAAAATAGTTAAGAGACAGTCTCAAACAAGACTCAGTCTGTTTTCAGAACTTCGACTAATTCGAAAATCAACTTGACTTTCGCACTCAAACTAAGACTTGATGATCAAAATGATTCTGGCATAAACGCTTCCAGTGTGAGTTAGCTAGTGATACTTTGATTTTCGAGAAGCTACCTGCAATGTGGTTCTTGTCTTTGGAGAGACGTATGTGAATACCTTGGTCAACAATCTCATCTCCAGACTTTATCAGGTCTAATTATGTCAAAACAGGTCTGAGGCACAGCTATGTGGAATTAATGTGCACAAAGAGTGTGTGTATTTATGTGTATGTTTAGTGGGAAAAAAAATTATAATAACATTTCTGCATAAAATGCCATTTTTCAGTATATCATTTCCATCTAGTACAGCATACAATATTTAAAAAAAATAATTTTCTTTCACTATACTATACTATACTATTCCCATTCCATTTTAGAGCTGCAGGTACTTTTAGGTAGCTGCAGGTACGTTTGCACAATGTTGTTTTTAAGACAGCTGTATTGGTTAGCGTCACTGCACTGTTGTCAAGGAGATGAAAATAAAAAACCCACCAAAAACACCAAGAGGTGTTCATCCATTGTCAACAAATCAGTTTTGAATCTCAACGCCTTTCTTGTACGTGATCTTCGTTTGACTGGAGTTGTCAATTTTTCAAAGAGTCAACTAGCTTTAAATATAAGCAAAAAAATATATAAAAATATAAATAAAAAAAATGTATATCAATAAAAAATGTAATCAATATAAATGATATATGAATATTTTAATTACATTAAAATTGTAATGTGGTGTGGAATATGTAGTGCAGTTGTTTTCCAACCAGGGGGTTGTGCAGTAGATCGAACAACCTGTGGCAATATTGAATATTGAAGGTATACTGCATACTGATCGTAATCAAAAATTATTTAATTTATATTTAATCTCAATTTGTGGCAGTTTTGGCTTCAGGAAAACGAAGATAGTCTAGGTGTGCACTGCAATCCAGACCACGTCATCAAGTAATCTTGCAGCATGTGACACATGATAGACTGGCAATTAAAAAAAAAAAATGACATCATATTGGTGTGAACCACAGTTCAAGCTCAGTGACCTTTGTCCTAACTAGACGCTCAGCACGTGAAGGAAGTAGCATGTTTGTTTGTCAAGTGGTGAGGAAGACGAGTTTGACCTTGTAGCATGTACTCACCCAGCATGCACACGAACACGCGCCATTCTTTCAGCCCGGACGTTAAAAGCCGATTTGCAAAATCCCCACAGAAAATTCCTATCCAATGTATTTCTGAGATCAAATCCACGCCAAAGATAAATGTGTGGTTGATGTGCTTCTTAAATAGTGGGACGGAGGGGGGGAGGTTGTGGTGAGGTGCCAGGGAGAGGGTGAGGGACATAAGTGTACCACTGCTGTAATGCTTGAATGATAACAAGTCTCCAGTCACTAGGTGGCAGCAACTCATATAGCAGTTTGTACAGATATAAAAAATATACATGTTATCAGGTTCTCAGTAGTATTTCAATTTGCGGGGTGTGGGTCGGAGGGGCAGGATGTGAAAATATTTCTGTGCCCGGGGCGTTGATATAAAAAGAGAGAGTGTTGTGATTAAAATAATAGTATTAAATGTTACCCGTAGAGGTGCAGGGTTTTTTACTTTGTTTTGTGAAATTATATGTTGATATTTATTCAACAGGGGTCTAGTTCCTTTTGTTATTTTTCCCGTGCCTTTGTGTGCTTTAATGTATCTGGGTTTTTTTGTTTGTTTGTTTGTTTGTTTGAAAATGTACTGTATTTTAAAAGGCTGTGAAGGTGTATGTCTCGTTTTTTTTTTTTCCAAAATAAATAAATATTATAAATGACATCTTTCTGCTTCTCCTAATTAAGTTTTATCCTAATGATTTTAAAGTACCCGTGCACATCTGTGCCACAGGGAGGAAGTGCTCCCATTGGCTCCGGATTTCACCTTATCTGTTAAATCAAAAATGTCAGGGGTGGTTGACAAAACAGATTTAAATGTCAGGTGTTATCTGTCTCATGCGCTTTAAGAAAAAAAAAATGTGGCGAAACCTGCCCTTGAACTCTTTGAACCCTTTGACTGTGCTGCGAGACAGTCAACAACAGCGGGCCGTGACGTTGTGTTGCCTATACAGTACATCAGTTTAAAGGCCTTCGTGTGACACTGTGGGTGTTTCCCATGTTTTCCCATGTATACGTTTATTCGTCATTATAAAAACAGTATTTTAGTTATTGTATTTTACGGACTACAAGTCGCACTTTTTTGCATGCTTTGGCTGGTGCGACTTATACTCAGAGTTAATCATAGTGCATTAATGAATTAATTAATTTGTAGTATCCATTACTTACTTTGTGATTTCATGTAAGCACAGCCTCAAACGTGTCATCCATTTAAAGTTCAAAACCCACAAAGACATTTGTAAATTTCACGACATTGTAAAAAATACATTCTACAAACAGGCCAAAGGCCCAGTTAATGTTACCATTTAAGCCTTTCAAAGTATTTCTCTCCAAAACAAAGATTAATGCAATATTTAAGAAGAGGACCATCATTTCTGGACTATAAGCCGCTACTTTTTTCACTCGCTTTGAACCCTGTGGCTTGAACACTGATGCAGCTATTTATGGATTTTTACGAGCTAACAAAGGTCATACTGCTAGCAATCAATGACTTTTCTGGTAGGCTACTGTGTGTTATACTAGTAGTGTATGTCTGTCTATGAATGGCTGCGTGCGAACCATGTGCACGTGCGAGACAGAACGCTAGCGAAAGTTGAGAGCAGTTTGAGCCCTGTCATGTTGGAGCGTGAGTTGGTTATAGAGGACCTGTTAAAACGCTGTTTATGTTCTATTGTGGTTGGAGTGGCTGATAATAAAGAACCCCTGTTTCTGTTTACCTCTGCTGCGAACAAGCACAAAGTGAAGGGAGTTAGCCCCGGAGCTAATGTTAGCTTGGGCCCTGGAGCAGATCACTGAGTCTCCCCTGTGCATTCCAACTTTGGTCAGGGCGCCGAAGCAGGAAAGAGCTAACGTGTAACGAGCTGTTTGCAGGCACTGAAAAAGGCATTTATTTGCTGTAATTAAAAGTAGAAAAAAAATCTTTCTGTGTTAATATCCTACACCTAGGGAGGGTGGCTGTGAAGTGAGGTGAGGTGCTAGGGACCGCTAAGGGGCGTTGATCATGAGAGGCTTAAAAATGAAATATGGCACGCTAAACGGAGGTGTGCTGCTGGTGTAATGCTTGAAAACGAGCCTCGAATCACTACAGCAACTCATACAGTGGTTTGTACCGATAAGAAAATACATATTATCTGGTTCTGAATCTATGAGGGGGCTGGGGGGGTTAATAGAAAATAATTGAGAATCAGTGGCTTATTACAATACGACTACTGCTACTACTACTACTAATAATAATAATAATATAATTATGGGATAAGTAATAATAAATGCATGATTATTATTATTATTACTTACCTGTTGCAGATGTACGGCTTTGGTTGGTCTGTGGACTTGAAGGGGCGGGGCTCCGTCCCTGAGTCTTCAGCCAATTGCAGCGATAAGCGGCGGTCATAGTTCCAGCTGAGCCTCAGGTCAAAGACCGAGGAAAAGCGACTGGGAGTTTCTCACCGAACCTAGGGAGCGAAAAGTTCTGCAGAGGAGGAACGCGCGGCAGTTTCGGGCGAAGGAAGAACAGCGTATTAACAACTCAATAGGCGTCCGACCCGCGCTCAGCTCTGCGGTCGGTGAGAAGTTTCTCGTCTCTGTGGTGGGAAGCTGCACAATCCTCGGCAGTGTTTTGAGACTGTGCGGCCCCACCATCACCAGAACCATCCGAGAACGAGAACCGTCGCTGCTGGAGACTAACCCTATTCCCCCAGTCGTCACCTGGACACTTTTCCGACACTGACTTCTACTTTATCTTCTACTAAATCTGGGCTTTACTCAACCACTTGAAGGAGAATTGTAGCGCGAGAAGAGCAGATATGACGGCCGAAAAGGAGAAGAAGAGGTAATAAAAATTTAAAAAAAAGTCATGATAAAATGTATATACACGTGTTATAATGAAGTGTGTGTGATTGTCGAAAATGCATCTTTGCGTGTTCAGGGTGAGTGTGTGAGAGAGGGAGCAGCACACAGAAGGGGACCTGTTGCTGCTGCAGAGCAGCATGTGACTTGGCTGTGATCTGCAACAGATCACAGCCAAGAGGAAAAGCCTTGTAACAATGTTAATGTGTTTTTAATCCAACGATTGAGACACGGTGCCTGTGATGAAACCTAATTAAAACCCGTTGAACAGTTTGTCTGGAATTAATTCATTAGTATCATATAATGATGATATGCTATTTAGCCGTTCCACTGGAAAAGGAGACACATTTAATGGCAATAATCACTGTTCAAAATGGTGCTGCAAAAATGTTGGTACGAGGTCGATATTGGTTGTCATTGCAATGAAATTATTATTAATTTCGAATGAAATAAGCCATTTCAAGCGTACTTTATCTTAATTTTTTTTTTTACAACCCTTAAATACAATATCAAATATTTGGAGCCCTGTGTTGATGTTTTAAAAGGCATATACGTATATGGTAATATACATTACATTGTTTCAAATTGTTACCTAGATCTATATCATATATCTTTATGATAGAGATATCCATGATTATAAAACCTTTCTAAGACATGGAGTTTCTGACTAGTTTTTGTAGAGAAATGCAGCACAAACATAAAGTATACCCAAAACATGCTAATAATAATAATAAAGATGATAATGTATCAATTAAATTTTAAAACTGAGATAACATATTTTACATAGTGTATCTTTCAACTGACAAGTTCCTTAACATCTTCATCTTTTAACCTGGTTAAAAAAAATGTCCTGTCTTTACGTCAACAATGACCAATCAGTTAACATCAAATGTCTACGGTGCATCTGCACGTCTGAGACATTTGAAAAACCTGCAGGTATCTCGTCGTACCTGTAACTCTCGTTTCCTACATTCGTCACAACCACTGGCCTTTTACTACAACGGGGATGCTGAATGAACCTTTGGCAGTTCATATTGTCACGAATTCATACATAGTGTGTGCATGTTGCTTTCAAGCTACAAAATGACGTCACAGCCTGTGGCGCCTCGTCTTCTGTTGTTAATTGTCCCGCGTTGGTGATTAAGTCATGAGACCGACCTTGTTGTAATAGTGCTTTTCCTGGTTTGCAGTTTGTCCTTGATTGTATCTCCATTAATAAGACCTGTTCAACATGTGCCTCTTGGAAAATGGAAAATTCTCTTGCTTTTAGTATAGTCACATTACAAAACGAGAATACGCGCGAGGCTTTAATTATAAAGACAGAAAACTAGTACTCAAAACTTCAAAGCAACAGAAGACGTTAATTTATTTTATTTTAGGTGATGGGTTTTGTCTGGGACCTTCTTGTCTTTCTTGTCTAATCTTGTGATCTCTGGCCTGAAAAAAAGCAGAGCAGGTATTAGGAGATGCAGCATCTGCTGTTTTGTAGACGCTCTCAACCCCTCTGGAGAAGGAGACCTGAAAGTGTGTGAAAGGTCACTTCTTTTTTTCTGTCTCCTCACTAATTTTGTGTTATCGGGCAGCACAATGCCTCCTTTAAGTCATAAATCGGCTGACAATTTTTGTGACTCAGCCGTACTGTTTAAAAACCCTCCGGTTTAAGACCAGCGCTATTCATAAAACTCATGTTGACACGAGAGGATGTACTTGCTGCTTGTGTTTACATGCGCACTTCCACTTACTGTCCCTGTTATTAGTCAGATAATTTATGTTTAAATTTACAACGAAAGTTCATTTATTTGAGCAGTAATTAACTCAAAGCAAGTGAAAGCAAAAAAAGCAAAAAAAAAAAACGTACAAAATACAAAATATATAAGTCAAAAATATTTATCAAATTGTTTTTGCATCATTTGTCATTTCTTTAGTCTTAGCTGTATTTTTAAAGACATTGTATCGTGTTTTTATTTTAAATCAAGAGCTAGAAAAACATGTCAAGTTTAGATTTTTTTTTGGACGCTGAGTTTCACTGTTGTTTGACAGTCCTAACAGAAAATAAACAGATTTGAGAAGACATAACGCTGCACGACGAATGCGCCGCTTTACACAGTGCTATTTATTCATGGGTTTCATGGTGTAACTTGTCCCGGCTGCAAAGTTCGAATGAGCTTTAATTAGAATTTCATCATTTGACCTTGAAGTGTTAAACAGAAATTTTATGTCTGGTTTCCCCTGACATTAAGAAAGTCCTCACTCTACGAAGCTTTTTTTTTTTTTTTTGACAAAAGTTTATTATTTGACCTTAGATGCCACAGACTGTTGACAGTCAAGGCTGTAAAAACACATCAACGTCCCAGTGTTAGATGAAACCCTCTGCAGCCCTCACCTCTGTTTAACACAGCAAACAGGCTGCAAATGTCCGGAGTTATTGAATAGTTTTTATTTCACGTTCAGTGCTGTAGTGGAAGCACACGCGCTTCTTTCAACATTTGATTCAACTGGAAACAATGTCCAAAGGTCAGAGTCCAGGGCAGCTGCCAACCACATATAAATTACAGGAGTGTAGAGAGACTGAGCCATTTGGTTGTATTTTATGTCTTCGAAACCTGTCACCATCATCATAGCTGAGGTTTCACAGTTTATTTGTCCTAGCAGGAGAGTACAAGTCGCAGCAGCCAAAAATGCATAATGAAGAAGAAAAAAGAACCATAAATAAGTTGCTCCAGAGTATGAGCCAGCTAGAGTGCCCCCTAGCGGCTGTCTATGAAAATAACAAACATGTGACATGGGGCATCTGAGTCGCAAACCCAGCCCAAGATGAAGAATGAAAAAAGGTGCGACTTATAGTGCGGAAAATACGGTAGTTGCAGCAACTTTACCTAATATCGAGTTGTGCCATGAATCTTTCATCTTCCCATTGCTTTGTGAAAAAATGTGTTTTGTATCACAGATTTTAGAGGGTTTATTTTTAACATCTGATTTTAAATTCAAGAAAAATAGCCTTAATTATGTTAAAAACAGGAATAGTTTTTAACCCAAACTTAAATGTGCTGGAGCCAGAAACTACGACATGGTTTCTCACAACGGAAAGAAAAGAAAGTTTGCTGTGGCGCAATTTTAAGTCACCCGCGCCACAGAGAACTATATGTTTTACAGCGTGTTCAGAAAACCACTCGAACATATTCAGTACCCTTAAAAATGTAATATAGTATCATACTCAAATGTGTAACAACAATGTGGGTAATTACATACATCACCAACCTGTAGAAGTAGTTTTCTAACTAAAAAAAAAAGTCATATTCTGCTGAACTACATGTTGATTGACTGAAGTGAAAAAATGTGGATCGGTGCATCCCTAGTTATTATTATATTGTTTTTATTATTATTTTTATAGCTTTTCTTTGAAATAAAGTCTCCAATTAGCTAGCTATGTTTGTGAATCTATCTATCTATCTATCTATCTATCTATCTATCTATCTATCTATCTATCTATCTATCTATCTATCTATCTATCCATACATCCATCTATCTATCTATCTGCAAGACAAATATGAAAAAAAGAGTAGGGTGGGAGAAGTGATTAATTTTTCGGATGCATGGCGAATAATGTCAACAGTGGGCTGAACCAGAGCCACAGCTCAAAAACACCAACGTTCCACCGGCGCCCCCTGTCTGATGTGTGGCAGCAATTATTAAATAAGAGAGGATGTGAGGTGGACAAGAGACTTGATGTTTACTTGAGAAACACAACCAACATGCGCTCCCACATTTCGCATTTTCACACAGAGCTGGAAAAACAGACGGCTCCTGTTGTTCTAAACAGAGAACAATAACAAAACCATGGCTGAGCTTCATCACGTCTACAGTATGTCGTAGAAAGTCAGTTGCAAGTCGGCCCTCCTCTTTTCTCTGTATTACAATATTACACATGGAGATGGATAGATGGATAGATGGATAGATGGATAGATAGATAGATAGATAGATAGATAGATAGAACTTTATTAATCCCTCAGGAGTTCCCTCTGGGAAATTAAGGAAGGGAAATGTATTGCACTTCTCTTCATTATCAACATGGCACTTGACATATCCTTTTTCCTTGACTTTCATCGACTTGTTATCACCTCTACATATAGTCCTCCGTCCTCATCTCTCCCTTGGGCTATTGCACACTGGTGTTCTGGCACAGTACATTTAGAAACTTGATATTTCTTTACATATTTTCTAGCATTGTCTGTGGGCTTTAAAAGGGGGTCCATGGCCAGAAGCTACTACTATTTTGAGGGCCCTGGCATGAAAACGTTTGGGAACCACTGGTCTGGAAAACCTCTCAGCATCTTTCTTGTGTTATTTTTTATTGCTCTCATTCTCTACCACCATCCTTAACATTTGTTATTTTCTTTTGTGGCCTTTTATCCACATCACATTCTTTTATATTTATCCTAAACCTCCAGCTGTGCCATTTGCCTCTACCTGCGTACTTTGTTGTCATTGCCCCCACCCTTCTGTTTATACCTTCCCTGTGTTTCAATGTTTAGAGTCATTAGACCAGACCTATATGCCCCCCCTCCTTCAGAACTCTGTCTCCTTGCGATTTCCTATTTCCTGTCCGCCAGCTCCCATTCTTCCACTTCCTCACTACCGAAAAGTCCAGGCTCCATGATCCATTCTGTGTCACCTGGCTTGCATCCAGGATCATTTCCTATTAAGTAAATTAGGAAGGTGCAGTAATTTTATCCTGACCTTGTGATGGTAGATGTTTTCATCTATCTATCTATCTATCTAT
>NC_024318.1:17478420-17488188 GCF_000523025.1 Cynoglossus semilaevis | reverse complement strand
TAGTTTATTACACTTCTGCAATATAAAATCAGACTACATGCCAAGTCAAAAGCTGATGAAATTGAGTGTGGTGATAATTTTGTGTTTAAAAAAATGATTAACAGTTTAGTTCCTGTATAATGGTGTGCCAATCCAAATTGATTTATTTGGTGCTGTAGTGTAATACACTTACACACCATTCTGGTTTTAAGGAAGGAGTTAAGTTTTGTATATAGTAAGTGTAGGCAAAGTTCCTTTGATGAAATGATAATTAATTTAAATGAAGAGACTTCAACAATGCTGTGCAATAGAAAAGGCCAGCAAAGATTTCTTGAAATCAGCCCTCAAAACCACCTATGGTATAAACTGGAGAAGCCGGCTGGTTGATTTTCCAGACCTTATTCGGCAAACTCCACACTCCACTGCATATCATTCTCTAGGGTGTTGCAACAATGGAAATCAAGTGCATGTTAAAGTATAGGGTACTTTAACATGCACTTAATTTCCTATTCTCTCTTGATAGAATGAGTTAGATGTGTTCAATAATGCCTTGCAGAGTTTTCCTTTGTCACCAGTAAGTGAATGCGACAAACCCTGCCCTTAAAGTGTCAGTACCTTGGCATCAAATATTAATAAACAAACAGTTCTCAGGACAAAATACTGATTTTGCACTATACTTTACTACTCTACAATACTTTTTGCTCATGTTGTATCTGTACATACTCTATTAAAAGTCTGAAAACTATGATTGAACAGCATGTATTTATTATTAACTGTTTAAGCAACTTTTTTCCTGAGAATAATGTTATATTTATGCAACAGTACCTGCTGCATCTCCCTCGCATCAGTCAACAGAGCATCCTTCTTTTTTTTTTTTTTTTCATGGGAAAGAATTGGGTCCTGTCTCTGAAGTAACACATTTGGAGTTTGGAGTATTTTCCAGACTAGAAGTAGAACTTTTTTCATCTTTTGGCTGAGTTTGCAACTTATAGTCAGGTGCGACTTATATATTAAAACATGTAATTCCACATGTTTGTTATTTTTACACTGACAGCCACTAGTGGGCACTCTAGGCTTGTGTACCAGTATCTGCTACTCCTGTACCACTAAAAAATGTTATGAGTTATTTTGTCATACTGACAGCCGCTATTTGAACGCTTATTGGGAGGTCTTGAAACAAGTTTTCGAAGCTAGGAATCACATCTGGAAAGATACATTCAGGAGTGTATGATAATGATTTGGCTGCATTTCTGTGTAAAAGTATCTAATTGTAGTACAGTCTAACTAATTAGAAATACTAATAATAAGTGAAACATTCTAAAATCAAGAATAAAAATCTTACCCGTTTCATGTTTGCACATTATGTCATTCTCAAAAAACGAGAATAAGAAGATTTTGTGGCCACATACAAGATTGTAAAACTAGTTTGGAATGTTAATTTTTGCAGTGAATAAGGCAACACTCCATTCTCTCCCTCCAATCTCTTGCACTTATTCCATTTGCCTCATATGTTGGCAACTGGTTAGCATAAATTACCTCACATCCCTAATGTTTTCCAGCTGCCAAAGTTGGAAATTAGGATAGATGCCTTCATGAAAGCAGAATGAGGCTAGCGAGCATGCCAACTAGAGCATGTGCAGACCATGATGGCAGCAAAATTAAAGACATAGTGCATGAAAACAGGAGAAACTGAATCCTTACCTTAGATTTGACATGTTGAGCGGCCATGTTGTTTCTGAATGTTGGGTTTCCAAAGTTCTAAGAGGAGAAGGTGAGATATTCTTGTTGCAACTTCTGGAACACGGCTGTGTAAAAGAATTTGGAAGAGTACACATGTAGTACACTTCTACACCCACTATTGTAGCTTGAGAAACATGAACTCACCCTCCCCTTGTTATGTCCTTTATTTAGAAATTTTAAAAAAATTATATGAATGGAACGTCAACTTATCACTTGGCTTGAAAATGCTTTGTTTAATCAGCATTTAGGCTGAAAGTGTTTCCCACTCCTTAGATATTCCCATCCCACCGGCCGTACCCATCCTGTATACTCCAGTGGATAAATTGTACTGATATGTAATTCTGTTTCATTTGTTTAATGTAAAAAGCGTAGTTGTTTTTGTGTGGGGATCCAGATCATCCAGAATTTACGCAAGACTAAGTGAAAAGATTTGGAGATATATTGAAGAAATTTCATTTTAATTTAAAATTATTAGGGATGGTTCAATACAAATACCATTACTGCAACTTGGAGCATCTACCAATACCGATATCAGTCCCATACCTTCTTTTCCCCTTTCTATTGCTGAGGAGGTAGCTTCCCTGTTTAGGGCATGTCGCACAAAATTAAGTTTAGCATTTTGGCTTAAGGGCTATACTTGTGTTTTTGGATGTTCAAAACTAAAATTTTACCAATGTCGGATCAATACCGATAGAGTCATCCCTTAAATTATAGGGATTATACATGTCTGGTAAACTTCTGGGAGATGTCTTTCACACCATGTCACCAGGATCTGCAACCTCGTCTTGTCTAGTGACTATGGCTTGGTATTGTTAAGAATTTCACGATTTAAATTTGATTCTTAAGGTCACAATTCGATATTGATCTAAATGCTTCGATATCAATTTAGTATCAAGTAGAAATACACAAATAATTCATTAGACTACCAGCTAATTCAATATTAATTATTTATACTATATTATATCTATAGTTTTATGCTCATAAAGAAAGCCATGGTATAACCACAAATATCTCATGTGGTGTTTTCTGAACACACAATCTGAAAGAATCAGAATCTGAATCACAAATGTTTTTTATTGCCAGGTAGGTTTTCACCTGCAAGGAATTTGTTGTGGCATACAGTGCAGCTAAAGAAATGTACATAAAGGTATACAAATGTTGATAAAATAAAAGTAGATATAAATGAATTCAAATAGGCACAGAAACAGCAACGATAGAAACCTAACGATCTTAACTCCCAACACACCGCTCACATTCACTGCCATCTGCCAAAAACTGACATTTTAAACTATTTGCTCTCCAATGTGAATGTGCTTGTTAGAACATGTTGAAGTGGGGCAGAGCAGAGCCCAGCCAAAAAGGCAGATACTCTTAAGCAGACAAAACACTTACCATTTAGGATACCTCCAAATCTTCTTTTTTTTTTTATTCAGAAAACAGATTTCAAATCTTCGAAAAAAATTCCTTAAAGGTGAATCGACTGGACTGTTTTAAAGACAAAGATTTTTTTTTTTTAATTTGTTGTCTCCTGTTGCTTTAACAGCAAACAATACAGCATAACTGCGCCATACTCAATGTTAAAGATTACAAAGAGAAATTGATCAAATACTCAATCTCTTTTTCACATCTGGGTCCCTTTAGGAAATATTTTCGTATCGTCAGTAGTTTATCATAATCAAGCCTTTCTTAATTTCAAACCATTCATTTGGTTTCTCTGACAAGTCATAGGAAAACCAGGAAAAGTCTTCCAGGGCATATTTTCAGTTATTTACAGATCCTGAAATTTTGTCTCTAACCGTTCCAACAATCACTAACAGATGGTAACTTAAAAACATTTGAAGTGTCGACACTCCGCAAACATTGGAGGTCTAAAGGTTCTGTCACTCATCTGAAAGAACCAAAATTCAAATACTATTTTTAAACTTTTAATGCATGAAATAGCTGCCTTGTAGTTCTGCTTTTTTTTTTCAGAAAAAGTATTGTGTCAGGCCAACATGTATGATTAATATTTAGTAATTATCCTCTTCTAATGGCAATGTGAAGTGGATTTATAAGCGGGAAGTGAGTGTAATGGTTGTGTTTTCTTTGCGCTAATACTCTTTGTTTCCCAATATTACGTTCATTTAGGTTCATTTAAACTTCAGGAGGAGTTTTAACCGTATTCTGAGTTTCCACTTTGTGACTGACTAAATAGACAGATTAATATGCAGTGGCGTTACTTTGGGTTTTTACTGTATGTAATGTAAAATTGGTTTAGGATCTGCTTGAACCAAACTTATTGTAACCCGGATCGTGCACGTCATCGGTCATCGAGTTCATTTTATCTTCTCATCTGAGTCTCTCTCTCTCTCTCTCTCTTTCTCCACTCTGCCCCTCCACCTCCATCAACATGGTGTGGGTGGGTTTGTTTGTTTGTGCAAGAATGTTGTTTGTGTGTGTTTGTGTGTGTGTGTGTGCGCGCACTCGCATCTCTTTCATGGACTATCAGAATCATCAGCAATCTCCTACATCGTTCTTCCCTTGATTGAGTCGAAGTAGGGGCCCCTGTCTGGAATAGCTGTTTGTTCGGCTGTGTATGTGTGTGCATGTTTGTGTGTGTGTGTGTGTGTGTGGGTGGTTGGTTATGTTTCCAGAACTCCATGTTCCCCAGGATCACAGATTAGCCATTGCTGTATTGTTGCTCTGTGTTTGTGTTAGGCCAGGCGCCACAACTACAGGAAGACCCACTGTAAGCAAGGAAAGGTGTGTGTGTCTGTCTATGTGTGTGTATTTAGGGTGTGGGCATGCTGTTTAGCCTATTCTGACCCTAAACCATCTTTATAGTGATTTTTTTTTTTTTTAAGTTTGGATTGAAACTCCAGAATATAAAAACGTCTCTTTTAATGTTTAATAACTGCTAAGCACTAGTAAAGGTTATGTATTTATTTATTCATTTGAACTGGAGAAATTTAATCTTGCATGTTTGCTCTCGCTTGACGGTACTTGTTACGCTGTTCTTTTCAGGTTTTCATCCTGGAAGTTCTTGTTTTTATGCTGCGTTGGGCAAAGCATGTCCTCGCTCTCACTGAGGCGGTTACGATACTGATCTTCAAACAACAGCTTGGGTTGTTCCCTTAGGTGAAGGTGAAGGTGCGGTCAGATGTTCAGTCTTCAGTCAACATCAGTGAAATCTGAACATCTGTCCTCGTTAAGAGCGATGGCAGTGACAAGGAACCGGCTGGAACATTTTTAGCTACTGATGGAAAAAAGCAAGTGACCCGTGTAAAGCTGTGATGAATTTGTACCCACCCGCACAAACATATCCACATGCACACACACACACACACACACACACATGCATGATCACACACAGCCTGACACCTGCTCTGGTTACCTGATCTGTTTCCTTTCTGAGCTCCGCCGGCTATCAGACCAATCACATGGACACCAGGAAATGCAATTTGTGTGCATGTGTTCGTGTTGTGCTGTTCACACGATGAATACAATGCTAGTGCTGGATCCAAGTCCTTTGAGTTAACGACGCCTAATTTTGAGATTGAGGAGACCAATATAATATATTGGCTCTGCAGAAAGGTGTCACGTACTTGTTTTTTTTTTTGTATCCCCGTCAGAAAATGTCGAAAATATAGTTCAATGTTGTCATCCTTTGTCGAGTAAAAGCAAGGTTCTCATTTGTTTGGTGTCTGGAATAATAAATACCAATATCGATGGAGAACCAGGGTTTATCACAGTTGGCTGTTGTGGTCGGAAATCTGAATCAGTCAATTTCAATTAATTGCAATTGCATCTCAATTCTGCACAACACACTGGGGTAAAATGTTGAGAATGAGGTTGTACGTCTCTACATGTACTACACAACACTTTAGATACTTGTTAGAAAGGAAGATGCTGAAAAATAGAGGGTGAATGAAATGTAAACACCTGCCTAAAACTGTTGCAGTACTCTAGGTAGTTTATGTGAGTGTGACATGATAACATAGATGAGACAGACGGAGGTTATATGTGCAGTTCTACTGTACTTATAACATATTTACAGGAGGACATGTTTTTGTTGCTTTCCCAATCCACAATGTCCAGCCTTCTAGATCCTGTCCAGGCTGTCAGTTAAGAATTTTAAATAGTTTGTGACGTGCACCTCCTCTCCTCCTTCAATTGCTATAGCTAAAATGGATGATATTTTACATTTACATTCTCTCAAATTGAAGTCAAACAGTCTAGCACTAGCAGGGATATAATGATTTTGAAAGGCAACTTTTGACTCCAAAGTAGCACATGAAGCTAATTTTCTTTGGTTACATAACCACTGACGTTGTTTCAGATAACTGTGCACAACACACACTTGATCTTCTCACGTCTACAGACATAGATAGGAACAGATAAGAATTGTGCAGTGTGAACAGAAAAGCTTGCAGGTTAAAACGTATCGACCGTTTCATAATGCAGGCACTGACTGACAAGTCGGTAACAGTGAAAGAGAAACAATCGGGAAAAGGTGAGAGAGTCCACCGTAGATCTAAAACAAAAGGTGGTAAGGGGGATGTCACGTTAAGAATGGGTAATTTAGCGCAGAATATGTCAATACATCAGCAAGAAGTCATTGTTGTTTATGCGGTTGTTGCAGCTGACACTGAGAAATGTAAATATTGATTGTTGTCCATTAAATAGCAAATTTGTGGGCATGGACTTGTGGAATTGTTGTCAATGACTGGATTTGCCAAAGTAGCTTGATTTGGTTTTACTATATGAAACCTATAGTTTAATGTTGAAGTGTCGCAAAAAAAAATACTGCTGCCGAATAATTTAGCCACCGCTGTCATCTTAAGCCATTTAGCGTGGCTTGTGTGTCTGCCACTACTGCTCTATATTCAGACTGTGTGTGGCCTCTGTGGTTCAGAGTGACAGTGTTAGTTCTGCCACAGAGGCTTTAGAATGTCAAGTATGAGTTGTCAGTCTAAGTCAGGCAACACGTCCTATTCAGCCTTAGCAGCAAGGCAAAAAAAAAAAAAACGAGTTAAACATCACAAGGTAAGAGAATTAAATGCTGCTGCTTTAAAAAATTTAGAAATATAGAGGCTGACAGAATTAAATGTTGAAAGACCTGCTGCATTAAAAAATTTAGAAATATAGAGGCTGATACCAAATTGTTGTAAAATGGTTTTGAAACATTCATTCAATGCAAATATAAATTAGTGTATTTCAAATTTACTGTTCAATTGCCATTTATTTTTTTAGCAACATTAAATAATGCGAATGCGGCAGCTCAACCCTCTTAGTATCACAAACACAATGTTTTGTTTCTGAATGGAATGTACATGAAACTTATTTGTTAATAAATAAATTATAACAATATTTTTATAAACTATAAAATATTTAAATATTTGGTGCAGTTCAAGTTATCAAATTAGTCCAAAGCCTAAAAGATGAAATATATCAGACCAGATTCCATTCAAGTACAATACCTGTACAATATGTATCTCGACCGAGTTGAGTGGAGTTTATTTTCCACGCTGTGCCATTAGTGTGCTTGTAAGACAAAGTTCGAAGTTGATTTTAAATTAGATAATAATTTCATCAAATGAAAAAAATACACATGTGTCTGCACAAGACTGCAGAGGTCAGCAACATTGCTTGGATTTGGTCCCTTCATGTCCTTCTTCTAAAACCCCTAGTTTTCATGAGCCGTCTCCTGCAGTCAAACCGCTGGAAATACTATCACCTCCCCCCAAAAATAAAATGAAACAGATGACAAGAGTAAGGGCATTTGAATATAATAAACCTAACTTTTAGATTTGTGATTTGTAACTGCAAATATATTGTCTCTGTGCTGCGTAAAAAGGTTGTATGTAGCAGAAACTGAGGTAGATGTAATGAAGAAAAAGGACCACATTGAGATACAATAAAATAAAGGTAACGCAAGTGATATCTGCAACAGATATCGCTACAGTGCTACAAAGGCAGTGATTGCGTGAGTGATACTGAATAACTCACATCGTCCTCATCTGGAGTCACTCCGCTCACTGTCTAAAAGCGGCATTCGACTTGTATTTAACAATCTAAGCAGAACGAAAAATGTTATCTGTGCTTGTTGGTGAAAACACTCATCAGAGCTATGGTACAGGTTTTATTTTTGGCCGTTTCAGAGTTCCCCTATTTGATAGAGAATCAAAAGTCAGGAATGCATTCAGTTCTAAGCTTTTCATGAAATGTCCTTCAGGAATTTGTGGAGAAAAAAACACGTCACAGTATACTAATATGCAAAAATATTGCAGGAAGTTACTAGCAGTGTGAGACAATCTTTTAGTCGCCTTGAACCACTTTATCAATACACTAACATTAACAATTACATTACTAATGTACAATTCTCAATTTTGGTGTTGAACATGCACTAGTCTGTGACTAGTGCATGTTCAACACCTGTTTTATTCTACCTTTCTGCCCAACTCCCAACCCAAATTGGGAGAGTTGCAATTGGCATTACTGAGACAGCAAATGTTGCTAAAAGTTATTGTTGTCGTCACACTATTGTCAAATAAGAGACAAGTGAGGAGGCGGCAGTTTAGACAGCTGGGTGTAAAATGATTGAAGAATGCAGGCATTAAACACAAAAGAGAGGAATAATGGGTACTCAGACAGTACTGTTGCTAGATATGGAAAAAGGTACTGCTATTTTTTTTTTTTTTTACCTAAACCTTTAACCAATGATGCACCAATCTGACTATTTCCATTCCAATATCAACAGCAATACCTGGGGCTTTGCATAGTGGCCAGTACCTGATATGGCTCTAATAATATTGTTGAATTAATCAACTCTATACTGTACCTCACCATTTGGCAGAGACTAAAGGAGTCAGACTTCACTTAAACATTACTTTTCAATTACAATTACTATTGTAATTATAACACAAAACATAACAAACCAACACAAAGATGGAAATAACCAGACTTGCTACACTTGTTTAAAAAAAAGGGTACATTTATTTAAATAAATTCTTCCACAGTGTAGCAGGTTAGCACACCTGCCTTACACGTCAGCCTTACAAGCAGAGAGTCCTGTGTCCAAGTCCCAGAGGAACCACATACTGTATCTCTAAACTACAGGTTACTGCGTCCTGACATTGAAACTGTCTGACAACACACAAAAAAGGGATCGACTTCACACTATGTTTACATATGAACAGTATAATACAGTGGGGCCTCGAGATACGAGTTTAATCCGTTCCACAACAGCACTCATGTGTCGATTTACTCGTATCTCGATTGGTTTCCCCAATAAAAATAACTAAAAACCACTTAATTTGTTCTAACACTCCAGAAATATCCATCCATTTTCATCCACTTATCCGTTACCGGGTCGCGGGGGCAGCAGTCTCCACTCAAATCACATTGCACCGTACCAACCCCCCAAACCTTCCCGCGGGTGGTGAGTCCACTAGAAGGTACCAACCGCCCTAACCGGGATTCAAACTTGCCCAGGAGGTGAACCCTGGGGTTCCACATCAATGACAGAGACATTGCCTCTGGGCCAAAGCGCCGCTGGTCATTTTTTCTATAGCCAAAACAATCCCACACTGCTGACGTTTGTTAGAGGGGAATAACTGTTCTCCTGCTATTTTTCCCAACTCGGTAACACCTCTGTTATGCAACTGGCAGAGACAGAAAACAAAACCACACACAGATGTTCTATAATTTATTTGTTTACTGAGATTATGTAAAACAAAACCACACACGGATGTTCTGTAATTTATTTGTTTACTGAGATTATGTATCCCTAGCAGTTACAGTTAATTGTGATATTGAGTGATCATGACATCTTTAGTATGTAGCTATCCCTAATAATTACTATGTTATCCACAGTTTACGCTACAAAACAGGCTAAAAGTATCAATACAGTACCTTAGAAATCAATCCAATGACAGCTTCAGAGAGGTCTAATTTTGTGGATTGTGTAAATGTGAACAGGAGGGTTCGGTAAGGGCGTTTGAGGGACCTGCTTTAGCCTTGTCAACCCCATTGTCTTCATATCCTTGCAGTCTACCGGGGACCTGCCGT
>NC_024318.1:17474322-17477170 GCF_000523025.1 Cynoglossus semilaevis | reverse complement strand
ATGGAGACTGCTGCCCCCGCGACCCGGTAACGGATAAGCGGATGAAAATAGATGCATGGATGGATGGTCTGTGTCCGAACCCAAGTGTCCAAATGTTTAGTGAGTAGAAGTTGTCCACTAAGAAGGGCACTCAATGTATCCAACTATGCACCACAAAATCCAGTGACATTCGATGTGCACTACATTTTTAAATTTCTAGTTTAGTGATTAACAAAACAGATCCAAACTTAGATTTATCAGTCTGGTTTCCTACTATGGTCTTGTGCTGCCACATTTTGTTTAGCTTTGATTGGTTTAATTTTGGCACATGATGT
Source organism: Cynoglossus semilaevis (assembly GCF_000523025.1). Classification (NCBI taxonomy): domain Eukaryota; kingdom Metazoa; phylum Chordata; class Actinopteri; order Pleuronectiformes; family Cynoglossidae; genus Cynoglossus; species Cynoglossus semilaevis. The sequence continues at coordinate 17,476,856 of NC_024318.1, read as the reverse complement.
CAGAAAATTGTCAGGCTGCAATGTTGTGGAAAATTACAGAAGACTCGCATGTTTTGTGGATCCATTTTTTACAGCAGCAGAGTAATGCTGTTGTTCATAATTAATTGTTGCTCTTTAGGACATAACCATGTGACTGCTGCTTGTTTTTGTTTGTCGTTGTCCATTAATTAAGTTCAAGTTGAATTATCAATCATTGAGCAAAATAATTATAGTTAATCGAAGTTAACAAGGTGATCATCCATCAAATTGTTTCAGTACTTCGGTTTAATCCACTTGTATTTTTACATTATAATTGCGTCTATATAACATATTTTTTAATTTCCCTCTCAATTTTTTTAAGTGATTATCAAATCCTAAAAAAAATCATTGTACAAATAACATAGAAACAAGTAAAATAATTAATATTAAACTCTATATCATTATGTGGACTAAAGCTGTGGTGACCCCTGCTAAAGGGACAAGCTAAAAGTGATTAATCTTCAGAGTCCAACTGAAAGTCGGTTCCGTAGTGTAGTGGGGAGTCCAACTGAAAGTCGGTTCCGTAGCGTAGTGGTTAGCATGCCTGCCTAAAAAGCAGAGTCCTGGGTTTGATTTCCTGATTTAAGGTTTGATTTAAACCTTTCAAAAACTGATTTCAAATTTGCTATTGCTGGCCTATCTATCTATCTATCTATCTCATTATCTCTCTATCTCCCTCTCTCTCTCTCTCTCTCTCTCTCTCTCTGTCTATCTATCTAAAAGATTATCTTTCCTTATAAATGTTTCACAGGTGAACACCGTTAAGTTAAATAAAAATGGATTGAAAATAAAATCAACCAAAAGCAAAAGTCAAATGGTGTAGTGTATGTCTTTAAATAGATACTTTTTGGTGACCCCAAATGACTTTAGGAGCTTGTGCTCCCTGGGAAAAATGTCAGCCCTGAACCCCCCCACAGATATGCACACATACACGCTGGCCTCTTCTTTTTTCAGACAGGAAGATCCTCCTCAAAAAGATATAATTCAGCAGAAGAGAACATCCTTGAACTTGCTACATTAACATGTAATTTTGTCTATCTTTTGAATGTGTGTTGCAGTGTAAAAGTAACCATAACACAACTGTTTTTTTGCTGCTCCCTTTGGTATTGGTGGTTGGTATTGGTGCATGGTATTGGATGCATAGGGTAAATAGCAATTACGTCTGAGTATAGACTGGAGATCCAGGGGTCAAGTAGGGAGAGAAAAACACTTGTCCTGTTATATAACATTATTATGTTATTATTTCAACAGCCTGGTTTGGATCTAATTTGGTCTAATTTCTAATCACTTGACAAGCAAATTATTGAAGTTTTCTTTGCTTTGTTTTATTTTTATCTGACCTGCTGACTAGGATGTTCTTCACTGTCTGATCTACCTTTTTGATGTGATGAGTATTCTAACTGGGCGACCAACCTTATGTTTGTAAATTCAGATGGAGGGAAACAGTACTCCTGAGGTTTTTACAAGGGATACGATCGATCTGATACTTTCTCCTCCAGCATGCCGTGGGGTGCCTTTGCTGAGGTGATAGATTTCCCTTAACGGCATGTTGCACAAAATAAGTTGAACATTTGCACTTGGGTATCAGATCGGACGGGCTGTAGTTGTTTAGGTTTTTTTATTAACTGAGTATCGGATCGAGCCCTCCTAGTTTTTACAGTAAGTGTGACAGACAAACAGAATAATTAAAATTGTTACTGTGTTTAGTAAAAACACAGTAACAATTTGTGTGCAAGGATACTCTGGTTTCCTCCAGAAGTCCATACACATTATGTCTGATGATGACTTCATTTAAAAGCAACAAGTGGAAAATCAATGAGATGGTGAGTTTGAGGTCCCTCTATGTGTGCAAGGATACTCGGGTTTCCTCCAGAAGTCCATACACATTATTTGTGCACTCTTATTCAAGTAGTCGTTCATCTTTATATATGTGCCCCTTTGAATTATGGTGAACTGTCCCAAATGATAACTGGGGTGACTCCATCTATCCCTGCTATGGTCTATGGTCCTGTTTACATAACAAAGTGAACAACCTGATTGTAAAAATTATGAGATTTTAAAAATCCACATCACAATTGTTAAAACTCCTAGATGCTAATGGAAAGTATAAACTGCAGTTGGCTGACAGGTTGATCATAATAGGGAAGCGTGAGTCATTACGAAGAACAGTGGAGTGTAATTGCACAGAATGATGTTGTTGTTGATCTTGATGATCTTTCTTCATTTCAGGAGCAGCTCCGAGCGTCGTAAGGAGAAGTCACGGGACGCGGCTCGCTGCAGACGCAGCAAGGAGACTGAGGTTTTCTATGAGTTAGCTCACCAGCTACCTCTTCCCCACAGCATCAGCTCTCACCTGGACAAGGCCTCCATTATGAGGCTGACTATCAGCTTCCTGCGTACCCGCAAGCTGCTTGCCGCAAGTATGGACACACATATCTGTGCCTTATCATATAGTTTACATTTGAACTGTTCACATTTTATCACATCTTTACATTTTTAAACAACAATATTTATTT
>NC_024318.1:17452902-17473744 GCF_000523025.1 Cynoglossus semilaevis | reverse complement strand
TTCTGGACTTACGTAAAGTCCTTTGGACAAAATGTGTCATTTCAAAATGTGTTTTGATGTGTATGACCAACTGTCCAGTGAAGCAGGGCAGCACTTGTAAGAATTAGTTTTTTCTCTCTTCCGTCCTTCCTCATCTTTAAAATTAGAACCTGAGGAAGCTTGAGAAAGTCTCAGAACTATTGTTCTAAAATTCCTTTACTGCACCAGTGTCCACAAAAGATCACAGCAGAAAAGAAAAGTTGTTGTCAGCTTCACAGCCTGTTATAAAACAGTCTGTGTTTTAGACGTCATACGTGTGGTCAATGTCTACTAATATTACCGCCAAGATAATTCCTATTTTGTTAAGATTTAAGAATTGAGATAAAAACTTTAATCCAAAACTTTTCTCATAAAATATAGAGTTTAACCCTTGTGTTGTCCTTTGGGTCCCAGTGGCTGATAGAATGCCTTTGACATTTCTCAATACATACATACAAGGTAATGCAAAAAAAAAACATGTACAGGATACGGATACGGATAAATGAGATTTGGGTTGGGAAATCTAAGATACCCGCATGTCATGTTGTTGAGCATTTAATTAACATAGGGTAACAACCTAAGTTGGACGCAGGAGGGCACTGTTGTTGTTGTTTGCGCCTCCAGAGTCAGGCGGTTGTCGCTATTGTTCTTGATGGGACACCGTATTTCTGGCGCTGTTGCTGTGATGTGTTTTATGTGTGTGTTTGCCTTTATCGTGGTAAGGAGGAATAAAAAGAGGTCATGTCATGACTCTGTGCGTAAAAAAAAGATCATCGGTCTTAGCGAGTAAAATTTACTCTACTTAAGCATTCAAACAGTACTCCAAAATCCACCAGCATGGGGTAGTCACCATCTTTGTAAAGGTGTGGTACCTTGGCGTGTCTAACGTCAGCAGCGATGTCTGCGTTTCACAGTAGCCGCTGCAGGATAAACACCCGAAGATATGTGATCACAATGTTCTTGACGATCATCATCGTCATACATTACCGCACGGCTAAATCATCATCAGCATCTTTATCCTCGAATATCAACTCTCGGCGTTGTATCTGTTTTCTAATTCCTAATTTAAAATTACATTTAGCTTTTCACGTGAATGTACATTTAAATTTATAATTAGAATTGCTTATACATTGGTTTTCATGGTCATGTTTTTAATGTATTAAATATGTACAGTATGCCTTATATTTCCATAATACAACTCTACTGTGCATATAATTGTGTGGGGAAGGGGACTACAGTCTAGGGAGGGTTGATAACAGTGTGGGGGAGTTTCATAAAGCACAAATATATACGTTAATAATATAATAACTGTCGTGCCTCTACTTCGCAAATTTTCCCAGTTCGCGGTGGCTCTCGGAACGCAACTACCGCGATAGGGTAGGATTACTGTATATCCATTTTTGCTCCTCTGATGATACTTTCTTCTCACCGTCCTGCCCAAACTAACTTATAGTTAGCTAATTTATACAGCTTATGTGGCACAAACAGTTTACCAGGCTGTCTCCAACAGAATAAGACAATGTCATTTTACATTAGATCTGTCAACAACATAGAGGTACAGGTCAGCAGTAATTAAGTCATTTTACAGTAAATTATAGATTATAATTATAAAGCCAGTCAGTACAGAGAAGAAGAGGTAGAGTGTGCACTTTATTTTGCTTGTCCTCATATAATATCAAGAACCTGGGTAGTGATTTTATGGACTGATTTGAACTGTTTGCTGCCACAGATGTAATGATGCATACAAACTTAAACAACTGTGAATGGTATGTAGTACTTTTCGTAATTTATGCGCCAAGCCGTTAGACAATAAAACCTTTGTAAAGGTTTCAAATTATGTACAAACTGGTTTATTATGTCCTTTTTACATGGTTTTAATTTCGATAAAATGATCATACTCCAAGGTTTGTGGCTGTCTTATCACGGACTAAACCGATGCCTTCTTGTTTCCCTGGAGTGCTATCTGTCTATAAAAAGGGTTTCAGTTTCATGTTTCAAGATTTCAAGATATCGGTCACAGCCAACCAACAATGCACAAAGGTAAATTGCTTAAAGCATTTACAGCGAATTAAACTATGCTGTGTCTAGTTTGTGTTATTTGGGAAAAACTTGGTCTTTAAATTTGATACCGGAAAGTGCCAATTTTTTGAAACCTCTGTTACGGTTACTAAATCTATGTGATAATGCAGAAGCAGTAGGCAGAAAAGAAGAGGGCATTAGGAGGAGGAGTAAATGTAATGAGGGTAGGAAAGCAAAGGGTGGGGGGATGGCGGTTGGGGCTGATGCGGCGATAGTGTTATCACGCCAGTCTGATTGCTCTGTGATGGGAGCAGCGATTGTAGGGGAAGGGAAGAGCTCTGCCCATCGCTTGCCTAGTGCTGACATTACCTCACTAGCCATAACACACGACGGCTGTGGCGCCACACATGCCGGCATGCACTCACAAACATGCTGCATATGCACACACTGTACGCAGGCGGCTGTAGGAAACAGTTATACAAATGAGCTTTAAGTGCTACTTGACAGATTAACAGGTGTGGTTTCTAAGTCATAGTTTTGTGCATCTTATTTATAAATTAAGCTCTGTTCTCTTTTTTCAATAGAACTTAAATAATACAGAATATATACAGTATATAATAAGTACAATGTACTTGACAACTCCATCTAAGAATTGTTGTTATTCAGTCATTAGAAAATATGAATACATTTATTTCAATAGATAACAGTATCGTCTGCAAACATCATGATCCACAGGTTCTCAACCCTGACTTCACTTGTGAAGTTCTTGCCTCGTTCTTGCACAAATCTTGCACCATCCTCACATAGCAATGTGCCACTGCTGATGTACTCATGCTGCACCACCATTCTTCTTATGCTTGACCTGTAACTTGCTTTGTGAAGGACCACAAACCGGTGCAACTTTTTCTGACCTTCTCTGTAAAACTGCATTTGTTGTTCTCTTTCCGGGCATAAATCCAAACTACTTTTCAACTAATCTGTGCCCCTTGCTTTTATCTTGCTTCAGTAACTTTTTCTCAGAACTCTTTTTCACTTTCAGCCATCCTCTTTATCATCCACTTAATCACGTCACCTCTGTTTCTTCTATAACTCCCTTTTCATTCTCATTTGTTTGCTCCTTATAGAACTTTCATTGACTTATTAGTCATTAGTATTATATCATTTACAACTTCTTTGCTTCCTTTAAGTGATATTCATTTGCTTCTTCCACCGGTTCATTTTTTCCTCTTCTTCACTCTATCCTAAAAGAGAAGAAAACTGAGGTTACATTGTTCTTTCTTTACCCTACGTTAATATCCTACCTGTACTGTACTTTTACACCAGACTAAACCTCGCCAATGCAGCTCTAGAACTCTGACTTTAAATATCAGACAGGACCCATTCCTTCCTGTATTAGAAAGTGTAATTCGTCTGTAGTAATCTCGTTGTTATCTTGCAAGTGACAGTGACAATAAAGGTGCTTCTTATCTTATCTTAAGATCCATTAAGGTCCATTAAAGGACCTTTTTTATTTTATTTTTTTCAAAATAAAACATCTTCTAGACTTTATTCTGTTAGTATCAGTGTCTGAAGGACCTTATTACATGTGTTTTCTGCAAATGAATAACTTCTGAAAGAAGTAGTATCCTGTAAAGTCTCATTGACTCTCGTTTCAAGTCAAGGTCTCTGCTTTAACCTCAATTCAGCTTAGTATGAGAAAGCAAAAGGAAAAAGAAAGGAGAAAAATTGTTCGTCAGAGCAGCAGCTGTTTAAAAAAAGAGGCTGGTTATGCAACTGAAAAACGAGAGAGAGAGAGAGAGAGAAACACACACACACATTGGTCATAATGAACAGTAATCGCTGCTAACTATTTAGGCCAAAAGTGGCTCTGGCATTTGGATTTGACCCCTTGAGTCTTCCTTACTCCTTGAGGCCCATGAGAAAGCTTCATACTCCGCTGGGGGTTAACAAAATCTGGGCCTGGATCCAAATTTAAGGCCTCAACCTCAACAAGAGCCCTGAGAACTGGCCTCTCTTATCTCAGAGAAGCACACTAGAGGAACTGCTGTCCAACCCTCCATCCCCCGTCGACCACTGGCCTTTGTTCTGCAGAAACTGTCCACACGAATATATCAACTACAGATAGTCAGGTCAACCAGGCACTGTGTGTGCTTTAATTGTTATATCAGTAGTTGAAATATCACAAACACTCTTTGTGTGTCGATGAGTAAATAGTACGCCTTTGACCTAAATTGCTTCACGTCAGAGCTGTTATGAAGGTTCGTGTAGTTTTGTTTTAATTCGTCGGCACAGCGGGTCAGTAGCTGCCCGAGACACAGGAAGAGGCTTCAGTGGTTTGTTTTGGCCTCAGGCCAACGCTTGTGTGACAAAAACAAGTTTGAACACACAAACACCCTTGCAGACACACACACACTCACACACACATAAAAACACATTTTGATTTATATTCATTTATAATGAAATGAAATGGAGAAACAGATCCGAATGTTAATCCCTGCTGCCTTGTTTTGGTGTCTCCCTCCAGGCTGCAGAAACAGAAGCAGTGAGGGCAATGCAGATGAACAGATGGACAGTCAGTACCTGAAGTCACTGGAGGGCTTTATCACCGTGGTTACATCAGAGGGCGATATTATTTTCCTGTCGGAGAACATCAACAAGTTCCTGGGGCTCACACAGGTACAAAGGCGTTGTACTAAATTACGACCTGAGATGTTTTTCAAATCAATGTGTTGAATAAATGCCTTTAAGTTAAAGTCCGGGAACGCAAAGCGAGTCATGTTAAAAAAGTAATTAAGAAGAGAAAATATTTAAAAAATACTAAAAGTGCTAGAACAACCTATACTTAAGTTATCGGCCACTGGAGGACAACTCCAATCTGCAAGTGATGTAGCTTCATTTTTATTAACCCTTTGATGCATGACCCATGATATACTAAGTTAAGAAAATGTTACAAAGTGTTTTTATGTGTTTTTAGACATAAAAATAAGAACTGATTTGGTTCTGTTTTTATACACCAAATTTTCTTTTTGAATGTTGACACAATTATTCTGCAGTTGCAAAGGCTGACCACTGTATGGCAGTGTTGGGTGATTCTCAGGCGTCCACTTTAGAGGCTTATGTGCAACACTGCCATCAAAACCTATTCTTATCATAGAAAATGACATTTTCATAGCTGTCCACTGTAGTGACCGTCATGCATGAAAGGGTTAATTTATTAACCTCGCCCACATTGTGATCAACCCTTCTTAGACTGTATTACCATTATATGCACAGTAGATCTCCATGAAAAACAATACATTGTAATTATAAATTAAAATTACATACATGCACATTGTGGGGGCATAGTGGAGGTTCGTGCTCAGCTGACTCAGGTAGAGTACCAAGATAAATGTTGTTGGCATCAAAACAAACAGATGGTCATTATATATATTTGAAATTAAATATTTGTTGGATTAAATATTTGTTCACTTTCAGCATCATCATTGTTACTTTACCTTTCAGGTGGAGCTTACTGGACACAGCATATTTGACTTCACTCATCCATGTGACCACGAGGAGATCAGAGAAAACCTCAGTTTAAAGACATCTGGTCAGCATCCAGTATCATCCTCACACATCCTGTTAACCACCTGCATATAATTGTGTTATTTCGTCTACGTTTCTTACTTCACATTTAGATTTGGTGGCATCTAGAGCAAGTTTTGTCAGTGGTAAGAGTAGCAGATACTGGTACACAAGCCTAGAGTGCCCATTTGTGGCTGTTAGTGTTAAAATAAACATGTGAAATTATTTATTTGTATATATATATATATGTATGTCACACCTGAGTATAAGTCGCATATGGTCTAATAAATTAATTCTGAATTATTTTTAATCTCTTCTATGTGCGAAATACGTCTAAGTCTGTTTAGTCTAAATGATCCACCTCCATTCACCGAGGCGGAAAGCTTTCTGCCAAAAAGCTGCATCATGTGTCTAGTGTATATTCACCGAGGCGGAAAGCTTTCAAAAAGCTGCATCATGTGTCTAGTGTAAATAAAAAACTGTATCCAGAGTATCCAGCAAGACCGTTTAGTCAGCAGTTGTCTTGTCGTGCTGATTAAAATATTGGACACGGATTTCCTCTGCACAGTGGCTTTGTGTAACAATGATTACAGTCATCTGTGAGAAACAACCAGCCGTGGAAAAAAGTCTGTTGAGGGACATTTACAGAGTTATTTACAGATTCTGACATTGTTTTGTCTGAGCTTTCCAACGATTTCGACAGATTTCTTAAAAAATGTTGGCGGTCCTCAAGCTAGTTTTGTTTGAGAAATCAACAATAATTTTTGGACACCCTTTGTTCTTCTAGAAGTTTAGATTAGAATTACAGTCTAAATATTATTAGCAAAAGAATTTAGATTCAGCAAACAGTATGTTTGTAAGGTTGGGGGTGAGGGGCTACCTAGGCAACATATTATACAAAGTGTGTTTCTTCAGATGTGTTTCTGTCTCTGCATTGGTGGCGCGGCACATTGGGTCAGATAATTTGTAACAAGAGGAGAAAATATCTAAGATCAACAAGAAACAAAGATGAACCAGAAGATAAGAACAAGCAGATTCAAATAGCATTTGTAGCACAAAGCAGCTGTTACATGAACTTTAATTCATTCCCACATTCATAATTCAGACCTTTTGATAGCCAATCAGGACAGGCCGAGTAAATAGCCGTTGCCAATCAAACATACGGTGCTCATCTTTTGAATTTTGTACCTTCCAGGCAGTGGCTACAGCAAGAAAGGAAAAGAGCCGACCACAGAGCGAGATTTCTTTATGAGAATGAAATGCACAGTGACCAACAAGGGGCGCACGGTCAACCTCAAGTCGGCCAGCTGGAAGGTAAGAGTCTAGTACAAGGAAGTCTTTTATCCAGTGACAGGTGAGGGGTGCGGACAAGTTCAGTCAGATTTTGAAGTAGTTTGTCCGGTTAGGCCAGTGGTTATTTTCTGTCATACCCCCCCCTTCGGAACAGAAATGTTTTCATACCCTACACTCCCCCTCCCCCTCCAACCCACACCCCCGCGAATTGAAATACTATTGAGAACCTGATAACATTTATATTTTTATCCCTACAAACCACCGTATGAGTTGCTGCCACCTAGTGACTGGAGGCTTGTTAGGGAGGAATTACCTCAGTTCCTAGTGATCTTGCTATGTCGAACAGTATGTTGCAGTAGAGCTGGACCAATTACTTGACTTAAGACATGTAATGGTTCTCCTTTCCAGGTCCTTCACTGCACAGGACACCTGAGGATGTACAATGGGAGCTCTCCCAGAGTGATGTGCGGCTTCAAAGAGCCCACGCTCACCTGTGCAGTTCTGATGTGTGAACCTATTCCGCACCCATCAAATATTGACACACCATTGGACAGCAAGACCTTCCTAAGTAGACACAGCATGGACATGAAGTTCACCTATTGTGATGAGAGGTAAGATACGCAACCATCGTTGAAGAAATAAAATCCAATACAAACCAGAAGAACTACTATGTGAAGCATTTGATGACTTTGTCATTACATCCTGATTGTATAGGCTGCATAATATTGTCAACACTAAAACCACATTATGGATTAGGAAAGATGGATAAAACAATTAAAAGTTCAGGTAAAAAAACCTTTTTTCTGCCATCTAATAATTACCAAAGAACAGCCACTAGCATTGCAAATTCACTCTGCCGAAGTTTTTTTTTTGCCGAGTAAATATTCATCTGTGTTCCATTTAGTGGTTTAGGTATTTTGTTTCATGAGTACTTATTATATAATAGCACTTATAAAGTCATTATTATAATGAGGATAATGACTTTCATAATTATTATGAGAGCCAGCATTCAGTTAGTGCCCACCCTAGCAAGGGTGCTCAGTTTTTCCCCACACTTGCATCAGTCATATTGTTTATTTTACCTGCTTTAGATATTTACATGCACTCTTGAAAGATTATGTCATAGGGTAATAATATCCATTTCCTAAAATATGTATCTAAATTATTGCCAACATCTAACCCTGCCCCCAACTGCCCAGGCCTCCCCAGTGTTTGTAGCTTGCTGCTAACACCAAACCTTTTTTAAGCCATGCCACAAATTTTACATTAGAAAAATTCCACAGACACTACCCAAACACAAATGCCACAATAAGTATTTATTATATAATAAAATTTGTTGTTCTATTAGTTTCCACTGAATCACAATTGACTTACTCTGTGGGAAACCTGGTCCTGTTAACTTGAACACAGCTCCCAGAAATTGAAGAAACACGTGAAGATCTTCAATACTTCACTTTTAGTTTTTATAGTCATCTGCTGCCACCTAGTGGAAGGGTGTGCATTCGTTCTACCAGTTATTGTATGCAAATACCCACACAAACAGACATACACACACAACTGTGGTTGTGTTTTGTGAGGCCTTAATATAGACATAGAGCATTGGCCAAAGTAGGGCTAGCCACAACACCAAAAGAAAAATAAATAAAATAAGATTATAATTTTTTTTCTCATATTACCAGCATATAATACTCACTGAAACCCACAAATGATTTCCACCATTCACATAGTACAGATCTGTACTATTACCAGAGTTATGAAGAATAAAAAAAAAATAAAAATATGATCACCATTTATTTTTTAAACTGCTTAACCACATGCAAAAAATTAAATAAAAATAAAAATACAAGACGCAAAATTCTACATGCAGGGAATGAGCATTAACAAAACAATAGCATTCAGTACTTTGTATGAAACAGTTACCACGATCACATGTAGTAACCATTGTTGTGATACCTGTGTGTTCTGGGTGTACTCTGTCCTTGCCTGATGACTGCTGAACTTTGTGCCAATGACCCTGAAATGGATTTAGTAGATGATGAATGGATGAATGTTGTTAATCCCCGCACGATTTACAACATGAACCTAACTTTAAACACTGGCAAGAGGGGTAATACGAGGAAGGGTGTCCTTTGTACAATACAATCTGTCTCGAAACACTATGTCCTCTGATGAAAGGAAAAAACAAAATTCATACACAGCATTATGTATTTTGTTGTAAATATCCCATCCGTAAAAGTATAAAGGCCATAGGTTTAAACTGTTACTGTAACGGCATCATTAAAATCACTTAACTCAAAATGCAAGAGAACAAAATACTGTAGTTATACTATTTATATTGTCAATCTGCATTTCTCTCTCAGAGTTTTTTATGGAGAAGCAAAGATCGTATCACCAAAAAAAAAAATCACTGCTTACACTGAAATTACAGTGTTAGCAGAACACGTACACACGTACAATAAGAAAAGGACAAAAGCTGACCCTCCACAAAATTTAAGCCTGAGACATGTTCTAGCATTTTGAGTGTGATTTATTGTTGGACACAGACTTTTTGCATATAAATAATATATAAAAAGATAATTCCGTGTACACTCAGTTACTTTTACAGTACCCGTACCATGCTTTGTATGATATTTCAAAGGTACTTACTCTCTTTCTTTTTTTTTCTTATATAACAAACTACCCTTTGTAGTTATCCAGTTTGTTCTGGTTAGCTTTTTCTTAAACTAATTTGACAAAAGGCTTTTGTTAGTTGATGTTAATCCTTTTCCTCTTCCTGTAACTAAATCTACATGGTAAAATATCTTGTTGAATCGTGCAGAGCTGGACTTGAACAAAATGTAAAGATGATATTTAAGCCAGAACTGAACTGAAACCAAATTCTCTCATCAGCAAAATGAAGGCACCATGTGTGTAATAAAGAAAATGAAAGCATTCCAGGAAATTAGAGGGAAAGAACAGAGGGAATTAGGACTGTCTTCCAAGGGATTCTTGGAAGACAGTCACACTTCTCTGTTTAGTTTTCAAATTGCACGCAAAGTGGAGGAAAGGTTTAATGAGCATTGCATGCAATACGTGAAATCCCGAAAAAAAAGAGGCAATTTTGATTGATCGATTTGGTTGATTAATTGATTGAAGTGTTTATTTTGAATATGAAATATCAAAAATATACACTGAAAGAACATGGTACGAAACATTTAAACATAGGACTTAGAAATGCATATACAAAAAAAGAAGTGAGAAGAAGTATAACTTGTAAACTCCCGGACCTTTTCTTCAACTGATGAATAACAGTAAAAATCTTCTTTGCAATTATAGGTTTCCTTACTTGACCCATGTTTGTTTTGCAGGGTGAAAGATCTGATGGGCTACACTCCTGAGGACCTGCTGGGTCGTTCTGTCTACGACTTTTATCACGCCCTTGACTCTGACAGTGTCACCAAAAGCCACCACAACTGTAAGCACACACACACACACACAGAATATATTTCCCTATTTTCTGGACTATAAGTCGTCTCGGATTATAAATCGCACCATCCAAAAAATGCAAAATGAAGAGCAAAAAAAACATATAGAAGTGATCAGGTACAACCGCCTCGGGTGCCCTCTAGTGGCTGTCAGTGTGAAAATAACGAACATGTAAATATTCAGTGGTACATGGACTAGCAGATCCTGGTACACAAGTCTAGAGTGCCCTCTAGCCCCTAGCGGCTGTCAGTGTGAAAATAAAAAACGTGAAATTATGTATTTTAAAATATAAGTTGCACATGAGTATAAGTCGCAAAGCCAGCCAAAGGATGAAAAAAGTGCGACTTATAGTCCAGAAATGGTGCAAATGGTACAAATTCAAGGACAGTAACACAAACCTGGAAAAAAAGTACTGTGCACATTTATTTTATGCCCCTGACCAATCAAAATTGAATAAAATAAAAAGAGGAATCATATATGTTTTATATGTGTTTTAAGGTGTGTGTGTCCATGCGTGTGAGGCGCAGGAGACATAAATAGATTTTTATTAAATCAAGCTTAACCATTGAAGGTCTGTCGAGAGTTTAAAAACTGGACCAGGTGGCCTCTTTCACACATTTGTGTGTGTGCATGTGTGTATTCGTGCATGTGTGTCATGGTTTCTTTCTTCAATGACAATTTGTTTTCGTTAGCATCTTTGTATTCCTATATAAGAAAAAAAAAACATATGTGAGTTTTGTCAATAGGTTCATAGGTCATTTTCTACTTTACTATAAATCAGGGATGGCTCGATCCAATACTTAGGATTGGTGTCGTCCATTATCAGTCAAAATTGTCAGGATCGAACATTGAAAAAAACAACTCTAGCTCGTCCCGATCCAATACCTACGCCCTGTGTTCAACTTTGCTGCAAACAGGGACACTATCGCCTCAGCAACAACAGCCGGCAGCAAACTGGAAGAAAAAAGAAGGTATCAATTTGATATTAGTATCGGCAGATACTTCAAGTTTCAGTATCGCTGTCAGACATAAAAAGTTGTTTCAAGCCATTCTTACTATAAGCACTTCTATTTAACATGCATACCTCTTCATTGCTAAGAAAATGTATCAACCATGAAAGGGCTTTTTTTATGATGTCAAAATTCCAACTATTTAACCATACGCACTGAATGTGTAGTGTATGTGAAATATTTCAGCAGATACCCCGTCAACATGCTTAACCAATACCAAGAGTCCAAATCTGCTCTATGTATGAAAACAGATATGAGAAATTTGACGTAAATTTTTCAGTGACTCGCTAAGGCCTAAAAAAAAAACAAAAAACAAAAAAAAACAGAATTAAGTCAAAAGTCAACAACACAAAAAATTTTGTTTAGTTGATCAGGTCGTACTTAGCTAACTTTGGCAACGCACATGCATGTGTAACCTTCACCACAGCTCTGGTCCTTTCCCACGACATCAGTATTTTTTGTACTTCTGCGAGGAATTTTCCTCCTCCACTAAAAATCAAACCTCCAAGTTATCTGCCTGACGGCGCAGGTTGTTACAATTGCCAGTCTATATTATAGCTTACTTGTGTTTAATTAACTCGTGGTTACCACCAACCCAAATATCACTCTATCCTCAGTATGTTCCAAGGGGCAAGCAGTGAGTCGTCAGTACCGAATGCTCGCCAAGACTGGAGGCTACATCTGGGTGGAAACTCACGGAACCGTGATCTACAACAGTCGCAACTCCCAGCCCCAGTGCATTGTGTGCATTAACTATGTCCTCAGGTAAATCCGTCATCCATGCTACTGTTGTTTGTAAGCCACGCAGCGTAAAATAATGTAGATGTAAAATCAATAGCTCGTAGTAGGACTAAAAAAATCAGATCAGTACGTTGTGAGCTAGGACTTAATGCACGTTTTACTCTACTCTGATGACTTGTGACATGCTGTTTGTTTGTCTTTCTACAGCGACATTGAGGACAAGTCCACAATCTTCTCCCTGGAGCAGACAGAGTCTCTGTTTAAGCCGCAGCACATGAGCACCTTCTTCAATTCAGAAGGTGCAGGTGTGACAGAAGAGGCATCAGACGCCCTGTTCACCAAATTCAAAGAGGAGCCCGAGGACTTGGCCCAACTTGCCCCAACACCTGGGGACACGATCATCCCTCTTGACTTTGGTTTGTCACCTTCCTTTTACATACAGTGTATTGTAGTCAGTGTAAATCCTGCTGGATGTTTGTTGTTTGTTCACAGCTTTCGTTATTTTCCGGACTATAAGTAGCTCCGGAGTATAAGTCGCATCAGCCAAAAAATACATAATGAAGAAGAAAAAAACCATGCGTAAGTCGCTCCGGAGTATACATCGTACCAGCCAGCTAGAATGCCCTCTAGCGGCTGTCGGTGTGAAAATAACGAATTTGTAAATTTTCAGTTTTACAGGAGCAGCAGATACTGGTACACAAGCCTAGAGTGCCCTCTAGCGGCTGTCAGTTTGAAAATAACAAACATGGGAAATTATATATATTTTAGTATATATGTCGCAGCTTAGTAGGATGAAAAAAAGTGCAACTTATAGTCCGGAAAATACGGTACTAAAGAGTTCTGCTTGTTGTTTGTTTCTCTTCAGGTCATGCTCAGTTTGAGGCAACTCCTGCAGCTATGCCACCCCCAAGACCTCCATCCTGGGCAACTGATAGTCACAAGCCTGGACGTCTGGTTTCTGGCCAAGTGTCAGCTCTGGGTGCAGAAAATGTGACTAACATGGCCAGTATACTAACAATGCAGCAGAATACTGCACCAGGCATTGCCACACCAAGCCTCAGCAGCTGCTCTACAGTAAGTGCGATGTTCACATGAAAGATGTAATTATTAGATTATCAGTCCGAATCCATTTAGTTTAGTTTTTCTCACTCTCTTTTCTTCTGTTCTTGACGTTTCCGATTGTAGCCCTGCAGCCCAGCTGATTACTACAGCTCAGTGGAGAGTGACCCGAAGGTGGAGCTGACTGAGAAACTGTTTTCTCTGCGCAGAGAGGAGAACGACAGCCCTGCGAACACTGAGGTACTTCTTTTTCGCCCACACATTTTACTCTTACCCATGCGTTAGTATACAATACCCAAGTTTTGCATTGGTAGGCTGTCATACCTTCATGCCTTTCACTTAGTAGTAGAAATAAAAGGTTATCACATTTGGGGAGCATTTCCTTCATTTATTATTAAGTTAAATACAAAAATGCCAAATAAATTGAAAGTTTATCAGGTTGTCTGAGACTTCTTTTGACAACTTAAAATATGTTTCCGGAGATGTTGCCGAACACCTCTCTTTTCGAACGGTTCACGAACAAAATTCTTAACCAAAGATTGCCCTGTTGTTGTACCATAACTCAGTTGCCGAACTTGAGACAATACCATGCAAGCAGCAAGTGATCACTGAGTGACCCAGATATACACGCTTTTTGTTATTTCAATTGAGAACTCTGATAAAGATGGATGAAATTGTATTTATTCATTATTAAATGTTGTTTATCTTTTTTATTAGCTCTAATTCTTTTATTGGTTTTGTTTTTGAACCTGTACACAAAATACTGTTTATAGCCCCGCTACATCTAGGTTCTTTTCTGCCAAATATCAGTTTCAAGGTTTTTTGAGTTTTGTGATATGTTTTCCAGATGGATTTAAGTAACTTGGATTTGGAGACTTTGGCTCCTTACATCCCCATGGATGGAGAGGACTTCCAGCTAAATCCCATCATTTCAGAGTCCGAGTCCCTGGAGAGAAATCCAGTTGGATCTGTTGGGACTAACAACAGTAGCAACAGTAGCTCTCCAAAAACACACCAGCAGAGCTTTTGCAACATCACCAGCCTCTTCCAGCCCCTGCCTTCCTCTTCCCAGACCAATGTCCGCTACCAGCCTGGACATTCTGCATCCTGGGCAACAGGGGAAAAGAGCAACCACTCGACTGCAAACAACCACGTATCGTCATATACGATGGGTCCCATTCAGAATCCCCCGTATCAGGCCCCAGCCAGCACTCCTTTGTCCTCTATGGGTGGTAGGCAGAATCTGCAGTGGCCTCCAGACCCACTGTTAACCTACCCACAACAGCTACCAACCAGCAGGGCCTACCTGATAGACACTTTGTCAGGAGAGATGCGTACCTCCAGTGAACAGGACCTGACGAAAAACAAGCTGCCAAGGTGACGAAGTGTGAAATGAATCCACATCTCTAAGACTAATTTGAAATGATAAACCCAATGTAAATGTTTTGTTTATGGCCATGCAGGTCTGTTGACTTCTTACAAGGATACAGAGACATGAGTCCAGCCAGAGTGGCCATCAGCAACAATATGAAGCGCTCCTTCACCCAGATGGCTTTGGTAATTCTTTCTAATGAACCCCTTTTTTTTCAGTCAAATCCTACATTGTCCAGATGTTGTCTGGAGGGATTTCACTGTCTCTGGGAAAAAATGCTTCCTCTGTGTCCACACTGGGTTTCTTAAGTGTCAGATAATCTCCCAGGGATGATCCTTTGATTTGATTCGTCCTTACAATGTCTTGCTCCATTCACTATTTAGTAACCATGAAGATGATCAGGATCAAACAGAATATGGTCCGATAAATTGTACCGTTTTCACACTCAAACACTAACAATGGACACTCCCTTAGTAGTTAAAGCACAGCACAAACACTAATAATGGGAGACACTCCCTTAGTAGTTAAAGCACAGCGAATACACTTTTGTGTTCACACTGACTTTTAATGCAGATTCCTTGCGCACTCGACACCCGTTTTTGTTTACATGAAGAGGCAGATCGAGTGCACATTCATTTTGGGCGATCAGCACATTGAGAATTATCAAAATATCTAGGAATTTTGCGCTCAAATTAGTTAACACAGGATCGAAACCCCATTTCTGGAGGTGGATTACCGTATTATCTGGACTATAAGTCGCACTTTTTTTTCATCCTTTGGCTGGGTTTATGACTTATAATCAGATGTTACTTATATATTAAAATATTTAATTTCACATGTTTATTTTACACTGACCACTAGAGGGCACTCTAGGCTTGTGTACCAGTATCTACTGTACCGCTAAAGATTTACATGTTTGCTATTTTCATACTGACAGCCGCTAGAAGGCACTCTAGATGGCTGGCTGGTGCAAATGTATTTTTTTTTTTCTTCTTCTTTATGCATTTTTTGGCTGGTGCGAGTTACTCCGGAGCAACTTACAGTCCGGAAAATACAGTAGTTAATACGGGATCGAAATATATCTGTAGGTGCATTAGTTGAAGAGCAAGTGTGTAATGGTTTGCAGTGTGAAAGCAAATGAAGAGTGAAACTCGTGTTGCTGTGCGCATGAGGTATTATGTGCCAGTGTGAAAATGGCATAAATGTGGCTGATTGTAGACCAGAAGTACCATTCCTAATTTGTGGAATTCCCCCAAAATAATGAAACAATCTATGAAATTAGATAAACCGTTTGTTTAATATTGTTCAATTTGGATTAATTTGATTATTTGTCTGGGCTCCAGGGTGACAGTAAGACACCTGAGATGATGTGGAAGAAAATGAGGAGTGAAAGCGGTCAAACCATGGATCGGTCCCTCAGCGCTGGATCATTGGCAGGTAGTTATACTTACAAGTACTCCATTTTGTTTCAATACAAACCTCTTCTTTACAAGGCATCATTGTTATCTTATCTGTAACTTTGTTTCAGAGCTAGGAATGGGCAGAACCTTGCCCGGCAACATGCCTTCATGTTTCATGCTCCAGCATAGGAAGTCTCAGTACACAGGCAATGGAATAGCTGGCCGAAGCGGTCATTTTTTTCCTTCAGAGAACTGCAACTACAGCAGTTATAACCTGCTGCCACCTCGAAAGATGGAGGGTGAGTTGCACGGCCTGTGAAACTTGTAGTTGGCCAACGTAGCTTCTTAAACTGATGCTACTACCGTATTCCAGGGAAATAAAGCCGAGGCCTATATTCTAATTTTACAAACCATCTGAACAGACAAACCCTAATCTGGCTTGTATTCTGGTTTGACCTATGTATAATTCAGTGGTTCTAGTGTTTCCCGAACTTTTTTTCTGGGGACCCATAGTTTAAAAGTCACAGAACTTTGCGACCCAAGTCAATAGACATTATTCGTAAACTCCTGGGAAACATGATGCGAGTGGACCAAAAAATAACTCTTGCGACCCACCTGAGAGTTACGACCCAGTCATAGGAAACAATGTTCTAAATGATTTTCTGTCATGCCCCAAACCCCCCGCTCCCCCGGATTTAAATACTATTGAGATTCTAATAATACGTATATTCTTATCTGTACAAACAACTTTATGAGTTGTTGCCACCTAGTGACTAAACGTGAATAAACTGTAATAGTAGAAGTAAATCAACAAACCTATAAATTCACAAAACTTTGAATTTTTAAGCAGTAACAAACAGTCAACTGCTCTACGGATTCTTCAGAACTTGACTTGATTAAAATTGCTTTTTAAATATTCTTGTTTAAAATAATTCTTTGCTCCAAAAAAAGCAACATCAGTTTTTTTTGTAGCTCACTTATAAATTGTTGTGATTTTTCCAGGTATAGCTAGCCGTTTGTTTGGCGCTTCTTTCGAGCCCTCCTGTCTGCCTGAGTTGACCCGATACGACTGTGAAGTCAATGTCCCTCTGCAGGGAAACCTGCACCTCCTCCAGGGCTGTGACCTGCTGCGAGCTCTGGACCAGGCCACCTAAAGGCACACAATCAAACTACACCACAGACCAAGAATTAATCCCAGCCCAGAACTTTAACTTTTTTCAGAAAAGCAGTTTGTAACCTTCAGACCTTCACTAAGCCCTCTGAAGGGAATGGTATTTAAACTCACATCTGCCTTATTTAGCTTAAAGGACTCACTCTCTCCTGTACTTTGGTATTATACCCTTTCTTTGACCCATACCCCCACGAATTGAAATACTATTGAGAACCAGATAACATGTATATTTTTATCTTTACAAACCACTGTATGAGTTGCTGCCACCTAGTGACTGGAGGCCTGTTTATTATTCAAGCGAAATACTGTATTACAGTATGACTGCCCCCAACTTGATCAACAAAGTAGGGCAGTTCAACACAGCTTCAGGGAGTCCTTTGAAAAGAACTGTGGAACTACATGTGAACATGAAGTACCTAGGTGTACTTACTCATGGCTCTGGTTACATTGACAGGTTTTCTTTTCTCAGTGACACCTGGCTGAAGCCATGATTTTTAAAACAGAAAGACAGGGGGCACAACTAGCGTCATTACTTGCTCCACTCAACTGCCACCAAACTTTTAGCTTTTTTTTTGTCATCGTTTGTCCTAAGACAAACGATGACAAAAATCAAAGGCATTCTCTTTTTTTCCACCTTTTGTGGATAACCACACAAAATTAGTTATCAGTGGCGTTCGTTGACGCACAGCTTGAATATGACTAACGCATACACGGCCGAACAACATTACATTACATGTATTACAGGTTCAGTTTTAAAGACTTGCAACCGCTTTTATTGTTACAGCCAGTCTGCTTCGGAATGACTGTCATGAACGTTTTCACACTTACTACGAGGACACCATAACATATCACTACTGTTCTGTTCACCCCAACCCACCCTCCCCCACCCCATTTCTTTTTACCTACAGAGTATTTTATTGTGTTTCAAGCTGAGCGACATACTAATGACCATATATTGCAATATATATGTACTCCATTATAAGTTGAGCATTTTTCATAGATTTACAGGATAAAGTTGTGTCTCTATTATTACTTGTTATGTAAGTAGATCAGGTGACTACAGGGTTTATGTTCCTATTGTGCAATTACTTTATTGAAATTAAGCTTATATTTATACATATTGATTTATACTGATATATCTATATATATAAATACATATACACATATACCTTATATGCAGTCAGTAGCAAAGCTAAAGCCTTACTTACCAAATTGATCATATGTTTCAGTAACATGGCCTACCACACACACACACACACACGCACACACACATTTGCCACACACACTAATCTGCTCACATTGAATGTTTTTCTCTTCCAGTATTTAGTTTCATTAGGGTTGTCTTTCCTTTTTTTTTTTTTTTTTTTTTTACAAGTTACCATTGGTTTCTATTCATTTCTGTGTCAAGTGAGAATTATTTATCAGCCTTTTTGAAAAAAAAAAGGTAAATGACGAGTCACCATTTACTGTATGTGTCAAAGTGAACTCTTCTGTGCGAGTATTAAAGGCATTTATTGCATGTCGTAGTTGGTAAATATTTTTAACGTGTTTTGGGGGTCTCATAGGTAGAAATGTTCATTTTTATTCGGGGAGTGGGTTGGAAAGATGCCGGTGACTGTTAGACGGACGGGATTTCTGAGGGAGGAGGGGTGAGGGTGGAAGTTCTGGCTTCTTCATTGTTAAATGGAAAGTAGTTGGCTTTTTTATTTTTTTCTTCTCTTTCTATGACTTTATGATTTACTTTTTATCTTGTATTATACCTTATCTGCTCAGATTGGCTTCAAATGCCCCTGTGACCCCCGTGACAGCTGTAGAAGTGACTGGGAAACTGATATAAGACAGTATATATATATATATATATATACACACACATATATATATATATATATATATGTGTGTGTATATATATATATATATATATACACACACATATATATATATATATATATATGTGTGTGTATATATATATATATATATATACACACACATATATATATATATATATATAAGTATATATATGCTGGTTTTTGGCCTGCGGGCTGTATGTTTGACATCCCTAGCCTAAAGTAAAAACATATTCTTGCCATGTCTTCTATTTCCCTCTTGTGTTTTTATTTTTTTATATTTTTGTTTTTTGGACAGTCTTTGTGTGCTGACCACTTTTTGAGTATGAGTTTTCGACTTTGAACACCATATTATTTAAAAAAAAAAAAAAAAAAACAAGCTAAAAGTAATGTTGGAGATAGTGTTTCTGTTGTGTTTCTGTGCTGGTACTTTGTCCCCATCAAAAGTCTGTAGGTGCAGATCCCTCGTAGTGCTGTTTTCTCCTGTGCTGTGTCCAATTCTGTTCTGTTGGGTGGCCAGTACTGTTTCTTTCTCTAAAAAAGAGAAAAAAACTCTTAGTTAAAGGCAAATCATCGTTATACTTTAACTTTCCAGATATGTAGCATTTTCAGTAATGTAAAGAGTTTGTCTTTGCAGTAAATATCACTTCTCCAGGCACATATAAAGACATGACTAACACTGTATTCTTTTATTTTAATGCTGAAATGTTCTTTAAAGTAATCCGTAGAATGTGCCTTATTATAAACTCTCATAAGATACAATTAAATTTACCCTTTCTTAAACCATCTTAATGTGTTGGTATTTTTGAGGATTATCCTACCTTACATTGCACTTTATATAAAAAAAAACAAATGTGTAAAAGACCTTTTTTTCCTCTTTATTTTTGTTGTTTTTCTTAGATGAAACCTTGCTATTACTAAAAACAATACTCAGGTAGAAAAACAGATAGCTATGTAGTTGTACTACAACAATCAAATGTGTTTTTTCCCTGTTTTAACTCATACAGCTGATTTTTCTTTCTTTGCTTTTTTTTTTTCTTTTTTTTTCATTTGCAATTGCAGCACAACATGCTCTGCATTGTGTTGATATGGATGTGCAACCAAATCACTGTCATTTATTTCTAATATGATGCCAAAAAATCTGAAACACACTCATATAAGTATCACTTCAAATTAAACTTTTGTATGTCCAATAATTAAAGTGATTTCCATCACATGGTGAAAACTGAGGTCACATGTATATATTCCCATGCAAATACTTCATGTAATCAAAATGAGTAAATGATTTGCATCTCATAGCATGAAGCAAATATAACATATTGTACAGATAATCCCAGTAAGTGACGAGTAAATATTTGTCTCATGGTTTTAGAGGAAATATATTTACAGTTTGTGCCTTATTTTTGATTTATTTTGTATAAAAAAAAACGAGGAGTGTCAGAGAGTTGACCATTTTCAAGGTGCAGTTTAAACCAGTGGTTCTCGACTGGTCTAGCCTGGACCCAAAGGACAACACGAGGGTTAAGAGTTTTTCTGTTTCTAAATGCCGCATCAGTTTTGATCACGTTATACTTTCACATGCCAGAACCTCACTGAGCAAGACGCACCTAAATATAAGTAAATACATATTTCATATACTCTTATATATTCGTATAGTCTCGGCGTTAGCATATGTAAAAATATTTCTCGTCTTCGTGTGTCTTATTATAAATTGTGAAATGGCTCGTAAAATCTCTGGGTTTTATCACCATCTGTTACGAGTAAGGCACCAAATTTCGATTGAAACATTTTACTGCCACCCATTGATAGCTAACCCAGTTTGGGTCGAAACCAACCAGTTGAGAATCACTGGTTTTAAAATACATATAAATACATTTTATATATAT
>NC_024318.1:17439084-17452838 GCF_000523025.1 Cynoglossus semilaevis | reverse complement strand
CAAATTATGTACGTCTCCAGACGGTTTTCTGCTTTTTTGCTGACATTTTTAAATGGAATGTCTTTCTCGTTTTCGGTGGCCAACCTTCTTCTCATGCTCATCTGTGGTTTTCAAACTTGTTTAAACAGATCATTGACAATTCAGGTGTGCATTTACATCATAGAAGAAGAACTGCGTCTAGCATAGGCCATGATGGCTACAGGGTTAAAGCTAGATTGTGTAAATGTTTGTGGAACTTCATGTTTGGTGGAAGTGGGAATGTTTTGAGATTGTCCACGATTGTATGTTCTTCTGTACTTCGTTCACAGCAATTAAATTCACTGTTTGCACGTAAATGTACAATGTGACCATTTTAACGTCCTTTCTTGTAGCAAACAGTTGTTTTATCCTTATCTCATAACTACCCTTATCTAAAAGTCAATCATATAATTGTCCACAAACCCCCTCCACATGACCAGTAACTAGATTTTAGTGTTATTTTGATATTTTTTTTCTCATCCAAAGTTATCTTTAAAGGCAATTTCAGCATCTTTGTGTTGTCGAGGTCAGTGTCCTAAAATATATAGATAATGCAGATTGTTTTGTAATATGCTACAAATTATTATTGTTGTTGTTGTTGTTGTTGTTGTTGCTTTGATTTATTGTCATTATTGTTATTACTACACGGGGATCTAACCTAATGAGAAGTTTTATGTTTCTGCCCTGATACTTTAATAAAGCATACTCTCTGCTGCCAGATTGATGTGTCGTTTTTTTTTTTTTTTGCACTTACATTTCTTGATGTGAAATATTTGATTGTTTTTTATTTAAAATATTTTATTTGTATTTCATGTTTTGTTTAATTTTTGGAAACACGTGCATTAAAGTTTTGTAACTTACAGCCATGAAACTTTTCGCTTAGACGACTAAGTGTATTCTCCGGACTATAAGTCGCTCCAGAGTATAAGTCGCACCAGCCAAAGGATGAAATAAATGTGCAACTTACAGGAGTAGCAGATCCTGCTACACAAGCCTAGAGTGCCCTCTAGCGGCTGTCAGTGTGAAAATAACGAAAATGTGAAATTATATATTTTAATATATAAGTAGCATCTGAGTATAAGTTGCAAACTCAGCCAAAGGATTAAAAAAAACGACTTATAGTCAGGAAAATACGGTAATTAATCATGTCGTTCCACTGGGCCTTGAACCCTTCTGCATGTAAGGCAGTTTGTAAGGCAGGTATGACAAGCACTGAACTAATAGAAACATAAGGAATACATTGTCGAATTCCCATAACAAATGTCATTTTACTGCCATTAGCCATACTCCATACTAAGAATAGCTCAATGTGACTTTTTCTTGTATGATACAGTAACAATACTGCAACTTGGTGTATCTGCCAGTACCTCCAGCATGCCGTAGGCTGCGGTTGCTGAGGTGATAATGTCCCTGCTTACAGCGCATCATGCAGCTTTAAGGGCTTAAGTATCTAATCATGGGCTATCATTGTTTTATTCCATATTTAATCCTAAAATTTTGACCAATATCGGACCTATATTGTTTAGAATGGGGTCAAGCAGTACATTTTTATTTTTATGTACATAAAGACACTTGTAAAATAGGATTTAAAAAAAAATGCTGACCTGTCTAAGTCTCACCTGTACAGCAGGTTGAACTAATTATTGTATACAGTCATAATAAACATCTCATCAATAAGACATCAAAATGAACAACAACAAGCGACAGGTTTTGAGTTTGTTGTATGTGTGTTGTGCATGATTCTGGGGCCGTTTTAAACTTCTGATCTTTCTTCCCTTCTAATTGTGTTGGGGATGTGCGTCACAATTCAAAGCGGTAACATCAGGCACAATAACAAAGGTGGAGCTGAGACTTTGAAATATGTTTTCCATCAGACGGGGAGCAAAATAAAGCCATCAAACACGTCTGAGTCACTGCATAATAAGGAAATGACTTTTATTATTTCTCACAATGCTCCATCTCTTCAAACCATTAAAAACTTTTTTTTTTTCCTTTTCCAGCCGGTGTTCATTAATGAGTCAGACGTCTGCAACTGACCAGAGCCCTTCTTTTTTTAGAAATGCCATTTGCTTGCTTGATTAAATTACTCTTTTTTTGTTGTTGTTTTTGTTTTTTTGTGTGTTTTTTTTTTTGTAATTTACATCTTAGTTAAGTCGTCAAGTCTATTTGATTCTAGTTGAAAAGAGAAAAGGGTCCTAGATATGTTCATGTTCAGGTGTGTAAGGCAAAGATATCCTCGTCCTGACCTCACTTAGCCTGACTCATCTTCTCAAATTACACAGGAAAAAAAAAGTTTTTTCTTTTGGCAAATAATAGTGTAGGTTTTTCTCACGGTGCTGAAAGGCGCTCAAAGAAAAGGGAACTGAAAAAAAAAAGGGAATGAAAAAATAAAGAAAAAACATCACAGGCATCAATAACTTTACCAACGTACAAACCAATGTGCCTCACTATTAGCAACATGCTACTTCCAATTTCATCTACAACCAACCTGAGTCCAAGGAAGACTCTTTTATCTCCGAGTGCACCCCTTACATACCACCCCGTGATTGGCTAAGCGCTTCAGCTCATTATGACAGTGTTGACAGTGAAGTATTGCAAAATATTATGTGAGTATCGAATATATATACAAATTTAATAATAATAATTTTAAAAAGGATAAACAGTTACACTCACCCCCTACACCAAATGCAAGTTTTCCCTGTCCCGAGATGGAACCTGAAATCCGAGCTCTCTGCACGCTTCCACTGGGACACTTTATGCTGGCGATGTTCTGATGTTTTTTCCTACCTGAAGTTTTTTCCTACCCATAGTGGAAATTTATAGCCATACCTGATATTTATAGCCATAACTGATACATTTTTTTTTCAAATTCTCTCTTGAAAAAATGTAGCTATGCAAATTATTCAATGCAAATTATTCAAATTATTATATATATTATAGGCAACAAAATGGTTAGGAAATTATGTCAAATTTATAATAATTTTAAAAAGGATAAACAGTTACACTCACCCCCTACACCAAATGCAAGTTTTCCCTGTCCCGAGATGGAACCTGAAATCCGAGCTCTCTGCACGCTTCCACTGGGACACTTTATGCTGGCGATGTTCTGATGTTTTTTCCTACCTGAAGTTTTTTCCTACCCATAGTGGAAATTTATAGCCATACCTGATATTTATAGCCATAACTGATACATTTTTTTTTCAAATTCTCTCTTGAAAAAATGTAGCTATGCAAATTATTCAATGCAAATTATTCAAATTATTATATATATTATAGGCAACAAAATGGTTAGGAAATTATGTCAAATTTGCCTTTTTCTCGTTTTTGTGTAGTTCCAACGCACACAAAGGAAATAAACTGAATATATACTCTGCACACACGTTATGATTTTATTTTCTGAAGGAAACTGGGGGGCTGAGAAGCTCCATCTTGTTCCTCCACTAAAACAAAATGTTAAAAATACATTTTTTTTGTTGTTGTTGTTGTTGTTATTTTTAATTTTGAAGAGCAACAAAAAGTCCGCAGATCATACATCTGCTCATCCTTTGGGAACTGAGTGTGTCTCTGGACAATTGTCTGAAAAACTGCGTCAGTAGTTTGTTTAGTTCTGTGTCCTGTCCTAACATCCGACCTAACTGGAACTGGCCCCTAACGCCACTAAGGTCTCACTGTAAACAAAACAACCAGTTTCCCATGTTTGTCGCTAAAACACAACCCGAACCTAACGAGAAACTCTCCCGAGTTTCAAAGTGCATGATCGTAAAAGATGCTATACTTCAAAACTATAACCAAGCACATCACTCAGATGAACAAAGTACTCAAAATCAGGTTTAGTGCACAGGTAATCAGTTCATTGACAAAGCATAACAGTAACAAGTCAGCGATCAAACGAATAAGTCAGGGATCAATGAATAAGTCCAAGCTAAAGATGTTGAAAGTAAAAAGACACAAGCATTAGGGAGGATCAACTGGATGGAGTAGGTTTCTTGAAGACGTTTCACCTCTTATCCAAGAGGCTTCAGTTATATTTTTGGATAACATGACCTTGATGACTTGAGAACCTACACAGACAGAACACATGAAGTAAGGCAGTGAATGACCTGAAGTAAAACCGGATGCAAGGCTGGACTTGACACTTACTGTACATTATATAATCACTGTGAAACTGAATGTTGTGTCTTTGTCTGCCATGTTTGTTTTTCTATGGAAGTCTTCTCAGACAAACTCGCTCGAGAAGTTTTTAGCCCAATGTGCCCAAAGACAAAGAGCTTATGTAAGAGTTATCCAATTCACATGACTATTTGCTCTCCTCCAAGGCTTTAAGTCCAGTTGATCAGGATAGAAAAACAAAAAGGAGATTAGAGCTACTGTCTCGCACATTAGGAAGAAAGTGTTTGATGAGCAAAAATGGTAGCTGCATTGGCACTACCGCTAAAAACTACATTCAAGTTGTATGTGCAGGATGAGGTTTTTGGCATGGTTACGCATGACTTAGCATAATTTTGGTTATCGTGTTTGCTATACCTTTATGTATCCAATGACAAATGCTGGCATCACAATGAAGGGTTTTTCTAGAAAAAAATATTTAAAAAAATTAAACCATGGAACAAAAGCCAATCAAGTGCCTTATTATTTAAAGTTATTTTCTGTTCAAAGCCAACAATGTACATTTAAGATTTCCTGTCGCTAAGACACTGCTAGCATGTAACTTGTAAGGTATCAAATAAAATGAAATGGCATTTGAAGTCTATTTGACATATTTATTTTATATTTTTATTTTGGCACCTCAAATGTTTATAGTCATTGAGTTTTAATGATACAAGTACTTTCCCTGTTACAAAACTTGTCATATCAATTATTTAGCACACCATGCCAATTTAGAACCAACTTAGGTGTATGGTTATTTTGGCTGCTTTTTTTTTTTCCAAAAATATTTAGTTTTCCAAAGAAGCAAAATTTATTTTTAATCTGCATTATTTATCATCTGGCATTTGTTTTAATGTCTTTCTGACATTAGAGCCACTAAAAAATAACTGTCCATGACAATTACATGGAAAACAGCGGCATGCTTTAAAATGAAATCGCACTGCCATCTAGTGGACATAGGACAAATGTTTTACATTTACGAATATACTGTATAGTGTGTGTGTGTTTTATAGCGATTACAAACGATTGCAACGTTTATATGATTAAAGACAGGATGCACTTGCGTTTTGTGTCATATCCAAATGGCAGATATGGAAAATGTTTTTTCTTTAAATGTGCAAGTATAATTTGCTTAAAAAAATAATTAGTTAAATTATTCCTTTTGAATTTGATTGACAGCTGCTGCAGGAATAACACAGTGACTCGGGCGTTAGCCCCACATTTAACTCCTGTGCCTCTCTCCTAGACCTCTTTGTCTCCGAAGGGAATTCATATGAATATCATCACCCGTTCAGTGTGTGTGCCCCACAGCAAAAATCACAGCCCGAGCAGAAGCTCCATGAAAACATTTCTATCCCCAAGGGAGGGCATGACAGAAAACGATTGAGAACCACTTATTTAGATACACAGATCTGGCCGGAATAATTCCGACATCTAGTTTCTACACCATATCTCTTTCACATCTGGACACAGTTAAGAGAAATGTATCATTTAATCTACCTCTGTCCTTTTGTTGCTGCAGCATGTCAATTTCTCCAGTTCACCATTTATATAAAGTATATAAAACTATGCTCAACCTTACCAAAGCATTTCCATCACATTTCACAATTCTGACTGCAGTTAAAATGTAATGATAGCAATATTAGAAAACACCTACGTGTGCTTTGATGCCACCTGTTGGACACTGTTGAACACTTCAATTGTGAGAACAATAACAGTCAATTTTATAGGATAATAGTGCTGTTGTGTATGTTGTTGTTTTTTTTTAAAACTCCATTATGTATGAACGTTTATCGCTTCAGTATCGCTTTAAGAATTCGCTGGTGTTTGCCTTGAGCGTCAACAAATGTTTATAAAGGAATACTTTGTTTTTGGATCCCATGATTCACTCCTTCCGTGTGAAACTTGCACAGAGGGTTGTGATTGGTTGCAGAGCAGAGGCGGACACCTGCCAAAGAAAAGAGAAGAAGAGTGGCCGGGAGGAACTGCAAGTCTGTGCTTTGAGTATGAGACGTACTGAGACGTGTGCGTGTATAATTACGTGCATACATACGCACGCACAGAGTCAACGTACACAAGAAATCGAGGAAGCACTTCTAGTGAACATTCTGGTAAGATTTGTTGGAGGCTTCACTATGTAGAAGCTGTTCCGTTAGACCTGTTTAAGTAAGAGATAACCGTTTCTCGTTTATGAAATTTAGCTTCTTTTTTTTTTATTTTTTATTTTTAAATACGTTTAACTGGACTATTTCCCTGACCAACATATTAGTTTAGTGTTTAAACAGCCAATGCCTCATGCATGTAAACCCTGGTTGACATATTTGCCTCGAAAGGAATATTGTTGGTCTACTGCAGTTTTTTTTTGTGATAAACGCTTGTCTTTATAAACACAAAACTGTGATGCAGATGGTTGAAACTGTGTTCAAGCAAATTCTTTTGGCAATTTCTTTATGCAACGGTGGGGTATAGTATAGTGTTTGAAATCCATTAGTTTTGTCATTAAAAAATGATTGAAGCATATATATATATATATATACCAGCAAATTCTTTTTGCAATTTTTTATGCAACGGTGGGGTATAGTGTTTGAAATACAATCTTTGGTTATTGTATTATCCATTAGTTTCGTCATTAAAAAAAATTGAAGCCTATATTATTCTATATATATATATATCAGCCCACCCTCATACCCACAATCCCGCGAATTAAAATACTATACTTTTACTATGTGTTTCTATGTATTTAATGCAGTAATGGGAGCTCAGCAGTCATCAGTCAACGATGTTCATGTGGTGGTGGTTGGTGGTGGATTCGGGGGGATCACAGCTGCCCAACATCTTAAGTCTCAGGGACTAAAGTTCACTCTGATCGACATGAGAGATGCATTTCATCACAACGTGGCAGCTCTACGAGCATCGGTGCAGCCTGGTATTGTTGACGTCTGTTATAATGAGCTCCAGCATCACTTCTTGAATAGAATGTCTTTTATTCAATCCATTGACTGTCACAGGCTTTGCTCAGAGGACATTTATTCCATATGCTGAGACATTTGGAGACAGCTTCGTTCAGGGTCGAGTGGATCGGGTAGATACTGCCAGACAGACAGTGTGTCTGCAAGGTGGGACGGTGAGTCTGTGCACTTGTGTGTGCACATGCTCGTGTATACATTCATTAACATTCCTTTTCCGTATCTTATAGGAAATGTTCTTCTCTCACCTTATCCTCTGCACTGGAACGGATGGATCATTCCCTGGGAAATATAACACAGTGGCATCGTATCACACTGCTATCCAGACATATGAAAACTTGGTTAAACAGGTGTGAAAGAGATGCGTGTTTTGAAGAAATGCTGCTTTGTCCTTGCTTTAGTATTGAACTTGGTGTGTGTCTGTGTGCAGATCCAGGCGGCAGACTCAGTTTTGGTTGTGGGTGGAGGTGCGAGTGGTGTGGAAATGGCGGCTGAGATCAAGACTGAGTATCCAGAGAAAAAGGTGGCTACCATTGACCTTTGACATCTGCTGGTTAGATAAAATTTGATTAATGGAATTTTACCTTTTTTTTTTATTGATAATGCTGCTGTGGTCATCTTTACTTACTACTGCTTCCTCTTCTACTCTATTTTCTCTTTCGGTATCTGGGTTGTATTACCTCTAGGTTGTGTTAGTTCACTCCAGAATTGGACTGGCAGATCCTGAATTACTGCCCAGTGTCCGGCAGGAGGCCAAAGAGGTTTTGCTGAGAAAAGGAGTTGAGCTTTTGCTGGGTAGAAAAGTGACACAATTGATTAAAGTGATGCCACAGTCATAAAGATGTGACATCACCTGCTACACATGTCTAATATGTGGCTTGACAAAATGGATGTGTGTTTGGTGTTTTAGGTCATAAAGTGAACAGCTTGTCAGAACTGCGCCTAAACAAAACCCACAAAAACACAGTGGTGACAACGGACAAAGGAGAAACTCTGATCACAGAGTTGGTCATTAACTGCTCTGGACTCAGGATCAACTCTGAGGCATACAAAGAAGAACTAAGTGAGGCTTGTACAAACACACACTTGTGATATTGAAACACCCTCACGCACACATTCCATCCTCCAAATAAGCACATAGATTACAGGTAAATGAGTGATGCATGTGTAGAACCCTTGAGTGATTCATACAAACAGGATCTCATTGGGACAAACAGGTTCAATTAAAAAAAAATATATTTAAACATGCTCTTATTGTTTTGTATTTGCTAGGATCTTGATAGTACATCAATAGTCTAATAAGTATTTTTTAACTTCATGAATTTCATTATGAGAAGTGTATTTTGCAAATATTTTGCAATTGAAAAAAGACCTTAAAACTCTACAATTGCATATCTTCTTTTTCTTTCGGCTTTGTCCCTTTTTTTGCAGGGGTTGCCACAGCAAATCATTGATTTCCATCTCTCCCTGGTCTCTGTATCTTCTACTCTGACTCCAACTATCTGCATGTCCTCCCTCACTACATCCATATGTCTCCTCTTTGGCCTTCCTCTTTGTCTCCTACCTGGTAGCTCCATCTCTAACATTCTTCTTCCAATGTATCCACTGTCCCTCCTCTGCACATGTCCAAACCATCTCAATCTGGCTTCTCTTGCTTTTTCTCCAAACCTTCCTGTCTGCGTTGTCCCTCTAATTACCTCATTCCTGGTCCTGTCCATTCTTGTCACTCCTAAAGAGAATCTTAGCATCTTTAACTCTGCCACCTCCAGCTCCTCCTCCTGTCTTCTGCCTATTGCTACCGTCTCTAAACCATACATCATGGCTGGTCTCACCACCGTCCTGTAAACCTTTCCCTTCACCTTAGCCGACACTCTTCTATCACAGATCACTCCTGACACTTTTGTCCAGCTGTTCCATCCTGCCTGTACTCTATTCTTCACCTCTCTTCCACAGTCTGCTCTGCTCTGAACAGTTGATCCTAAGTACCTAAACTCCTGCACCTTCACCACCTCTGCTCCTTGTAACCTTTTTACTGTTCTCCCTTTGGTTTACACACATGTACTCTGTCTTGCTGCGGCTGACCTTCTTTCCTCTTCTTTCTAGTGCAAACCTCCACCTCTCTAGGTTAAATGGTGCATGTGTATCTAAAAGTATTTACCGATATAGATTCTTCTGAACTAGTTCAATATTATTTTTAATCCTTATATGTATTGAAATATTTGGCATTATCTCTAATTCTTCAATCACTTTAACCAGTCATTGTAAATTGTCAGGTACATTTTAGAATTCAAGTTTTATTTTATTTTTTAAAAGCAGTATACATAGAACATTTTCCAAGTTCCTTTCTTATGAATACATCCACAATTAAATATCCACAGTATTGACAAGATGTTCATCAACCTTCAAAAACCTCCGTTGTTGTTTTGTTTGAACTTTAGTGTTCACTTTGGCTTTTTAACTCTGGTTTTCTTTTTTATTTCCGTAATCAAAGGTCATTGTTCTTTGTCACAGGTGGATGCATGTCTAACAGTGGAGCACTGAAGGTAAACCAACATCTCCAGGTTTTAGGTTTTACAAACATTTTTGCAATAGGTGATTGTGCTGACATTAAAGAACCAAAGATGGCATACCATGCACAACTGCATGCCTCTGTTGCGGTAAACAACATCATCTGTGGTCTAAGCGGAAAGCAGCTCACATCATATCATACAGGTACTTGCAGTAGTGCACACATGCAAACGCATAACGAGCATATTTTTCTGGATGTCAGATGTTACAGTGTATCGTTGACAGGTAACGTCACCATGTTGCTGGCCATGGGTCGAGATGACGGCGTTGGACAATTTAATGCTGTGAAGCTGCCAAGGTTCCTGGTGGTTCTAGGGAAAAGTCGAGATCTTCTTCTGTGGAAGAGCTGGAGAGAAATGGGACAGAAATACACACATACAGAGATAAACACAGACACACCTGATGCGGTAGAAGAGATTCACTGTGAAAATTAGAAGAAGAAAAAAACAGTTACACATATGTAATGTACGTACCACTGGAAGTATTCAGTCAGTTACCTTTTGTTTGTAACATCTTGGCGAAACATCATTTTTTAAATATTTTTTCAAACAAATAAAATCCTTTAAACTTCTGAAGAAATTTCATTATTTATGACTTTCATTTATCGAACTTAATTCAGTTTCATTTAACGTCTACACACTAAATGAAGAGTTGTAAAATCATGTTAGATGGAAGACAAACTGAGACACCCAAACGATGTGTACAATTAATAGATATCTAATCCCTGGCGCCCTCAAATGCCTTGAAACAGTTCTTTTTAGTTGCCCTAGTGTAGAATTTCACATTGTGTTGTCAGCTCCAGCCTCCGTTATTCACATTATGCAATAAGAGCGCTTCTAACTACTTGTTTTAAAATTTTAAAACAAATAATACATGCATAAAATACATTTAACCTACATTCCTCTCACTTGCTATATATACAATGTACCGAATGCAATTAATGGTAATTGGACACGGAAATTAAACCACTAACCGTTTCTAACGGTTGGGACGCTGATAAATCCGCCTGAACGTGAACGCATCAACAGAAACACGTTTTTTGCTGCGTCATTACGCACAAAGAGCAGTGCGTTCGTCCAATCAGCTGAAGAGTGTCAGGCTCAGGAAAGAAGCAGATGATATGGCAGCTTTGAGAGCGACCGGGTGGAACTTGCTTTGTTCATATGGCTAAAAGAACCCCGAAAACCTTTTGACTGCGAGACGGCGTCAGGACCGCTGCTCGAAATGATATACCTGGTACTTATATCTGTGTTCTCTGGAGCAGCGCTGACGTTGCTATTACATTGCCTGCTGATATCCCGGAGGAGCCCTGAGCCTGTAGGCAGGGCAGTGCAGTATGTCAAAGTAGTGCCTGATAACATACTGAAGGATTACTTTAATACCCAGCATGTCGAAGCGGGACAACAACAGCAGCAGCAGCAGCAGGACAGCACAGCGACCGGTGTCGCTAGTCCTAAGCAGCAAGAGACGGCCTCAACACGCCAACAGGAAGCGGTTGTCGGCGGCGGCAGCCCCAAACAAACACCGCCGCCTAGCCAAGGCGACTCCAGTGATGCCACCAGACCAGAAACGTGTAATTTCCTTAACGCTATATTTTTGTTCCTGTTTAGGGAGCTCCGGGACACCCCTCTGGTAAGACACTGGCTAACCAAGAAGATCAAGGTGGAGTTTGAGGAGCTGTTGCAGACCAAGACGGCAGGTCGGCTCCTGGAGGGACTTAGTCTCAGGGACATCTCCCTGGGCAATTCTCTGCCGGTGTTCAAAACGGCTACACTCATCAAGCCGGTGCACATGAACGAAGATGGCATGCCCGAGGAACTAAACTTCGAAGTAGACATCGAGTATAATGGCGGCTTTCACCTCGCTATCGACGTTGAACTGGTGTTTGGAAAGTCCGCTTACCTATTCGTGAAGATGCGTCGAGTGGTGGGCAGACTAAGACTGCAGTTCACACGCATGCCCTTCTCACACTGGTCCTTCTCCTTCCTGGAGGACCCTCTGGTGGACTTCGAGGTGAAGTCCCAATTTGAAGGCAGACCTCTGCCTCAGCTCACCTCCATCATAGTCAATCAGCTGAAGCGCGTCATCAAAAAGAAACACACACTACCGAACTATAAAATCAGGTGAGTAAGACCAACACAAGCACGCTTATCCTCTTTACCTCTGATTCAGTCTAAAAAGTTGTACCAGCAGTCAAAACTATGATTGTCACTCGTTATTCTGTCACAAAGACTATAAGAAAAACTTCCCACTGACTTTATATAATGTCAGTAAGACGCCTGAAGACGAAGTCCCAGCAGTACCATCTAACGTGTATCAAACTCAAGGCCCGGGGGGCCGAATGCGGCCCACCAAGTCATCTTGTGTGGCCCGTCGGCGCTGAAAAGTCTTTTAATAAAATCCATGCTGCTGAGTTTCTTAACCTAATGAATTATTTTTGTTACACAGAGCAAT
Source organism: Cynoglossus semilaevis (assembly GCF_000523025.1). Classification (NCBI taxonomy): domain Eukaryota; kingdom Metazoa; phylum Chordata; class Actinopteri; order Pleuronectiformes; family Cynoglossidae; genus Cynoglossus; species Cynoglossus semilaevis. The sequence goes on along the minus strand of NC_024318.1, from coordinate 17,440,686 downwards.
GAACAATATTTTTAACTTAAATAAATCAATTGCAGAAATGTATAGAAACTATACAATCTTGACATCCCTGATCTAATAGAACAGGAAAGGGAGCATCAGGAAGGGAATCAATTTAAAGACTGTGTTGAATAACATTCTGGACTACTAATTTGGCAACAGGTGATAGAGAAAGAAGCTGAAAGTTGTGAAAAAAGGAGACATTAAAAATAATGCAACAGGTCACAAGTGATTGAAATAAACGTTTACTTTACTGGTGCTTCACGTCACAAGATCCAAGATTTGAATGCTCGGCATTTTAACATGTTGACCAAAAAAGGTTCTCATCAGATTTACATTTTTTGTGTGCTTCCTTTAATGGATATGAACATTTAAATAATCAAAGTAAAAATACTACAGCTAGTTTCCTTCAGCGGTCGCCACAGCAAATTATCTGCCTCAATCTCGCCCAATCCCATGCCTCCTCTACTTTTTCATGAATCTGACAGTGTCCGTTTTTAAGCCAATCCACAAATCTCCTGAGGTCTTTTTCTTTTCATCTTGCCTAGCAACTCCATCTCCAACATCCAATATCCAATTGTCCATTGTTTTCCCTATTTTATCTCAGCACATGTCCAAACCATCTCAACCTTGCCTCTCTAACCTTATCTCTGAACTGCTTCACTTTACTGCCCCTCTGATTTGTTCATTTTTCTAGTCTCAGAATTTTGTTTTGTCTCCTCCATCTCAGCCTTTTGTATGTTCGAGCAACTGTCTCTAAACCATACGTCGTAGCAGGTGTCACTACTGACTTAAATCTTCCCTTTCAACTCCCCTGCTATTCTTTGGTCACAAATCACTCCTGACACTCATCTCCATTCGTTCCACCCTGCCTGCACCCTTTTTCTTCACCTCTTTTGTGTACTGTCCATTACTGTAGATGGTTGACCTGAGGTATTTAAACTCATACACCTTTACTGTCGCTGCTCCTTGGAGCTTTATCTTTCCACTCACCTCACTCTCGCTTATACGCGTGTACTCTCTTGCTCCCGCTGTCCTTCATTTCTCTACACTCCAAAGCAAACTTCCACCTCCAGTTTTTCTTTCACATGGCCCCTACCCACACTATAGATCACAATGTCATCTTTTTATTATTTACAAAAATAGTTAAATGTATATATGTTTAAAGCTCACAAGCACCACTCCTGAATGAAAAATATGAAGAACTTCCCTCAGTTATTAATTTAGTAGATAATCAGGTTAATTGACAAAAAAAACAATATGTATATATATTTTTTTTCGTATCATCTCAGCTTAGTTGAAAGAGGATTTCTTGTGACAGACAAAAGCAGAAATCTCCAGAAATGTTTATTGGGCTCTATGACTATCTCACAAGACAAGGAAATAATTTAGCATTATTTTTTTCACCTAAAGCTGACAAGCACCACTCCTGAATGAAAAATATTATAAGAATGTGTTTTGCAATCAGATGCGTTAGCTGTAATATATGAATCGAATTGATTGGAACTCTGGCTATGGGGACATGGAATGTCACCTCGCTGGGGGGAAAGGAGCCTGAACTCGTGCAGGAGGTTGAGAGATACCGACTAGATATAGTCGGGCTCA
>NC_024318.1:17396320-17437490 GCF_000523025.1 Cynoglossus semilaevis | reverse complement strand
CCTTTGTCACCGGTTCTGTTCATTATTTTCATGGACAGAATTTCTAGGCGCAGCCAGGTGTCGGGTGGGGTCCAGTTCGGTAGCCACCGGATTTCATCTCTGCTTTTTGCAGATGATGTGGTGTTGTTGGCTTCTTCGAACCAGGACCTGCAGCATGCACTGGGGCGGTTTGCAGTAGAGTGTAACGCAGCTGGGATGAAAATTAGCACCTCTAAGTCCGAGGCCATGGTTCTCGACCGGAAAAAGGTGGTATGCACCCTTCGGGTCGGGGATGAAGTCCTGCCTCAGGTGGAGGAGTTCAAATATCTGGGGGTCTTGTTCACGAGTGACGGTAGAATCGAGCGTGAGATTGACAGGCGGATCGGTGCTGCGGCCGCAGTAATGCGGTCGCTGTATCGGTCCGTTGTGGTGAAGAAGGAGCTGAGCCGAAAAGCGAAGCTCTCAATTTACCGGTCAATCTACGTTCCTACCCTCACCTATGGTCATGAGTTGTGGGTCATGACCGAAAGAACGAGATCAAGGATTCAAGCGGCTGAAATGAGCTTTCTCCGCAGGGTGGCAGAGCGCTCCCTTAGAGATAGGGTGAGGAGCTCTGTCACGCGGGAGGAGCTCGAAGTAGAGCCGCTGCTCCTCCACATCGAGAGGAGTCAGCTGAGGTGGCTTGGGCATTTACATCGCATGCCCCCCGGACGCCTCCCTCGGGAGGTGCTCGGGTGCCGTCCCTCTGGGAAGAGACCTAGGGGAAGACCTAGGACACGCTGGAGCGACTACGTCGCTCGGCTGACCTGGGAACGCCTTGGGGTTGCCCCAGAAGAGCTGGAGGAAGTGTCGAGGGAGAGGGAAGTCTGGGTGTCCCTGCTCAGACTGTTGCCCCCACGACCCGGCCCCGGATAAGCGGTTGAAGATGGATGGATGGAATTGATTGGAGACTGTTTAGACAATCTTCAGCAGAAAGGAGAAACGACATTTAAAGACAAAACTGTTCGTCTTTTTTTTTTTTTTTTGATAATGCTATTTGATCAATGCAGATTTTTTTTAGTAATGAGAAAGTGATCAGAAGAAAATGTACTGGTATTGTGGTGAAATGTTGGTTAATAATATTTATGAGTGGTGGTCATGTCACAGCACTGGCCTTTCACAGTCGCCTGGCATGGAAGGTATGGTTTTTATTATTACTGTGACTTAATATACCTAGGACTTGAGAGGTTAGGGCTGGCTAATTGCAACATTTCTTCTTCGTTATATAATTGTGAAAGATTTATCCTGTGCTTTTGCCACACACGCACCTAATTCAGTTTTTTTGCACTGATCTTTTAGCGATTGGATTATATGTTTGGCAGTTTACACCTGGTGTTGGAATCTTTCTCTACAAGTGTATCTAATAACAGCTAGTGATCAAATGACCTGGAAGTTAATTCCAAGTCTGAACATGGCCCCCATATCTAGCACACCAACGTTGTAGCGTTGTTTTATTGAAAGATACACCGATTAATCGACGTTGAGGCTACAATTGTTTATTTCCCTCCCTTCTATTATTCTATTGTCAGTATAAAAACTTTTATTTATTTATTTTGAAAGTCACTTCTCTCCCCGTTTTTAGAAACTAACTCATGACCAACTTCTGTTAAATTCACATGACAGATTTTGGCACAAAAGTGAAGAGACTACTGTAAACATAGGTCTGGCCAACTACCTAATAAAATGCAAGCTACTATAAATTACAACTTGGGTCCAGGAAGGAATAACTATTTCTTTTTAATCAAATCACCACTGATTTTCAATTAATGTAATACAGTTATTATACACACATAATAAACGCTGTTTCAATAAATATGCAATGAACTAGAAGGAAGTGTTATATAGTTGGCACATCTCTGTCACCTTGTTACCCACAGAGATGCAATGTTTTCTTTTCCTTCCTGTGACTGTTGCCACATTAGACCAAATATCACTAAAACTAAAAGGACAAGATAAATGAAAAATAAATGTAAGAAGTAAAGACAAATTGAAACTTTCTGTTAACAGAGCCAACTAAACAGATAGAAGGTGGAGCACTATTTGTGTCACTCAAAATAACCAGCAATATTTCTTTGTTTTAATAAACAAATGAACCCACAGTGTTGGATAATAGACCTGAGTAAATAAGTGACTTGGTGTGGTGTGAAAAATTCCTCTATCCATGGTGCCAGGAAACTGAGAAGAAACATCAAGGTATTTAGGGTTGAAGCTTGTATCAACAGAATTAATTTTACAGTAAATACCCCCAAACTGCTGATATTATTGGTTCACTTAAATAAACTACCACAAGGGACTTTTGTATTTGTAGTATTTGAGAATTTGAATGACGTAGTAGGTAGGTACATCCTTAATTTAAAAAGTCATATTAATTCCTCCTGGAATTTGATTAAAAGAAACAGTTAAACTGAAATTTGAAATTTTATCAGTCAGGTTTCTGTACCTTGATTTTGTAGTGCCCCATATGGAAATCATGTTTTCAGAGATCTTCCCGTTTTGTCATGTGCCATTTTAAATAACCACAATAACCATTTATGTGCAGAAACTTGCTGAATGCAAAAAAAAAAAACAAAAAAGTCAGATCAGCATCTCTAACCTTGTGATGAAAGATATATGAATTTTCATTTAGATGGTCATTTTGGTTCAACTCTGTTTCAAACAACCATTTATGGCACTACAACATTTGCTCATTGGCTACCATTATGTGACATCCTTATTTAATAGAAAATACCTGATTGTGGTTACAAGTATATAGTAGGGATTTGTTGACACAAGTGGAGTTGTAAAACACAGATGTAACTCAATTAAATATGTGCTGTTTTTTTAAACAAAAATGGCAGTACCTTGTCTGAAATTTGCATGTAGGATACTGCTGTAGCAATAAAAAAAAATGCAAGTATCACCCACAACCACGCAGATAAAGTGTGTGTAATGGTGATGATGTAATGAAGCGGGAACGATATGTGGGCCTTGGGCTTTGCTGGATGGCAGATGGTGCTTCCATGGAGGATAGGAGTCCACTTAGTCCACTGAAGATAATCCAGGCATTAAAGCAGTTATGAAAGTGTTTCTAGTCTAAAACCAAGTCTGTAATACTTTTGACTTGCCATGTAGATTTTCCAGCTCCTCTAATTTTGCTTTGGGCTCTTATTAGAGGTTTAAAGAGACCAAGAGGAAAAGGCAGGGATCATGATTTTTTTTTAGGTATTTATTTTTAGAATATATTTTCTAAGTCAATTTTAATAACGGACAGGAAAAGGAAATGTTTTTTATGCACACAGTCATCAATGTTGATTGATGTTATCATTAACGTGAAAAGGGTGCATAAATGGTGTCTTAATGCTGGTTGTGTAATTGTTTTTAAGAGAGTTGTGTTGTTCCTCTTTCACCTCTTTCCCCCTCTGTCATTTCCTGTCGGAAGGGGAGGATGAAAGCACTCAAGCAAACAGATGATCATGATAGAGGGAGTCCACTGTGCTTTTAGCTGAGCATATCTGTTGTGTCACTAACTGCAAATTAGCTCCTCTCTTGGCTCAGGACTTGGAAACTATGCCCAAAGAGTTTCCCTCTGGAAGGCACACAGTCTTTGATGGTTCATGTTTCAACTGAAATAATAAGCATTATTCTTAAAAAAAAAAAAAAAAATCAGATAACATATGGAGAAATTAGACTTATGATATACTTTACAAAAGTAGTGTTGTTGCACTGAACTGCTTTTTTTTTTCCAGTACAATAAATGTTTTCCAGTCATCGTGTGCCATTTGGAGATATTTGTTTTAGTAATTTTTAGTGTATAAATTCAAAGTGGGGTTGTTTTTTTTCCCCACAATTCTGAAAGCTGTTGCCTCCTTGTGTCCTGGCTGATAGGGTCCAGCAGTGTGGCTACCCCACTGAGTGAGGATTGTTGCTGGTGACCCAGATATTTTCAATTTCAACCCATCTTCTTCCTCAGTGTCGTCACAGCTGTGGTCTGCACCGCGATTTTGGCACAGTTTTACGCCGGACACCCTTTCTTACCCCCTTAGTTCAGATAGAATCATTTACACGTTTCTGAGCTTTATCTCTTAATAATATAATAAAATGTTTTACAATCCCTAGTTGTCCATAGTCAGAACAGAAATACCTTTCTTAAAAGTCATACTTATAGACAATGCTCTGCCACATAGCAAAGCTTTCACCTCGTGAAACCTTCGAACAAATGAGTTGTCTTTTCAATATGGTCAACTGCAGCAAAAATGTTGACCAGTTATTAGTGTGGAGCTGATTAGATAGCCGAAGGCGGGACAAGGAAAACTCATTTGGGGTTTGGTAGGATTTGATTTTGTTGCTCAAATAATTGCTTTATGGATATTAAACGCAACCAGAAGCAGGGTATGTGTTGGCTTTAACAGATGGAGATTACATCCATTATATACATCAGTTCCATTCTGGTTTAATTGATATGTTGGGGTTAAGATCCCACAGTCAGAAAATGTGGCTCAAAATTGTGGGGTTAATTGTGGATGCAGTAAAGGTTGAATACTTGTGTGTAAGTGTACCTTTATTGGTGGGAAGTCTTCATCCATCCATCCTTTTTTATCCGCTTATCTGTTACCGAGTCGCGGGGGCAGCATTCTCCATGACCACCACCCGTATCACACTGAACCGTACTAGCCCCCCCGAACCTTCCTGCGGGTGGTGAGTCCACCGGAAGGTACCAACCGCCCTAACAGGGATTCGATCTTGCCGAGGAGGTGAACCCTGGGGTTCCACACCCAGGACAGAGACATTTTGGGAAGTCTATCTTGGGTTATTATAGAACCTAGCAATTACAATATTACATAAACTTTCTTTACCAAGGAGGTTTATTTGTTAAACAGTTGTCCCTATTATTGGCGTCAACCATTGAAAAGTGGACCTGACATCCAAACATTTTTGGTTTCTTTTCTGTTGCAGTAAACTTACATTTTTTATATATAATTTATTACACATATGTTTTTAATGATAAAAAATGAATCATGAGAAATATTAAAGGTAGATAAGTATTGACTTTTTTTGTCCAGGCATAGTTAGAGACTGATGTACTGCTTGTCTGACATTAAAGTAAATTAGCATAAATTATTAATGTGATGTGCACAGCTGAAGCTTGGCTTGGGATAAGCTGTTTGTTGTTAGGTGGGCTGCCCAGCAAACACCAAACTAAATTCATTAATGATGATTCCATTGTGTTCAAAATAGCAGATAATCACCCTGTAAGCTGAGACCATATGAAATTTTGATGTTGAATTTACAACACTTTCCTTCCGACTCCCTGTCTTGTCATTTATGATGTTTAAATGTTTGACTAGAATTTGACAACTTACTACTAGGGATGCACCGAATTTTTAGCCACCGGAAGGTTTTGACCGAAAACTGAAATGCATTGTTTTCGGCCCTATGACTTTTATCAGCATAACAACATGGCCAAAACGGAAGTTATGATAATATATTTGATATTTGAGAAAGACCCACGGATAGTGATTTGCAAAACGTGTAATGCTGAAATTTCAAGAGGCGGTGAAAAGTACACTCATAGAGTACGCCGGCATACATTTCACAGAGATCTATTCAGATCCCCTGTACTCGTCGCGACAGTACTTGATCTGCATTATAAAGATCATTGATCAGTCAAATGATCCGGGCTGCAATGGACGCGGAGAACCCGTTTGGAGACTGAGAGGCGAATTGCACAGGAGGAGGGCAATGTGCCAGATGAGGTGCAGGAACCCTCGTTGTCTGATATGTTCGGTGAAATCCTGCAAGAGAGTTCCTCAAATAATAATAATAATAAGTGGGCTGTTTTGTTCTGACTTCCTATGTGACTCTCAGTTGATTTTCTCTGCTAGACATTTGACAGTAATTTGCATTATAATTTAATTTGGTTTTTCGACCTTGGTGTCCTCATTTTCGTTTTTTGGTTTAGGCCAAGAATTTTAATTTTGGGTGCGTTACTACTTACTACTTTCTACCTGTTTTAGTCCCATTCACATACTGTACATGTGGGGCAGTGGTGGCTTGGCGGTTAAGGAAGCAGACTTGGGTCTGGTAGGTTTCAGGTTCAGCCATCTGGAGTCAACCAGCTGCCAAGTTGCTACTGAGATGCTCTGAGCATGGCACCCATGCTCACTTTGGTGATGCGAATAAACTTGTTTCTCTGCTTTTGAACTTTGACCTCTCCCTTTTTCAGGGGTTGCCACAGCAAATCATTGATTTCCATCTCTCCCTGTTCTCTGCATCTTCTACTCTATCCAACTATCTGCATGTCCTCCCTCACTACATCCATATGTCTCCTCTTTGGCCTTCCTCTCTTTCTCCTACCTGGTAGCTCCATCTCTAACATTCTTCTACCAATGTATCCACTGTCCCTCCTCTGCACATGTCCAAACCATCTCAATCTGGCTTCTCTAGCTTTTTCTTCAAGCCTTCCTGTCTGTTGTGCCTTTTAATGACCTCATTCCTGATCTGACCTCTGCAGACGGAAGTATATCAACAATGTCAGCAGTTTAAACATATTTGAACATAATACATTTGGACAGGTTTATTGTGGGTTAGGTTTAGGGTTCTGTGTCATTACAACAACTCTGCACCTGATTAAAGTCAAAACCAAAACACTCTCCATATGTAGGTTAGGTTTAGGGTCATTACAACAACTCTGCACCTGTTTAAAGTCAAAACCAAAACACTCTCCATGAATTTGCTGAAAAGAAAGAAAAAAAAAACGAAAATGAAGACACCAAGGTCGAAAACTGAAATAAATTATTATGCCGAATACTAGTACCATTGCATTTATGGCAATGACTAAACCTAAAGAAAACCAACTTCTACAAGTAATTCTTGTAGAATTAACTGTATAATTGTCTTCAAGAACTGAAAGTCTATTGCTTTCTTTCTTAGACATCTCCCTATTTCTTATTTGGTAATTCCCTCCATTTCCTAATTTATTCAGTCACTGTTTGAACTATTTGTTCTGCTTTCTCTTGTTTTTAAAAATATAGAAGTATTTTTTAAAAACGAGAAACTATTGTGCTACAAGTGCTTCAGAACATTTCAACTCCAAAATAATTCACTGGTAATTAATTGTGTTTGGAAGCAGTACACATAAGCATTTGTAGTGATTCAAAAGGTAAACAGAAGATAATTTATTTTTGGCTCTAAATACGCTCAAATATTAATCTTGCCTGAGGTTATGTGTATTCATAAAAAATGTAATTATTTTTAAATCCATTGTAGTACTTTAAATACTACATTTAATAGTTTTCATTCTTTTCTTTTGTAAAACAGAGCACCATATATCCTATTCATTACAAGGGGGCACAATGTTTCAGTTCCCAAGTTTTTTTATATTCTGAACAAAAGGTCATTCAGATAAAATGATGGTTAGATCACAATCTAGTCTTTAATGCTCACAAGCCCAACAAACAGATTATATAACTTCATGAATAAATTACATTGAGCTTCTGGCCTTACTAAAAAGCTACTTTTCAGTTGTGTTAATATATTAACTGTAGCTGTAGTAGAGAGAGAATGCATATTGATCAGCTACTACTTTCTGTTAACCCATCCTGAAAACCCTACTTTCCTGAAAACCCACACATAAGACAAGTTATATTTAATAATTGTTGGCATTTTGACTGATATTTCTATATTGCAGTAATCTATGAAATATAGCATGACACTCAAACAATCAGAGCCATGACTTTATTTTATTTTTTAACTTTACTGACATGATTGTCACATGTCCTTGTCTCAGACATTTATTTGTTTTATTAGTCCAGCCCTGGTTTGTCTTAGACAAACATTATCAGCACAAATAGAACAGGTTGGGCGTTTTCTCTCAGCCATCACAATCCACAATAGAATTTTTGACGGAGAAATACTTTGCGGAGTGCATACTTTATGGAGTACCACTCCCAGCAGCCTTGTATGACTTTGTCTTCTGGGTACATACCTTGCTCTGTGTGGCAGGTCGTACCTTTAAAACTCAATAGACAGGTTCTTCAAATCATCATTAACTCTAATTGCTCATCTAGGATGCAAATATGTGAGTGAACGATGGCTGTAAATTGACACCTTGGACAAACAAAGGTGAACAGTCAGTCCACTATTCTTTTATCGATACGATAATTTTATAGGCTTGACTATGGATTGTCAATCAATCAAGATTTATTTGACCATCATAATTTCACCTATCTAAAGCCTAAGTAAACCATAGGTGTTGTACATTGTTCAACAAACAATACTCGTATGAGTATGGGTATCGTTTGTGTCCTTGAGGTTAGCACAACAGCAAGTCTCTTTACATCAGCAAACAAAGGCAATAACAAAGAAAGCCTAGAAGCAACTGCGTTTTGTGAGACTATTCTAAAAAGAAAAAAAAAAACCAACCAAGCTCCCCCCGCCCCCGCCTCCTAGAACAAAGGCTACTAATAAGCCTCTACCCCTCTGTGTACCATACACACTCTAGTAGTGCTGGTAGCCACACTCACTTCTGAACAAAATAACACCACACCTTTGTAATTTGAGATTGACACAATAAGGCATTGTAGGACAACAGGCAGGTCTTTAGAAAAAAAAAAAAAAGTAGCTAAAAAAACCTAAATTATTATAAAATAGTTATGGCAATTGTACATTAATCAGTTCGTAGCTAAAAAAACCTGTAGGCTATATTCTTCCTGCAAAGGTTTTAAAACTACAAGGGCACTAATGATTATTATTAAATTATTATAAAACAGTTATGGCAATTGTACATTAATCAGTTAATGCATTTCAAAAGGATATTTGAAATATACAATTAAAAAACGAAATTTTACTAGTGTAAATGGAGCAGCATATGTACATTTTAGTACGCTCCTGCGTGATTTCTAAATGACAAATATAAATCTCTTCCTTGTACAAATACATTATTTTCAAGTAAAATGCTTAAAATATCTCTTGGAGGAACGTTTGATGTGATGGGCAGAACAATCAAATACTCTTTCACCAGGTGGCTAGCGATATCTCTGTAAACTAAAAAAAAGAGATACTCAGCTGTTGGAGGAGGCAGATTTTTTTTATCATACGCAGAGTTTGACTTTTGCGTCGGGGGGCAAACATTTTAACTTTAACTGGCAGCCAACCATAAAGTTCAACTCTGTTACCACAATTAGAAGATGTTCAACAACAGTTGTTACAGTGCAATTGTAAATACAGTATAGGCCTAAACATAATAAATAATGTGTCTTACCTATTGCAGAAGTAAATGCCGAAAAGTAAATGATCGTTTCATCTTTCCAAATATTTTTGTAGGACATTCCAAAAGAGCAGGGTGCTTGGGACAGCAATTCTTTTTGCCAAGATCATTTAGTGGTCGCTCTGCTGTGGGCAACTTGGCTAATTAGCCCGATGGGGGCCCCGGTGATAAGTGTAATGTGGAGTTAGCTGGGCTTGCTATTCCAGAGCTGATCCCAGGTGTTTCCTCGTCTGGATCACATGCAGGCCCAAACGACTCTTAGTTAACTGCTGTAGTTGAAGAAGTACATTTTAAAAATCGCTAAAAAAACTTACATGATTATTAATGTCAATGTTCTGAAGTAAACCAACTCTCTACCCGTTTCCTCTGCTTTTCTTATTCCAGATACAAGCCTTTCTTCCCATTCCAAGTGCAGCCTCCACTTGGTTCCTGTAGTGATTTGTACCTTTCAGTCCAGGACAGCAGGCTGGTGGAAGGCCGACTTAAAGTGACACTTATTGAATGTAGCAGGTAAGCAATTTTGAACCTTTACGATACAAATGTAAACCTGGAATTTCTAAACCTTCCAGGAAAAAAGTTATTATATATTACCTCAACTCTGTCTGTGGTGTTCAAGGTACAGCTGTGTCGATTGAATCCATGTTTCTGTGAACAAAAACCACCAAGATGCCACACTACCAGGATTCCATCTATATATATACATAGGCATAGGCAGAAGATAAAGAAGTAGTTGTTCTCTTTACTTGGTTATTTTGCGTTTTCTAAATCTCGGTTACATTGTCATTTGTTGAGGAATGACTATTGTTTCAACATTTCAAATTTTCCAGTGTTTAAACAAACTCACACAAGCCTTTGTCAAATTTGTACAACAATGTTGAAATTAGCACGTAAAAAAATGCAGTCCACAAAATAACATTGAAATCAGTTTAGATTAAGCAGCACAAACAAATAACCAAAAGAACATTTTGATGTAGATTAAGCAGCACTTTGATAAACAAATAACCAAAAGAACATTTTGATGGTCTAGCAATATATATAATAATGATAATTTATGGTTAGTTTTTTCCACAATAAGGTAGAAATTAGCTGTAGGGGAAACATTCCCAGCTGTATACACGGACGCTCACAATCACACACACATTCACTGTTCAAAAGTGAATGAGCAGCATGTGATGCTGGGCGCCTTTAGGTCAGAGGCACTGAGCAACACTGCTTTTCAGTATACTTGTTTCCTGCCATTGTACGTATGTCTCCGAATTGTTAACATTACCAAGATCGACGCTAATTTGCGTGTCAGTAAAGATTCTGCCAAATCAGGATAACGCAAAAGTGCAATATCTGTATAGGAAAATAACTACTAAAGCATCGGAGACATGACAAGAAAACATGTATGAAAACGCAGAACTGAAGAAGTGTCTTGGTTGATAGGTGAAACTTTATCAAGAAACTAATAGAGTCCAGTTGCCCTTGATGCAACTGCTATAGATAATAGTAGTATACCAAGTAAATAGTAAATTGGCAGCTGGTGGACTCAAACCTGAAGCCTTCCGGACCCAAGTCCGCTTCCTCAACCACTAAGCCACCCCTGCCCCTTAAAAGGGTATTATCACCCCACTTTTGGGTTGCGACACACCTGTTGTTTTTATATCTTGATTCTTGCCTCATCTTTTTCAAATATTTGACTCTCTGCTTAACTTTTCCACTGTTGGGTTCACGCAAGGAGAAGTGCCTTCCTTTGAGTGAGGGCCAAATGTTTTTGCAGTTACAGTTCTAGTGAGGAGAGCTCAATAGATTATATTTTTGATGAAGATCACCTGAGCCTCCAAATAGTTTTTTTTGTGCTGCAACTACTGTATTAATGTACAATGACCAAAATGTCATCGTAATGTGTTAAGACGCTATCAACCAAAATATCAATCAAGGGATCAGTGCTATCGATAAATACTAAAAGAATAGCAAAAACGTTTTTGTTTTTTTTCGTCCTGTCATCTCTGTACCAGAACTGGCTTTTGTTTTATAACAGTGTGCTTAAAATCGTAAAAAAAAAAAGAAGAAGAAGAAAAAAAGCCATTGAATGAACAGCAGGGGGCAGCATTTCCCACAAACTCTGGTAATAATAATAATAATAAATACTCTAGGTGAGAAAGAATAAAGCTACTTCAGCTCCACCCTGTTAGGTTGGGCCTTGACGACTGTTTACACTTTCACAGTTGACCTTTCACAGTTGACCGTGAAAGTGTAAACAGTCGTTAAGAGTCTGATGGGGTCGTTGTGGTCCCCCTTGATGTACTTCCCACCACCAGTTAGAACTGAAGAAGCCTCTTGGATTAAAGGTGAAATGTCTTCTTTTAGAAAAATTCACGTCCAGTTGCCTAACAGAACTTTTTAAACTTGACCATGACCTGGATGACTGAGAATCTTCATAGACATACAAAGGCAATTTTAATCAGCTAAAAATGAGGTACATTTCATTGACATCAGGAGTAGGGAAAAGTTGGAGCATTACTCATTTGCCTCAGTGTACAGAAGAAACTGAAGAACTGATTGATACATCATGTCATATTTAATACCTACTAAGGCGGGAATCAATATTGTCAATAATTGAAATTTTGTTATAAGTGGTAGAAGGTCAGGAATAGAACTGGATTGTTTTAATGTGGTTAAACGTTTGCAGACATAAGATCACATTAGAGTGAGGTGAAACGGTCTATAAACTGCATCTTTCACATAAGGTCATTTTAGAGCACCACCACAACAACAAAAAAAACCTGCTTTAAAATCACCATTGCAAATAATTGTTGTTAGTGTGTGGAAATATTGACATTGTAAAGTGCTTCATTTATGTGAGTAACAATTAGGTTTGAAAAATTTAAATTTCATTAGGTTAAATCTATATGTCTGGGCAAAGGTTTGGCTAACACTAATATTTACAAAGTCACAGTTACTTTACACAAAGATGTTGCTCACCACACTAACGGTGGTGTATCCCATTGTACCACTGGGGGGAGTCCTCGTCCTTTTAATCATTTAAGCCTTCACGCTCTGATGTGATGTCCTTAATACTACTGACTCCTATAACAATGCCGTCTATTGGTATTTTCTTGACTTTTTGTTTTCTTACCCATTTGCAATTATTCTGACGATTATTGCCAAAATCCGCACTACTTACGGCAAAACAACAGGTCAGGTAATTACGAGCCGAGCCGGATTGCCATCTCTCAGTTGTTGTTTGTATGTAGCAAGTAGAATACACCTACAATAAAATACACCCTAACCTTTTACAGCCCCTCTTATATATTTCATGAATGTGTGTAAAGCACTGGGTTTTGTTAATTTTGACAAAATCCGCACTGAAACGATGAGAGGTGACACAGTTAAATTAGACTAACAGCTAACTCTGCTCGTAGTATAATGAGTGTAATGAATGAGAGCACACTGGGTGAAACTTACTTCCTCATTTATAACTCAAAGTGTTTGAACTTTAATGCAAATAAAAAGCCATTTAATACCTCTGAAGGGGCCAGACCTTACCCTGTTGTTTTTTGTTTTTATGTTTCGCATTTCTTTAGTCATCAGAGCAACAACTCGCTTAAATTGACTGCTGTTAATAAGAACATTTTTTATGACGTATGACCTGATAAAAAAATAAGGACTTAGCAGTAGATGATGGATGGATGGTTTTTCAGTGAAGATTTACAACACATGTAGGACCAACCAATGTCTTACATTGTTTATCAGGCAATTAATTAGATGTGGAACATAATTAGTAGTCAATGTGCCTTTTGCTACATGCTATATAAACAATTTTGAAATTGACTTTGAAGGAGCCCTTTCTTCATCTGCATAAACCTTGTGACACTGCTGCGGGTACCCTTTAAAGTGGATTTGTTTTGTCCATTAGTCAGCAGTGTTTATACAGCAGCCTTAACAGTACAAATATAAGAGGGTGTTATCTCTGGCCTGGAGGAAGCTGCATCGTTCAGAAGCTTTTAAAGCTGCTCCAAAAAAAGAAATAGTATTATTATAATATATTATTACTGGTTTGGTATAGTATGTATGTGGAATAGTCAGTTGTCAGGTGGATCACATTTTGTAATCTGACATTTTTAATAATCTTATCAAAGTTATTGTGCCTTACTTTTCATTGCTATTTCATTTGATGTGAACACACAGGCTCTTCATCCTGGGCTCCTATGACAGAGAAACCTACGTACACTGCACTCTGGAACTCAGCAGTACGCAGTGGAAGGAGAAAACCCGCAGCTCCATCAAACAGGTGTGGTCTTCTTGCTTGTTATACTTCATCCTTCTTAAGTTGAACTGCAGAAAATCCAACGCAAACTGTAAATAACACCTTGAGCTCACGGATAATAAAGAGCCTTGCTTTCGCTTTCGCTTTCGAGTTAATTTGGTTTTTCACGGGGTTAATCGCTTTCGAGTTAATTTGGTTTTTCACCTTTTTTTGTTTGTTTTTTGTTTTTTTGAACAGTTAAAAAAAGTGGTTAAATAATTAGAATGAAAAAACAAACACTTGAAATAATTAAATCACTGATTTGTAGTTTGTGCTGATGTCATTGTGTCAATTTGTCATCATTTTCCAGTCCAAAGAATTAAATTGCATTTGGCTTCACACAAACCGTCATATCTCAATGTCCTATTAAATAAAGTAATGTCATAGCAAACCTGCTTACATTTGTATTAGCGTCAAATATTTCTTAATAAGGATTGGTTAAATCCTCAATTAGAATTTGATGGGATACATGTGCCAACAGTCTTCGTTTGCAGTGGAATGGCTCGGAAAGAAGAATGTGAATCATAAATGATACTGAGATTACATTACACTGGAACTCTAAATATTGCATCTTTTAAAATAAAACCAAAAAAAAAATTAAAAAAAAAGTCCCGACAATCAAAATGTCAATCACCTTAGGAGATGAAATGTTTCATACCTTCAATTTCCTCTGCCGTTTGGGACAAACTGTGGCCTATTGACATAATAATTTAAGCTTGTTTTCATCCGTCTTCCGCTGATAAGATTTCCAATTCATTGACATTTTTAGTGGCAAAGAAAAGTCCAGGCTTTATAATTGTTGCCATTTAAAGATATTACAGTTATCACATCGGGCTTGTTTGAAGTGACTAATGAGCATGTTAGAATGAAATGTCAGACCCTATTACTGGCTCTCACCCTCACAAAGCCAGTTACTGCTGTCCCTTCTCTTTTCACATTTGAATGACATTTGCTGTGACTCATATACATGCTGTTGAACGCTAATTTGTCATGTTGGGTTTCATGCACGCTAAAATGAACCAACACTCCTCCAGCAGGTGGCAGTGAACTATTAGCCCTTGATCATTTCTCTCTTGTATCATTGCCCTTTTGTCAATCACACACATTGTATGAACGTTTACATTTATACTGGAAAAAAAAAAATCGAATGAAGACATATTTACAAATATACACCGAAAGAATTTGTGCTTTGCGTGCTGTTCTCCGCCTGCTCAACTATAAATGAACAGGCCTACTTTAAAGCACTTTGAAAAGCTTTTGAATAAAATCATGCAGATTCCCCAGTGGCATTTGAGTCACATTTATCCGACTTCTCCAGTCTGTATTATCCCAGCAGGTATCTGTGGTAGGGATTAAAGGCTGTACCATCTGGTAAAGGTCAATGCACCATCTCGCACTCTCTTGAGGATTGCCCAACGTAAGCTTCCATCACTTTCTTTAGGAATACGGCCGCTTGTCTTTTGTAGTGTTGATTTTAATACCATTTCATGCTGTCACTCCATGACTGTGTCTTCCGGAGGTGAGAAACACTCACTTCCAGGAGATTTTTTTTTAGACTGTTTTTACTTTAAAATTGACTTGAGAGCTGCCTCCTAGTAACAATTTTCCGTTCGGTGGTTTTGTGTGTTTGTCCTGCAGGTGTGTGTGACATGGCCGTTGGATGTTATGTTGACAGCAGTTGCTCAGAGTCCACAATAATTAACTCCATAAGACTGAAAGACTTAAACAGTGTGGAGGAAAATCCTGACTGGGAGGTCTCATTAGAGAAAACGTGACTTCTGGTAGGACACAATGATAGAGCCAGTAGTTTGCTCTTCTTGTTCAAAAAAAAAAAAAAAAAAATCAGATTTAAATCAACATTTTTCCTCACTTTGTCTCTTGCTCGCATGGCATACACAGCATATATGACACAGTCTCTATTTTAAGACACTAATGTAAAAAAAAAAACAAAGCTGCTCACAAACAAACAAAAAAAAAGACATGACCGCATGCACCTTGTGCCTTGCATCTTAAACCTTCTATTCTGAGTGTATGCCATGCAGTATACAATTTGTCTGTCAGGAAGAACATGATGTGCACTTGTTGTCCAGCCGGGGTCCTGAAATTATTCTTTGAGTCGTGTCCTCAGCTGTCGCCTGAGATCAGTCATGAAACATTTTCTAATCCTCTTTAAGCATATGCTTCTGACACACACAACCCTTTGGCTCATCTTTAACCTCTGGGTACTGGGTAGTGGAAGAAATTTAGCTGTGGCAAATTTAAAAAAAAAAAAAAATTTAATTCCCCTTGTGTTTCTAGTTGTAGTTTTGCCAGAGGATTACGAAAGATTTTGCCGTTTACTGGCAGGTATTTGCAAATCAATGAGTAAAACAGTTTGTTCTGACACTTGTCCCATTGAATGCCAGACTTCCTATCTCTAATGGCTTTTGGTGCCAGGAAGAGTGGGGGCTGTATGTAAACATGTGTCATGACTTTTGTATTGGTTCCTGGTGCAACCAGACTTTATGGCACCAATGGTAGTGAAAACCAATGGACTCTTACGCAAACATTTTTCTTGGACAATGTAGGTAGTGGAAAAACCTTGTTGTTTAACATGCTAAAACCACACAAATAATTATGTTAGGCAAATCTACGTACTGACAAAATCTTTTCATTGATTAGTTATCGTTACATTTCATTTTTAGCACTTTTATCCAAAAGCAACTTGCAATTTATGATACACATTTTCTAAGAATTCTAAGAAGACTTTTGAAAACAATAACTTGACATCAAAAGGTGTTTTTCCCCTCATATTTTTTTTTTTTTTTTTTTTGCAGGTGTGTACACAGCCTTTTCCAACACAGTGATTGTTTAATGTTCCACTCAGTGTTTTTGGTCTTTCATCAACCTCCCTATACCTGATGAAAGGCTCTTGGTTGAACACTCACGTAGACTCCCCCATACGTATCTCTGGTGAAAAATGAGCCATTACTAGGGATACACTGGTTATGAAAATTTTGTGATGATACTGATGTTTAAAATAATAATTTGCCCGATACAAATGCATTTTTCTTTGGGTTTTTATCCCCTCTTTTGTGTCATACTATCACTGAATGAGCACAATGAAGTCAATCAGAAACATTTAATACAACAATTATCGTATTTTCCAGACTATAAGTCGCACCTTTTTTTCCATCCATTGGCTGACTTATTCTGACGTGCGACTTGTTCATTATTTTTACCCCGACAGCCGCTAGAGGCCACTCTACGCTTGAGTGCCAGTTTCTGCTACTCCTGTACCACTGAAATCTTACATGTTTGTTATTTTCACACTGACAGCCGCTAGAGGGCACTGTAGCTGGCAGGTCCGACTTATACTCCGGAGCGTCTTATATTTGTTTTTTTTTCTTATTCATTATGCATTTCTTTGCTGGTGCCACTTATACTACAGAGCGACTTATACTTGAAATACAGTAATATAACCTTAATTCACGTGGCAAGTTCTTTTCGGAAAAATAACTTTCCGTTCAAATATTTTTCAGTATCCTACATTGCCCAATAAAAGTTTTGTGAAAAATAAAAACAACTGCAAAATAAATAAAACGTTATTAACATAACAAAAATAGGGCATCTTCATGAACAAAATCCGACAAAATCGGAACGTTTTTTTTTCCCCCAGTGATGGTGTTTACAATAAAGTGCTGAGACGCCTGTCAGTCATGTGGTTGCCATGACAATGCTTTGGTCGGAGAGCGTGTGTGTGTGGTGTGTTGAGCCACTCAAAAAGAGAGAGAAATAGCGAGACAGTGACGCAGTAATGTATTTATACTTCACTGTCGGTGGTTCGTCTCGACATCGGCAAATAACGATGGCCGTCAGTTAATGAGGCGAACATGGGTCTATACCAATGTTCCTCCGATGCATCGGTGCATTTGGTGGTTATTAAAGAATAAAATACTAGCAGTTATCTGGGAAAAGTGTAACAGAGGTTTTGTTTTGTATTTTGGACCATTCTTTTATGCGGAATGTTTACTTGATGTATGTTCTTTAAACTTATTATATCTAATTAGCAATTTGGTCACATGGTCATTTCATTGCATGTTGTAAATCTCCCCTGCTATTCAAATTGCACTACACATGGTTGGTGCTTTTACAAAAAGAGAAGCCTGCCTAAGCATGCACGTCCAGCGCCTTTCAAACAGCGGCATAATATCCTCATCATGTTTGTCATCTTTTTTTATTAATCTTCTTCTTTTCCTTCGGCTTCGTCCCATTTTTTTTCAGGGGTTGCCACAGCGAATCAACGTCATGTTTTTCTTAATGACTTCTTGAAATTGTGGCAAGTAACACATTCATCACCTGTTTCCGCCTATTGTAATGCTGTTTGGCAAATGCTGTTCAAGTGCTAAAGAAGGAGATTAGAGTCATGAGAGGTTTGTCCCACAGGCCGTTCGGTTTCTAATCGCTTCTTCTATTGATCAATTCATCTCAGAGGAAAACTCAATATACAGGCAGCTATGTGCATGACAGACGGACACAAAGAAAAATTAAAGATTTATCTGCTGCTGTATTTTGATATATTTTGTTCCCATCCAATAAGGCTGAGTTCTGCAAATGACATGATTTGTCACTTGCTGCAGCGTCTACAGTTATTGACCTTAAGTCCAAATAATGACCCTATAAATGTGACGGTAAGTACGTCCATGAATGTATACATGGGTATTAATTTTTCTTCAGTGTTTCAGTCAGTGTCAGGTTTATATTGTTGTAATCACATTGGTATTTTGTTACATTTAGATATAAAGAGCATTGTTTTTGTCACTGAACAGCCTCATGGGTTGGAAAAAAAAGTACTGGCAGGTTAAGAATTTCTTCAAGTAATAGACACAAAATTTGACTTCAGACTTCAGTTGAATGATGAATGAAATGATGAATTGTCTTAGATGTAATGTTGCACGCCCCCTCCCTTTCTCCTCACTCTGCTTGTATTCATTGCGCCCTCGGTAAAATTTAGCTCGTTCGCTAACCTTAACCCTCCTGTTGTCCGTCGCTTTTTGTACACAACCAGAATTCTCGCAACAGGTTTGCATCTTGTCCCAGAATCAGAGTACAGTGGAACGTTGAGATACGAGCATAATCCGTTACAGGACCAAGCTCGTAACTCGAGGTGCTCGTATCTCAAATCATTTTTTTTCCATAAGAAATGACAGGAAAAAAAAGTATCTGTTCCAGCCCTCTAAAAAACTCCCTTATTAGTGCTAAGAACAATGGAAAAAAACATGTTTTAATTGCTGTAGCTCTTACGTTCATCTTGAATTTTATGTTTGTGTTTTTTTTACGCTATGTAAATTTCATACAGATAGGCCTTGGGTGCAAAATATGGAAAATAGGGAAAATGCAATCCGCATGGATGTATACAGGAAGATTTAAAAGAGTGGGAGAGTTTCATTTTTTTTTTTTTTATTAAAAGGATGGGGCAGTTCACGTGTGCCCATGTATATCATGTGACTCTTTGCAGTAATACGGTAAATATTGTGGCTCTTGGCCTCTTGACTGGTTGGCCACCCCAGCTATAGAAACATACTTGACTTTGAATTGAGGCTACGATGAGTAAATGCACAGCTCAATTATTGGAAATTCAGTGCATGTCATTCTGCCTATGCGTTAAAATGAGTTACAAATTTCACTCTGTTTTGTGGTTGTACTTGTAATAAAAGATCATAAATATTAATTTAAACGTTTTTTTTTTGCGAAGATCTATATAAAGAAATCCGCTCGGCACGCTATTGTGAGTTTTGTCTTTGAGGTACTATGGCTTCTAGATTATAGAATTAGTCTAAGTTAGTCTTTTTTTCATCTAATCAGATCTGACAACTGATGTGACGTTTGGTTGTCTGCTTTTCTTCAGCTTTGTCAGTGTTATTTAGAGTGATGGTGACCAATAATTTTCTGGAGGTTTCTTTTCTCCATACTCAAATGTCATTTTATAATATACTGTACAGAGGCAGGGCCAAATTTAATAAAACTGTTTTTTTTTTGTTTTTGTTTTTTTTTTGTGCCGTCTTCCTTACAGCATTGGTGAGGAATATGGGCAGTTGTTTTCTACAGTAGTCCAACTGATCAATGGAAAATAGTTGCAATGAGGTTCTAACTACTTCAATTATTAGATGAAGGGAGTGGAAAATTGTGAAAATGTCATAGCAAGGAATGGAAATGTCACATGGTCATGTGGTCGCATTTTTTATAAGCTCCTGGAATAAACCTCAAATACATGCCGACTTTGCTGGAAACTGGTTAACCAGTGAAAGCAGCCTTTGTATGACGCACGAGTGCTGGTGTTCAAAGGGAGAGAAAACAGAAATGCCAGCTTGATAAACCGGAAAAATGATATTTTACTTCTGCCTGAACCAGAGATAGTACTTCAGAATTTCCTTGTCATTCAATTAACTGTGATGATGTAACCATCATGGCAGATCCTCAATGCCAGAACAATGAAAAATGCTCAAAAAAGGGAACATGTGGGCAGCCAAACCGCTGTTGCTGTCGATACAAGTGCAAATTAGCCGGGACTACTTTTGTTTGCCTGTCTCCATAACAACTCCTTTGTTCTTAAAGCTTTTGAAAGCTTCTCTTTCCATGATTTCAAAAAAAAGGCAGCTTGAAAATGTAAATTGAACCCTGCAGTGCATAAATATAAAGCTGAAATATGGTGTGGGTTTTTTGCCTCTTTTTTTTTTTTTTTAGGTAAAGGTAAAGAAAATACAAAGACAAAGTTACAAACGCCACACTGTAATGTGTTCAAGGATCCAACTTAACATGCTGACCTTCATGCTGACCTAAAAAAATTAATTAACACAGTACTCAAAAAACCCTACCTATGACAATGTAGGATTAGATCTGGACAAGAATGGCGTGTTTAGAGAATCATTTTAAACCCACATTTCTTCATTTCTAATTATTAAATAATCAGTGTATGTTGTAGCACGCAAAATATTATTTTTAAAATATTTTTTTCCAGAGGATAATACAAATCTTTTTTTTTATGACAAGCACCCAACAGGAACCTACATAAGCAGTCTTTGCCATGCACACGACCCACATCACCACTGGGGCTACTAATTGAATCTGGCAGAGAATTGTGGAGCACTTGCCTCCCAGCGACTTGTACCCTATAACCATACACAAATCGATCTGACATGTGGTATTAGATTAAATTACCAACCAGTGCAGTGACAAGGAAAAGGATTGGTCCAATGCTCACCTTTCTATCTCACATGCACCTTCTGGACCTGTGCTGGACGACAGATAGCTGTTCAGCCAAGCCACAGGAGATGCCGCGCCATCCAAGCTATTCATCAAGCCGTGGTTTTAGGCCATCATGCAACCAGTCACCTTTCCGCATGCAGTCCATTGAAACACATTTGCTCACATTTATGGACATGACTGTCTGGTGTCTTAAAGTAAACTCAGCTCGGCAACAATAACCAAAGTAGAAGGTGAAGTGATGTACATATTGGTAACACAATGATAACAAATATATATATAATGTAATACAATAACTGTCTTCTTTCTCCATTCATGGTGACATCTTGGTCACTCGTCCCTCTCCTTTCTTTCTGTTCCCACACGGCGTTTGCCAATGAGCTGTTGCCAATACAATTGTATGTTTATTAATGGTCCTATAGAATCCATCTTGGATGTCAATTTTATTTTCTTTATCGAGATATTTTAACATAATACAGTATATTCAATTTAAAAAAAAAACATTTGAAATGATTTTATTAATTGAATCCATGTTGCAATTTGCACCTTGATTTCAATCCAACACAAATTAACAGATCAACACTTGGCTTTTTACGCTGCCATAAATCCATATACAATTGCTTTTGTTCTTCATATTGTTTTTTAAACTTTTTTTTTTTTGAATTAGAGACACCATTGTTTACTTGAATTTTTTTTCTTTATCTTTGTTTCCTTTCAATTCATACTTGCACCGTCATATCCAAGTATAAAAGGGTCTATATTGCATTCATTGGGAAAACGCTTTATATCAGGATCAAAGGGAAAACTTGCGTGGTCGTCTTGTGAAGGTACATACAGTATTAACCTTTTGTATTTTCTTTGTGGCTGTGCAGATTAAAGGGAGGCTGAATTTGCTGAAATAGATGTTAAATTGCTCAATTTACATCTGGCCATTTTAAGGTTGCCATGTCCCTTTTTTTAATCTTCTCTGCTGCGGGAAAAGGAGCCAAGAGCTGCTTGTTGTCTTGGTCGATGTTAACAAGGTTAGTGCGGCCACTATTGCGCACTTTGCTGAGAGGAAGGTTCAGTGCCTAAACAATTAAACTCCACATTGTGAGAAGCACTGGAAGCATCAGACACCAACTTCTGGTGGAGTAATCATTCAGAGCCACATCAAATTTGATTTCCAAAGCCAAATATAGTGTAATGAGCTCCTTAAAATTATAGGATTTTAAGCTTCTACAACATTGACCCTGGATTTATAACAGGTTATTGCTTTGTTGTTGCAATCTCTTGTGTAATGTGCTCTCCACAATGGTAGAAAAACCAACGGCAATTCTTATCATTTTCTTGTCCGTCTGAATTCACTCGCGCAACAGCTCGATGTAGAAGATCTGCTTTATTTCTGTGAAAACAGTTCTTCAGCTGGAGAGCGCCAGTATGACTACTGGAGATATAATTAGGTGCCTACGGGGCTCTGTGACTGTGCATATATTGTTGGTGCGAGTGAACAACAGAGAGCTCGCAGCCATTTGCACTTCACACCCTTCTTTGTGAATGCATTTAAAGCAGCATGTACACACTGCAGTCACTGTGTGCAGTGTGCAGCTGTACACACAACTGCAGGGCTGCTTTAATTAGGGATATTCCCCACCCCCACCCCACTCAGCTTTCAGCAGTTCTTACTCTCTTAGGTCAAATTATCACCGTAGTGACAGTCAGTGTGCGAATTATAATAATACAGACAGAGCTGACCCTCTTAACACACTGAATCGTTTGACTGATTCACTAAAAAAAGATCTCACTTTGACTTAGGCGGTTGATCTTCAAAATCCTTGAAATGACCTGACTTGTTTTGTATATTATTTCAAGTTTACCTCATGATAGTTGTCCTGTATTGACTTTATATCTGTGTATGAGAGTACGATTTGCACTCAAAAACCAGAGATGACTTGAACCGATACTAAGATCAGCGTATGTCCAATATTTGTCAAAATTTTAAACTACAACCCGTACGATCTGATCCCTTGTGTTCGACTACTACTTTGTGTGACATGCTGTAAACGGGGACACTAGAGGGACATTCAGCAATCTTAGCCATAGGCATTCCGGAGAAGAAAATAAGATACTCCAAGTCACAGTTGCGGTTTCAGTATCAGACATACAAAAAGTTGCATTGAGCCATCTCTACCAAAAAAAAAAAAAAAAAAGTTCAATAGCTTCTATGCACTATTGTCAGCCACTCCGTAGGCAATGTTTTTCTATCCATCACTATCAATTAAACCAGTCAACTCTAATGTAATGAAAGTCGACTAGAGATCAACAACTTAGTATTCTTCACATAAATTACTCGGAGGAACATGGCATTGATTTTTCTCCTAGTAATGGTCGTTGTGTAATGCGAAGCAGAATAGGTCCATGTTCTCCCTACAGCGACCGGTTGTCTCTGCAATATTGTTAGTCTTCGTGAAAGAGCTGTAACACGGCCAGATCTGATTAAACCCTAACACACACACAGTCTTGTGTTTTTATCTTTTGTAAAGACTCAAATCCCTGAATGTGTTTTCTAGTCTTACACGCTAAACCAAACACACACTTCGAGTGCCTTTGTTGCTATTTCGTTGTTGTCTTCACGTTAACTGTACTATGTTGCTGTAATGCTGAAAATCCTAGTTTGGCATCAACAAAGCACATCCGTCTGGCCATCGTTCTAATTTTCCTTAATTTACCTTTTAGATACACATACGCACACTCGTCGTTTCACTTATCATAGTGTTTCTAAACCTGGGGTTCGGTCGAACCCCGGGGGTTCTCATATGATTCTTGATGACGCACCCCCTCCTTGGCCGTCACCGAAGGGTTCGGTGAATGCGCAAATGAAACTAGTGGGGTTCAATACATCCAACAAGGTTAAGAACCACTGACTTATCTTTACGTTTCTACTCTCTAAAATGTGTCTCTCAAAATTGCGGGTCAAAAACAGATACATTAATAGCAGTCAGATGAATTTCTGATTTTAGTATTCATATAAACATAGTATTTCAAATGATTTTATAGGATCATGCAATACATAATACCAAAAGTGATCTATTTTGGTTTATACCAACAGCTGCATTTGTTAATTTTGGAAAATACATTTTTTTACTCTATTTTTTGTGTCTGGTTTGCCTTTTGATGACCTGCGGAACATTTCGTTTGCAAACCAACATTTTCTTAGTTTGATCAGATTGATGACCCGGATGTTCCTGCTTAAAATGTTTCTGTAAAGAAAAATCATGATATAATGTACCTTCTCATACTAGCCAGTGCAACAATGTTACTTTTGTGTACTGTATATACCGAACCCCCATGCTCCTATTACTGCTGCATCCCTTGTCAACAACATCTTTATACAGGGCACCAAACCATAAGGTTTAAAATATCTTAAATAAAAGAGGTGCTTTTTGAAGTTTATGCTCTTGAGCTGAAATGTTCTAGCGTTTAGAGATCATTTGTTTATCCAGGCCGACACAATAACTCAATCACTGCCCTCCACCAGAGCTTCGAAGAAATGACAGGCAGGGGAAATTACAGTCATTTATCTATGTCAACCCACATCAAATTGGCTCTTCTTTTTCTGTTTTAAGCCAGAATGCTTGTCCCTCTTGCTTCTTCTTTTCATCTAGTGGTTCTACAGTCAATGGAAAAGAAAAACATTCTCCTCTTATCTGTCCAGTAAGCCAGCAGTCTCTGCCCACCCCAGGTGGAATTTGAAAAGTAAAAATCTATAATCAGAATAGTGTGATTTTTTTTCTATACCGTACTTGTACTTTCATTTGACAAACAGCTTGTCAGCTGCAATGCTTGCCACCTGTACGTCCTGGCAGGTGTTTTGTGGGCTTGTGACTTACCTAGACTGTGTGCAGCTGGCGGTTTAATTGCATGTCATTCGTCACCCACGGAATTGCCACTTTCAATTTGAGCTCCCTAAAGTGTTGAAAGCAGTTCACAGTGAATATTTGGAACAATGTTGTTGTGCTTTTGAACAATGACTTATGCTCATTTAGGCTCACTGTAAGTATTCAGGTACTAACAGTTCACATATGCATAAAAAGTATCCAGCAGTAAATTCAGTCCAATTGTCTTATTTATTTATGTGATTCACAGAAAAAAATAAAAGTAAAAGATTTCCATCCATCCATTTCCATCCGCTTATCCGTTACCGGGTCGCGGGGGCAGCAGTCTCCACCCAAATCACACTGCACCATACCTAAACCTTCCTGCGGGTGGTGAGTCCACTGGAAGGTACCAACCGCCCTAACTGGGATTCGAACATGCCGAGGAGGTGAATCCTGGGGTTCTACACCAATGACAGAGACATTGCCTCTGGGCCAAAGCGCCACCGTAAAGGATTTCTGTTTGAAAAAAAAACACATAATAGTTCATGAAAGTCCTTAGTACAGTAGGTCCCAAACTTTCTCAGCTGGGTCTCCCCTTTTGGTCATAAGAAAAATTCTGCCTCCTGGCCCCCAATTTTATGGTAGCATTGCCAACTTTGGTCAGTTAGATTTAGTGTGTGGGCAGGGTTGGGGGGCCCCCCACTCCCTCCAATTTGGTAACCTCTGCCTGAGTACAATCACTGCTCATTAGTGACAATACCACTACCAAGCAGCGGTAGTATCATCAGTAACTCAGTATTATCAGCAGTGAGTACAAAAGTAGATAAGTAGTAATTGTTTTTATGTCACCATTAACCTTTGAATTATGCTGATTTTGATCACTTTGTTTACGTACTGACTTGTCTATGTATCAGACGGAGGTTATAAAGGGGCCATGTGGTAGCGTGGGGATGACCTTCAGGCATGTTTCTGCTACTGAGGGGGATGCAGTCCACGTCAGCATTGAGACAGTCACACCCAACTCCCCTGCAGCCGTGGCGGATCTGCAGAGAGGCGATCGTCTCATCGCCATTGGGGGTATGATATATCAAAAAAGTTTTTTGACAACCACAAAGTGGGTACTATTTGTGATCACATCTAATGTTCATTGAGTTAATGTTGTTTTTTGTTTTTTTTTTCAAACTAAACATTTTTATGTGTTTTCTTTATTTTGTGTCTGTTTATAGGTGTCAAAGTAACATCCTCTGTTCAAGTGCCCAAACTGTTGAAGCAGGCTGGAGACAGGGTCATGGTACTTTACGAGAGACCTGTTCGTCACCAGACGTCTTCTATGGGAAGCTTGGCACCTCTTCAAGAAGGGTATGGGCAGCTTGAGGAAACTGGTTTTATCTCACAGCCAAGTGGCTATGAGGAAGACCCCGCCCCAATTACTACTATTTCTGACATATCGGAGAGCAAAGACATGGACTCTGAGTTTGAAGAGTTAATTGTCGACTCCAAACCCAGCCATCCTGGCGGTCCTAACAGCAGTATAGCAAACACTGGTGAATCTAAAGATGATTCCTTACTTACAGTGAACCAAAGCCCCAAAAGAACTGTGGCCAATTTGGCCTCTAAGCCCCTTGGCACCATTTCACCCATTCTCAACCGCAAGTTAAACCTGGTGGGTCTTCAGTCCCCTCTGAAGCCCCTGGCCAAAGAGTCATCAAAGCCCACACCAAATAAGACTAGTACTGATGCTGCAGAGGGTCTGCAGCGCCCTACAGTTCCTCCTCCGCCTCCTCCTTCTCGCCCCCCAGTACCACCAAGACCTCAAATAAAGCTGACTTCAGCCTCCTCAGAAACCAGTCTTTTGGAAAGCGTTGATTCTCTTTCAAGTACCGGCTCTACTGTTGCCCCAGTTCTCACTGCAAGTGTCAGTTCTGCTGAAAAATCACCAGAAAAGGTTCCTCCTTCTAGTGTTAGTGACGAGAAGATATGTGTCAAACATACAGAGGCAAAGCAGCTCACCAAGACGACAGAGTCCTGTGAGGAGCTGCCAGTCTCTTCCAACGCCAACAGCGGTGGCAGGACTGATCAAAAGGACAAGGCATCGGAGAGCTCATGCAGCACACGAGACAGTCTAGAAGAACAATCCATTTGGGAGTCACCAGAAACCATGTTCCGTAACCAGTCAGCACGCTGGCCCAAAGCCTCTGTTGTGTTTGATATTGAAGGCAGTCACAAGTACCTGAATGTTGCTTTGTGGTGCAAAGATCCCTTTAAGTTGGGGAGCTTGTTATGCCTAGGTCACGCGAGCCTCCAGCTAGAGCACGTAGCCCTGGAATGTATGGCAACATCCTCAGCAGAGTATCAGAGCACCTTTAGGTTGGGTGCTCCAGACCCGAAAGCTAATGTTAGTCGCACCGCGTTGCGCAGTTTCAGCTCTCACAAGGGCTTCAATGAGAAGCTATGCTACGGTGACATCACTCTGAACTTTCACTACTTGGCTGAGGGTGACTTTGAGTGTCCTGGAGGGCTGCTGGAAAGCGAGCGAGAGGGCAGTCTTAATGAGGAGGAGCTAAAGGAGAAGGAGCAGGTTCCTTCAGCGCCGCGTGACGACCTGGCCTACAATGTCATGCAAGTGGAGGTTCGTCACAACTTTCAGGACACACAGTTCCAGAATCCTACGTGGTGCGAGTACTGCAAGAAGAAGGTTTGGACCAAGGCAGCTTCCCAGTGCATGACATGCACATATGTTTGCCACAAGAAGTGTCAGGACAAGTGCCTGGCTGAGAACCCTTTCTGTGTGGCAGCAACTGAACGTCGCGGAGCAGACCTAGAAGCCAAATCTACTATAAACCGGGCGACTACCGGCATAACGCGCCATATCCTCAACACCAGCTCCCGTCTGCTCAACCTCCGCCAAGTGCCCAAGACTCGGCTTGTTGAGCAGGTAGTTGACGTTGTGCCTGGTGCAGTGGAACCCTCACCCAAGCATACGCCCAACACTTCCGACAATGAGAGTAGCGACACTGAGACGTACACCAGTGGAGCAAGCCCGTCCAAACAGCCTACCAGCAGCGGCGGTACTAGTAAACTCGTACGCAAGGAGGGGGGGTTGGACGACAGCGTTTATATTGCCGTAAAGGAGATAGGTCGCGACCTTTACAGGGGGTTGCCCACAGACGAGCGCTCTCAAAAGCTCGAGTTGATGCTGGATAAGTTGCAGCAGGAGATCGACCAAGAGCTGGAGCACAATAATGCCCTTCACATGGAGGAGAGGGAGGCCACAGATGCCCGACGCAAGGGCCTTATAAGTACTGCCCTGGCGAAGTCAAGTGAGAGGCTGCAGGCACTCACCTTGTTGATGATTCACTACCGCGCAGGCATCGAGGACCTGGAGTCAGTGGAGAGCACTTCTCCTTCGGAGCAGCAAAGTTTTAAAGGGAAAGGGGAGGTCCTGGAGGAGGAGGCTCTGATGGGAACTGAAGTCTATGACAGTGACATCTGTAGCCCCGTGGAAGTCCCACTGCTGGACGACATTACTGAGGAGCAGATCTGCGTGGAGGCACTCCACTGAGGAAAACATTAGACCAGGGGTGTCAAACTCATTTTGGTTGTGGGGCCACATACAACCTAAGTAGATGTCAGGCAGGCCGGAGCAGTACAATATTAATGATTACCTATAAATAATAACATAACATGAAGTATTTGTGTATTTTTTTTTTTCGTTTCAAAATTCATCAAGTGGGCCGAATTTAACTCACTAGCGGGCCAGTTTTGACCAGCGGGCCGTAAGTTTGACACCCCTGCATTAGAATAAGGAACATGTCCTAAGGTCATGTCCCCCATAACATTGTGTGCAGTTTTTGTTTTTTTTTTCGTTTTTTTTTTTTTTCTGGTGAATCTCAGTAATCAGTGGGGTTGTTAACGTCCTGTGTTTTATTCAAATGAAGTGTACATTACAGTAAAAAGTACAAACAAACAAAAAAAATCTCTCTTTAGTTACTTCTGAATCTTTAATCCGTTTTAACTCACACATTGTGGAACAGTCGCCGTCTTTTCTATTGGTTTTAAAGGGAAAATGAAAAAAGCTGCACTATTATCTGCCATGTTTCAATCCGTCTGTGATTTCCAACATTTGTCGTAAGCATTTACTTTCTGTACTTTCTCGTCAAACTGCATAAAGAGATGGACCTCCGGTGTTGTAAATATTAGGGCATTCTACTCTTCATTTCAGTGTTGGATTTTTGTTTTTGAGTGTGTAGAAAAGTAACATTTTAATCCAAGATGCTGCTAAGACAGAGCAGGTTTACCCATCCAAGTGTGGAACATCTCATCATGCCTAGCGACTCTTAATATAGTGTATTGACGGTGGAATATTCCGATTGAATAATACTAATTTTTCCGTTTTTTGTCAGAACGGCCAATTTATGTTTAAAGTTTCATCACACAAAAATTCTTTTTTGGAAAGGTTGTAATAAGAGTGCCTGTCCTCAAAAACTAAACACAGTAATAATGTGGGGTTTTTTTTATCCTGTAAACTTGTGTATCGATGTCACCCATCCTTAAAAAACCTCTGCTAAGGCATGTCATGGACAAAATGTGACACATTGATTTTATTAATATATGTTTGATTGATTATTAATGAGGCAAATGTGATATTAAAATTTGTTTAGCCTCTATTTATTTTTATCCTTTTGTGTTTTTACCGCTGTGCGGACCTTTTGTGTTGTAGTGGTAGGTTTCTTTAAGATTCAACACTCATTTGTGTTTTTCTTTGTATGGAGCATTTGCCTGGGTGGGGAGGGTCTTGGTCGGGGGTCAGAGTAGCACTGCGTGAATGGCTGTCCTCAATGCTACAACAAGTGTGTTACTGTAATGTTGTCTTCTATGCACAAAGCAAACATGATGTAGTGTGTAGCTGCTCATTTGCCTTCATGAGTGATTTTCATTCCCGTATGAATGTACGTTCAACCTGGGTGTGTTGTTTGACACCGTCTGTTATATTGATACTACTGATTCCGGAATGATTTGCTGTGTAACAATCATTAGCGCGCACAGCCTTTAGTGTAAAAAACTATCGGTCACTATCGGTTAAAAGTTTCCAGCATCGAAAAGAAAAAGTGATGTTCAAACCTTAAAACCGTAAATAATAAAAGTAAAAATAATACAATAACTGTCAGTTTATCATGACATGTACAGTATGTCGGTGAGTTATCAAAGAGCAAGTACCGTATTTTCCGGACTATAAATTGCACTTTTTTTTTTTCATCCTTTGGCTGGGTTTGTGACTTATACTCAGGTGCGACTTATGTATTACAATATATAATTTCACATTATAAAATATAATTTTAGTCCTGTAAGTCTCACTTTTTTTCATCCTTTGGCTGGTGCGACTTACACTCTGCAGCGACTTAAACATTTTTATTTTTTTCTTCTTAATTATGTTTTGTTTTTAGCTGGTGTGACTTATACTCTGGAAATTACGCTATATGATATTTGTGTGACAATTACTGTATTGAGGACATACATTTTGAGTCTCTCAAATTCTTGATCAGTGCTGTCCATCCAGATGTTCTTTTAATCGTCATTCATTATAAATATATATTAAAATGTCTCTGCGTTCATATGAAGTTGACAGAGAATTTTCAACATTATATCGGTAAATAACATTTTTGTTATTGCACTGTCATGTCTTTCTACTGTAGTATCTGGTCAACCACTTTACCCGGACAAGCAAATTCAAACAAACGCTAATAACCATGTGAACAAAATGTTTTCAATTATTTTAGTATAACAAAAAAAAATTAATAAATTAACCCTCATGTAGCCTGGACATAGCAGGTCTTCCGTTAGAACGTGAGACACAAGGTGAGTCCAGATTATAGACTTAGTCCAGGGTCATGTAATTTTGATTATGTTCTTTAGAAAACGTCAACAGTCTACCAATTATTCCACAATGACTCATTCAGCTTACAACACGAGTTGGAATAATTACTCAGGATGGTGGTATCGTCTGCATATCTAATCATTGTACTGTGGTTGTGGGCAGGGTAACATGTTTGTGTAGATTCTGTCATTATGTCATTGCGATGCCAACGATTAGGTGATAGCTTATTTGTGCAAACCGCACTTTCTTTACTCCTGGCTTTTGAAGCGGTAAGCTTATTGATTATTTACCAGCAAAAAAAGAACAGTGAAAATCGGAAATAAAAAATTAATGAACTAAACCGGTGGTTCCCAAAGTTTTTTGTTTTTTTACAGTGCCCCCTTTCTGTAGATGTGACTTGTCAAATATTGTCAGACTCGCTATTTGTAAAATCATCCTTCAGAACAACAAACTAAATCCAACACTTTGAACACCGACATCCAGCTGATCATGTCAGGCTCACATTTTTGTTTTTTCGCAAAAGTAGTGAGAGAACTAATGAGGTTCTTTTAAGTCACATGCGTAGGTGGTTTTGCGCTGGCTGTCGTCAAGTCCCAACAGAAGACCCTAAAATCGCAAAGTGTCATTTAACTACTTCGTCTGTGCTGCGTGCAGTCATGTGCTCAGTCCAAAACCAGTCCCAAGAACTTTATGTTTTTCTGCAGCAGGCACTCAAAGGAAACAGAATAGATGACCCAGAATTTTTATAGCTATTTACAGTAGCCCCTAACCCAGGGGTGTCAAGCTCATTTTGGTTTAGGGGCCACATACAGCCTAATTAGATGTCAAGTGGGCCGGACGAGTACAATCATAAGATAATTACCTATAAGTAAGACAATAACAATAGTCCCTGTTTTCCCCCATGTGCATTTTTTTTTTTCACTCAACAAGTGGGCTGCATTGTTGGAGAACTGACACTGCACATCTTCCTGTTTGCTCAGGGAGCTTGCTGGCTTTTTTTTTGTTTTGTTTGTATTGTTTAAAAAAAAACAGCCTTTACCCATAGGCTGTTGGTTTTAAGACAATAGAATATAAGAAAACAAGGAAGTTCAGGCTGTTTTTTTTATTTCTTTCTCTCGATGGCTTGAAGAACATTCAGTGACACATCTCTGGTACTAAATCATATTAGTACTACCCAGTTGAACTGCTGTTTAGTTTCTACTTCATGTGGAGAACTGGACCTCTGAAGGAAGGTGGCTGCACAAGCACGACAACAAAAGCGAGGCCACATTTCTTCACGTTGTACATCGGCAAAATGTGCCGTACAGCGTCTAGGTTTTCACTAACCAGCTGCTATATCTGTCTGTTTGTTTGGTCACTTTTAATTTAGACCTTTGTGCAATGCTTTTGTAGAAAATGTAAAAACAAAAAAAAATTGACCTGCCATGAATCCTGACATTTTTGATGTGCTCGTCTTCCTGTGAGTTGAATTTTGGAGACCACCAGACCAGCTGTGTCAGTGCTTCTGCTGCTGCTGCTGCTGCTCGCCCATCTTTAACCTTTAAATCTGCTATTCCAATCTGGCAGCCTGCCACAGCTTTCAACAGGCTAACCTGCTGTTTTTGTTTGCTTTCTCGTGAGTGAATATGTGTGTGTGTGGTGCGAGGGGTTGGGAACATTTGCGGAGGCTAATTTGATAAAGGTGTTGTTGTTGTACATACTCTAAATAAAGACGCTCAAATCCTGTCCTACAGCTGTGTTCTGTGTTCTATTCTATTCGGAATACAGAAGAACTGTAGAGACAGTGGTTGGTGGATGGTGTTTCACACCAAGTTGCAGGAGTTCGAATATTTTACGATGACTTCATTTGCCAATTGTGCAAGATCAACCAAATGTACATTTTTTTGGTGCCGCAAGGAAGTAAAAGTATGGAGGATAGGTGTGCCGTATTTTCCGAAATGTAAGTCGCACTTGTTTTCATCCTTTAGCAGGTGTGACTTATATATTAAAATCTATCATTTCACATGTTTGCCTTTGAAAACAAAGAGTGGACTGAGATATTCTCAAGGATTTCCTTCTCTTTCCGAGTCCTGTGCTTGGCAATCCTCAACCTGCATTTTTTTGTTCTGCACCACCCATCGACCATCAACAGACTAGATCAGGCATGGGCAAGCTAAGGCCAAACCTTTTCAAATTATGTCATTTATTTACATTACCATTATAATTCTGCC
This sequence comes from Cynoglossus semilaevis, assembly GCF_000523025.1. Taxonomy (NCBI): domain Eukaryota; kingdom Metazoa; phylum Chordata; class Actinopteri; order Pleuronectiformes; family Cynoglossidae; genus Cynoglossus; species Cynoglossus semilaevis. The sequence continues at coordinate 17,404,753 of NC_024318.1, read as the reverse complement.
TTTTCCCTGCAATACCCATGTTTTCCCAATAGATGGTGTCAAAAATGATACATATGTATGACTTTAACATGTCATTTATCTTAGTTCACACAAACTCTCTATCCATCTGCTCCTGACCTGCCACCCCCCCCCCCTCCACCCCTCTCCCCACCCTCGTTGGAACAATTGGAACAGTTCAATTTAAAAAGTTTGCTAGGGCTAGGCTAGGGTCTGTATATTAGTCAACATTCTCTGGCTACATAAAAAGTAGGAAATCGCAAGTAATTTTCTTTCAGTTACCCCAGATTGTTTTTGTCCACATTTAATTTTTTGCTCAGTAATGGTTATTGTTTTTCCAATGTAGCAAAGCAGCAAAATGGACTTAAGTAAAAGTAAAATGACCTATTCCTTTAACTATTTAAAAAACATATAAATTACTCGCAAAAACTACTCAATTACAGTTCCACCATTCCATTCCACAATTTACCTCTCCCTTTGAGTTAGTGAAAAATGTTGTATCCAGGCACGTGACCACGTTGCATCACCACTTCTTTTACCATTACAATATCAGTTTGCCTCAAGGGAAGACCACTGCTCTAAGACTTCTTCTTTTTCTTTCGGCTTTGTCCCTTTTTCAGGGGTTGCCACAGCGAATTATTGATTTACATCTCTACCTGTTCTCTGTATCTTCTACTCTGACTCCAACTATCTGCATGTCCTCCCTCCCTGCATATCTCCTCTTTGGCCTTCCTCTCTTTCTCCTACCTGGTAGCTCCATCTCTAACATTCTTCTACCAATGTATCCACTGTCCCTCCTCTGCACATGTCCAAACCATCTCAGTCTGGCTTCTCTAGCTTTTTCTCCAAACCTTCCTGTCTGGATCACTGCTCTAAGACTAATATTTAAGTATTAAACAGTAAAGTAAACATTAAGCTTTTGTAATGGCCGTTGCCATCTCAAATATGGAACGTCTTTGCATGGACGACATTGCAGAAAAGACATTGCTTCTTTGGAGTTTTGGTGAAGAAGAGGAGGTAAGGTATTTATTGTGTGATCATCCGCAAAGTAATTGAAGCCCAGTGTTGAGATAGACAGGCTGATTACAGTGTGTCTGCTCCCACATTTCCTCTTCATGGTAACTCATTCTGCTGCCTGCCTCCTCTCGGTGCAGACAATCAATGTGAGTGATTGTCTGTTGCAGAACTAGAAGCCACACTCAGTCCTCTGTGGGTGACATATGTACATGCTCTGCTCCTTGTCGTTTCAATTGAAAAATATGCGCACCGACTTTTTGTTTGTTTAAAAGGCGGTGATGCGACAGTGTGCGTTCATTCGGTGGTCGTACGCTAAGGGAAAAAAAATGCTTACAAGGAATATACTGCATTTAATAAAGCCCTAAAATAATAGAAAGCCCACTGTACAGCTACAGAAGATCTGTGGTTCGATTTTCAGGAACTTGACAAGTTTCTTCAAATACATGAAGGCAAATTATTGATAATGTCACCAAGAAACAATCTCGTCTGTTTAATTCCTACAAATGATTTGTTTCTGGTTCTCTTTACGACAGTGCATCAGTTAACTACCCTTCCACTAGGTAGCAGCAGAAGGCTGTGAAAACCAAACAAAATGAGAGACCTGTCGAAGATCTTTTCGTGTTTCTTTCTTGAGTTTAGTCAGTGTATCACCATTTTGTTTAGCTACACAGACCCAGGTTTCACACTAAGTAAAATATGAGTAAATTAAAAAATGGACGGTTATTGTTATATGGTTATATAGTTTTATTACATTGGTGACATTTGTGGTTGGTTTCTGTGCCATAAAATTGATCGAATTTAAAACACGTAAGGTGGCTCAATATGATCGGGAAATGTATATGATGCCATTGTTTGCTGCAAATAACCAATTAGGAGTAGTAGAGGTGTTTTTCTGTTGTTGTTTTTTTTGTTTTGTTTTTTGATTTCTGGATAGCAACCCCAAACCTTAACTTTTGTGGAAGCCACGGATTTTAAAGGAAAGGAAATGGGAATTACTTTTCAATATCAAGCAGCAGAGTTATGGCCTTTTGAGAAATGGATAACGATAACGTCACGGGGTGTTAATACATTAGTCATATATTCAAGTGTTGTACAACAGAGCACATAATTTATTTCATAAATTAGATAAAAATAGAGTACAACCCCAACATGTTTGTAGATGGAACATACAAGTGGAAATCCTGTGACCGGCTTCCTTCAAAATAAACAAACAAACAAACAAAAAAAAAACATTTCCAAATGTTCTTTGTACTTTACTGGAAATAATAAATTCATGAAGACCATATTCTTTCGATCTCTAAACTTGGACAGTTACAAAAGGTAAACATTGAGGAGGCACTGAATGATCACCACACACACAAACATGTACATGTCAAAATAGTTCTCTTTTTTTTTAATGTTTTGCACCTCTCTTTGCTGGAGTCCTTTTTACCTACTCAACACTTTTCTTGATGAGCTTGTCTTGAACAAATGAATACCCTTGAGAAATATCTTCACCTAAGAAACACCCATCCTAAATATTGACAAATGTTTAAGTGATGTTCCAGTATCTGTTTGCTGTTTTTATTTGTTGGTGCTTGAGCATCAATTATTCCAATGAGTGTTACCATAATTAGTGTATTTGTATAATTGTATTATTATCCCAACCTGTTTTGAGCCACAGCACATATTTGACATTAGTAAATTCGCTTGGTGTCGAACCAAAAAAAAAAAAAAAAAGCATACGTAATGAAATATTTAATATAATGTAATGAGCTTCTAAGTTTCAATTGACTTCACAATTCTCATACTTAGTCTGAAACCTGGGCCTGTTCAGTTGAACAGCATGCTGACATAGTTGCAGGAATTGAAGAAAGCCACACAAAGTTGTTCTTACTGTTGCATACACAAACACATGGTTTTTTACGGTAAAGCTAATAATCTCTCACTATCGCTCGCTAATGTGCCGTGGCACAGTGGTTGGGGATCACTGTTTTAGGCTATTATATATATATATATACATATATATGTATGTATATGTATATATGTATATATATATATATATATGTATATGTATATATATACATATATATGTATATATATATATAGGGGTGCAACGATACTTAAAATTTTTGGTTCAGTTCAATACTTAAGTGTCACGCTTTTATGGATTAAAAATTCCCATTTCCATAAAAATAAATTATATCTGGTTTAGTTATACCTGCTTAGAAATATCGAACGAATATAGCATCTTGTCAAAATAATAACAAAACAAATGCATCTGATAAATCATTCTTCTTCTGTGGTGCATTCTTATATTACAAAGACTTACTAAACGTACTTACTAAATACACAAATGCTAACGTATTTAGTAATAATAAATAGAGAGATCAAAAGAGAATCTTTAATGAACAGCGACCGTAGTCCGTTTCTTAATCAAGAAGGGACCACCTTAGAAATTTTTTTAAGGTGGCATGCCCAGAAACTAAAGATTCATGGTAAGGTATATATTGACTGGCCACATTTAAGAATCTTTCTGGGTAGTATGTGTGACTTTTATTGTCCTCACTGTCATTTAGTTGTAATAAATAATTGTTTTTGAACATTTATCATAATTGAATTTTCAAATCAAAGTACAATGAATCTCACCCCTAATTTGAGTTATTGGCCATGTTGCATCGAGTGGTTTTCGTGGCACCTCAGTGTAAATGCATGTAGGGAGGCACAGCTTAGTGGATCTGAACTCAACGACGTTGCCTAAGGAGAAGTAGTCGAGCACAGATCCACTGAGCCGAAAGATGTATTGTTGCACCCCCTTAATATGTCCTTACATGTACATATATAGTTTGATTTTTGTCCAATAAATGACCTCCACATAGACAATAGATGCCCAGCACCTTCCATTGACTTTACATAAACTTTACGCCATATATATTTACCCCATTCACCACTAAAATGTAAACACACTCTTCACTTACTGTCAGCACCTTCCTTTGTCTAAAGTGCTTTATGACGCATGTCTTCAAATTAAATAAGGCTGTTGGCAAAACAAATCTCTCACACAAAGCACTTGCAACCACAGGGCAAAAACAAAACTTTGGTTTGCTCCAGTATACTACAACGAAGAAGACACTAAACAGTGAAGACCGACGCTGGGACATTCAGATAGAAATATCTTGGCTGATGTTTCAATGCTATTTTTTCCCTAGGTTCCCTTTTTTCTACATCTGCATCACTGGTGTGATTGTTAATCGTATTCGTCATATTCTTGGTCCATGGTTTCAGCCTGATGGTGACCTCCAGGTGTTGAGTACGTGGTCATCTTCATTGAACTGTTGGTGTCCGACAATATAGCCTGAAAAGACGAGAAATGGAAGAGACTGATTAAGTCACCAAAAAAGTACTAGATATTGATTTTTTTATACTCTCTTTTTCTCTTTCGGCCGACCGATAATATCGGCCGATATTAGCATAATTATGTAATATCTGTCAAATGTGTTTTTTCCTGCGATATTGAAAACCCTTTAACACAATACCTGGGTCTCGCAAAATGATCAGAACCTTTATTGAAACACAATTGCAGTAACTCTTTCTAAACTCCTTTATTGCTCTCACCACGGCTTCTCCCAAAACGCCTTTTTCCTCCTCTCACACATGCTCTAACTATGTAATTCTGCCCCTTAGGGGGCCAAAAAAAAATTATTAAGAAACACTGTTTTAACCCTTGGTGAGCAGGAAACACAACTTTCACCACTGCCCCTCTATATCGGTATCTGTTGATATCATAATTGGAAATGAAATGTTTGTTATGGGATATTGGCGAAAAGTTCATATCGGAGATCCCTAGTTACAGCGACACTTGACACAGCAATGAGAGCCGCAATAAATGAAAGTGATTAATAATCATATAATCATTAAAACAAACTCAAAACAAATACCTCCGTGGGCTGTTATTTGTCTTTCGGCTCCGGCAACATATCAATTTTTGGTCTGTTTATTTTCAATGTTAATTCATCCGAATTGATCATTAATCGTGCCTAGTTTCGACCATGATTAATCATGATTCATTGAGATTCATCCGAATGAATTTTCCTTTGATGATCATAATCATACATTTGAACAGACTTTTGTTTTTTTTTAGCTTGAAAACAATTGTTTCTTCCATAGATTCTGTAGATTTCTCAGCAGGGGCAATAGCTCCATAAATCCCAACAGCATCGCTCTTTTATCCAGGCCTTTTAATTGTGGTTCTTTTTTATATATATATATGCATTTATTTAAAAAAACATGAACTATCAATAATCAGGGTGTATTAATGTTTGTTATTATTCTTACAATTTTCTCTTCCTGTCCCGGTGGATCCCTGAGGAAGACACACAGTGGTGCATACAAGACACACACGACTCCTATTATGGTCATCAGCCAGGGAAAGCCAATGGTTGCAGCTATGGGTCCTCCAATTGATGGCCCTGTACAGCACAAAGACAGATCTTTCAAACACAGTATTGTAAATACTTGTATCCCAAAAAATAAAAAATGTACCTAAAATGATTTTTTGTGGCCTAGCCTTCATATTTTCGTATTGTATTTGTGAAGTCTGATAGATAAAATGCTTAGTATATCCAGTAATTCCAGTTGCACTTGTCTATTCATCAAACAGTGAGTCTTCGTTTTTAAGAAGAAAGTTATACAAAAGGTAATGTCTAAAATGACGCACCTGCTCTACTCTTCCAATCTAAGTTTGAGGTTTTACCTCATGTTCTTGTCATTTTCGTCATATCAATAATTCGGTCGTTTGGATTTGTCATAAATGGAAACAGGTGTAAAACAGTTAACGTACATCTACCTGTGTTCTCTTCGTGTTCCGGCAATGTACAGAAAAATGTTTTTATATTTATTTATGTTTAGGAATTTAATTAACCTTTAATTTACCAATGTCACAGATGGAGTTTTCATAAACATTCTGCACAGAAATCTGCAGAGAACAGGGGCAGTGAACACACCTTTACTAATGCACTTCCTGTTTCTGTTTAGAGTTTTGGGTAATGAAGAAGACTTGCTTTCAAACTTTTGTTTGAATCGGGCATTGGCATCCTCAACAGAAAATGTCCTTTTGCTGCTCATTTGACACCGGGGTGGTGTATCGGGGCCAATTTCCCGAAGCAGTTCGATTTTGATTCATATGGTGGCAGGACGATTAATCACGATTCGATTCAATCTTTAAAATAATTAATTTAAAAATATTATAATATATATATATATAAGTTATCTTAAAAATACTTTTACTTTGTTCTGTTTGTTTCCTGCGGGGGGGGGGGGGATCATTGTTGAGTTTGTGGTCCGTGTGTGGTGTCCATAGTCCCGTACTTTACTTTACTGTCGGTTGCTCTAGTTACGTAAACTCGACGACAACGGCCTTTCGTGCGCAACTGAAATTGGGTGGTAATTGGCCTCCAATTCAACTCTTGTGAAGTTTGTCCAAGTGGATTTAAGGCTAGCAGCCCGTTCGCGCATGAAGCAAACCGAGCGGCAGTGCAAATCCGGGCTTGTGAACGTTAACTGGACAGAAACATTGCCCTGTTTCATCAACAAAAGACTACAGCGGTTAATGGGGGAAAAGTGATGTCATTTAAATCAATATTGCAAAATTTGAATTAAATCATTCCTAAATCAATTTAATACATTTGGAAGAGAAGAGCAGAGTGAATGTAAAACAGTCAGAAATAGCAGAGATGACACGTTTTGCTAGACACCATAATGTCTCTACTGTGTGTCGCAAATACATACTTTTCAGTACTAAGTAATGTTAGCTACTCAGGTGAGGTTTCACCCTAAATGAAGATCATCAAATCTGTAAATTGTCGAGTTTTTGTGATATTTTGTAGGGATGTCCGAAATTAACTTTTGTGACGATATCCTATCTAGTGTCCAAACACTTCCAATTTCCAATTCAAATATCAACCGATACCGATATAGCGGTAAGATGATGGTTAGATGATTCAAGCAGTGTTTCTCAATTATTCAAATACTATTGAGTGCCTGGTAATGTTTTTTTCATTTATTTATCTGTACAAACCACTGTATTAGAAATTAGATAAAAATTGAGACAGACATACAGCCATTTCTCCCCAAACCTATTTTTCATGACATCATTGGGCAAAATCCAGGCATTTCGTAATTTGGTTCTCATTATTGGAGGAAAAACCGATAACTATTCTTACAGATATTACATAGCTACGCCAATAACAGGCTGATATATGAATATCAGTTGGCCGATATTATCGGACATCCCTAGTATTTTGGCTTTTCCTTACCAAAAGCGAATCCCAAGCAGAAAGCCACATCAGCAATGGCATACACGCTTCCATAAACAGACACATGTCGCAGGTCCACCAGGTACCCCATTATGGGCATCATGGAGCAATCAACCATGCCTGTAAGACATCGCACACAACAAAGGTGTCAGAAACCTACGGTATCAGCAAACATAAAATGTTCATTACCTGTTAGAAATGTTAGGCTGAGCAATGTATTACCACATACCTAAAGCAAAGCCAATACCAATGTTTGGAAGAATAAGTCCATACAAATCTCTGGCTATTGGAACCTGCAACGGACATGTCGTTGATTTGGCAAAGAACTGTAGTGAACTATAGTACCCTGATAAACTCTTATAGTGTACTCACACAAATCGCACTGACTCCAACCAACACCATTCCGATCATAGCACAGAGCCATCTGTATGAAAAAGAACATATCAGAGTGGCAGCTGCACAATATACAGAGTTGAACGACACGCTTTCCGCGTTCCGTGTTTTGCCGTCCGCTGTGGCTAACTCCATGTAGAAGCAATAGATTCCCAGTCAACGGGTTTCCTAATTATTTTGCAACATGTAATGTAAATTTTGAGTTACGTCACCACTAGGAATTGAAGTAGTTGAAGTTGTCCAACATCTAGTAGTGGTTCAAACACCTTTTTTTAATCACTTAAATGGTGAATATTACAGTACACCGTTTTTGGATTTCATGTTTTGAAATACTTCATTCTTTAGCAAATGAGTTGTGATTTGTACTACAGTGTATCTATTTAACTATTTAATCTAAAAACACGACAGTATATCAACAAAGAATTATCATGAAAATATTGAATTCATCAGTAATTCCCTGAATTTGGAAAAGCATTGCTTTGGAAAGATCTCAGCTGCTTTTTTCTATTTTTGGGGGGTAAAAAAAAACAACCCAAAAAATCTTTGATCTATTTTTCTTAAAAAAAGTGAAATGTTGTGTTTGTCAACATACAAAACCCCCTAAGCCTGAGTGACCAAGTCAAACACGGAGGAATTACAGATGCTTTGTATCATTAATGCTTAAATGAAGGCAACCTCACAAACACCGAAAACTCATTTAGAGGAGCGGAAACAGATGCCACATCCACAGAGG
>NC_024318.1:17394166-17395626 GCF_000523025.1 Cynoglossus semilaevis | reverse complement strand
TTGAGAACATGTATATTTTTATCTGTATAAACCACTGTATGAGTTGCTGCCCCCTAGTGACTGGAGGCTTTTTTATCATTCATGCATTACAGCAGTGGTACACTACAACATTTATATATATATATTTATTTATTTATTTTTTTTAATTTTCATCAGATTTTGTGTTGCAATACATTTGGTCTGCATTACAGCCAGGATCGTCTATGTTTGCAAACTGTACTAAAAAAAAAAACATTTAAAAAAAAACCCAACAACAACAGAATTACACTTTGTCAGGCAGATGCCAGGTTGTTTACAGCTCCTACCTAGCTGCCATTTACTAGGACACATGGTTTGCATCATCCAGATAGGCAGTGTTGGTTCCATCATTGCAATGCCCATATTTCCAAAACAAATGGCACCTGAGGATTCAGATTGATCAGTTAATCTGTATGAACCATATAGCAATCTTACCTCCAGGTATTTTGTACGGTATTGCTGCTTCTTGTCTCACCTGCTGCAATTAAAATATATGGATCTTTCATCAGTGTCAGCAACGATGAGCCCTTCTGACTCTGTAAGAAAATACAAAAAAAAAAAGAATTAAAAGAAATAAAATATATATAAAAATCTGTTTACCATAGATGGTTTTCTTTTAAATTAAAAACCTAGTTTTTGTTATTTTAAATTGGAGAAGAATGTATCAGATGTAAATGACATGTATTAATGAATCTAAATCGAGAATAAATTGAAACGTACCTCTGGTTTAACCTTCGTGGGCCGAAGAACACAAAGTTGCAGTGCTGCAACGACATATTCAAGATCACTTTCAAATCTTAATGATGTTATTTTTATTTTCTCATAGCTCCACTCCCATTGTCAATTTTTGATTTCCGTGTTGACTGTGCAACCATTGAATGAAAAATAAAAAAGCACAGTGACTGTACCTCCGTCCAAAAGAGCCAGGGAAGCCAGAATAAGGAAAGGAGCTGTCTCTCCAACAAACTGATATATCACACTGCCAAATGTGGGCCCAACTGTGAATGAGAAACAGACGCAAAGCGGTGATGGTTACTGTTGCCTGTACAACACAGCTCAAAATACAGGATTCAAACCATTTTCAAGTTGCTGTCAGATAACGCGGTGATTCTCAACGGGTGGGTGAACAAAAAGTGACAAGCTTGTCGTTTCAGTGGGTTGTGGTAAAAAAAAAAAAATGTTGAGGGGAAAAATCAGCAAAAAGAGTCATGAAGCCATCAAAAACAAGAAATGTCATTCAAAGCTGGATTTTGCATTTGCTAAAAATCAGTTTACGGAGACACCACGGGCACATATACCGTAATTTCCGGACTATTGAGCTCACCCGAATATAAGCCGCACCCACTGTATTTCAAAAGAAAGAAATAATTGTTCATATATTGGCCGCACTTCTCTATAAGCCGCAGGTTTCCCTGTTGTAACGTGGCATATTTACACAGAAA
>NC_024318.1:17380473-17394066 GCF_000523025.1 Cynoglossus semilaevis | reverse complement strand
GAATAATTTCCCTCCCTACCTTCCCATCTTGTGCGCCACTCTGCTGAAGATGTTGGTTCCAATAAGATAGGAGATAGACGCAGGTAAGAAAGCGACGCCTTGGCCACGGACACACACACACACAAAGAAAGAGAGAGGAGAGAATAAGGGTTTGGCGAGATAAGCAGATCTCTATCATCGCCTCATTTCTGAGCTGCTCTACTCCTTCCATTGTCTGTAATGAAGACTCGTGCCCCCCACCTGCCAGTAGACGGCACCCTAATATCCTGTTCCACACTGGCCCCGCTCACTATCTGACCTAGACTTCATATGAAGCAAAAGCCGAGGAACAAACTAATAACAGCATGGACTGGAAGAAGACTGTCTCCAAAATGTTAACCAGAATAAAAGAGTTACGGAGAAAATGAAAAAAAAAAAATGTATCTAATAATGTTTTTGTGTCGATGAAAATATACAGTAGACCTTAAAAACTTTTTAAAAAAATCTAAATCAATTTGGTGTCTCCTATATGTTTAGGACCTTTGAGAACGACCAAACGAAAACAAAATAATAAATTAAGTATATTGTTTGTCATGTTGTTAAATTGACATTGATTGTCTGTTATTATGATGTAGTAATGAAATCTGCAGAAATAGTACGACTAGGGGGCTTCTTTCTTCTTTATCTTAACGCAGTGGTTCTCAATTTAATTTCCCTCAAGTCACCCATTGGGGACAGAAATGTTTTGAGCCCCGCCCCCAACCCACACCACCGTGAATTGAAACACTATTGAGAACATGTATATTTTTATCTGTATAAACCACTGTATGAGTTGCTGCCCCCTAGTGACTGGAGGCTTTTTTATCATTCATGCATTACAGCAGTGGTACACTACAACATTTATATATATATGTTTTTTGTTTTTTTTTAATTTTCATCAGATTTTGTGTAGCAATACATTTGGTCTGCATTATAGCCAGGATCGTCTACGTTTGCAAACTGTACTAAAAAAAACCCATTGTAAAAAAAAAAAACCAACAACAACAGAATTACACTTTGTCAGGCACATGCCAGGTTGTTTACAGCTCCTACCTAGCTGCCATTTACTAGGACACATGGTTTGCATCATCCAGATAGGCAGTGTTGGTTCCATCATTGCAATGCCCATATTTCCAAAACAAATGGCACCTGAGGATTCAGATTGATCAGTTAATCTGTATGAACCATATAGCAATCTTACCTCCAGGTATTTTGTACGGTATTGCTGCTTCTTGTCTCACCTGCTGCAATTAAAATATATGGATCTTTCATCAGTGTCAGCAACGATGAGCCCTTCTGACTCTGTAAGAAAATACAAAAAAAAAAAGAATTAAAAGAAATAAAATATATATAAAAATCTGTTTACCATAGATGGTTTTCTTTTAAATTAAAAACCTAGTTTTTGTTATTTTAAATTGGAGAAGAATGTATCAGATGTAAATGACATGTATTAATGAATCTAAATCGAGAATAAATTGAAACGTACCTCTGGTTTAACCTTCGTGGGCCGAAGAACACAAAGTTGCAGTGCTGCAACGACATATTCAAGATCACTTTCAAATCTTAATGATGTTATTTTTATTTTCTCATAGCTCCACTCCCATTGTCAATTTTTGATTTCCGTGTTGACTGTGCAACCATTGAATGAAAAATAAAAAAGCACAGTGACTGTACCTCCGTCCAAAAGAGCCAGGGAAGCCAGAATAAGGAAAGGAGCTGTCTCTCCAACAAACTGATATATCACACTGCCAAATGTGGGCCCAACTGTGAATGAGAAACAGACGCAAAGCGGTGATGGTTACTGTTCCCTGTACAACACAGCTCAAAATACAGGATTCAAACCATTTTCAAGTTGCTGTCAGATAACGCGGTGATTCTCAACGGGTGGGTGAACAAAAAGTGACAAGCTTGTCGTTTCAGTGGGTTGTGGTAAAAAAAAAAAATGTTGAGGGGAAAAATCAGCAAAAAGAGTCATGAAGCCATCAAAAACAAGAAATGTCATTCAAAGCTGGATTTTGCATTTGCTAAAAATCAGTTTACGGAGACACCACGGGCACATATACCGTAATTTCCGGACTATTGAGCTCACCCGAATATAAGCCGCACCCACTATATTTCAAAAGAAAGAAATAACTGTTCATATATTGGCCGCACTTGTCTATAAGCCGCAGGTGTCTCCATTGTAACGTGGCATATTTACACAGAAACATTTTTTTTTTAACTTTTAATTAAATAAATGCTTTTTTTTCCTAACAGTTCCTGTAACACGGCTAATAGCACGTTAGCTCGCAGTTGGAATGCACAGAGGAGACTTAGTGATCTGCTCCAGGGCCGAAGCTAACATTAGCTTCGGGGCTAACTCCCTTCACTTTGTGCTTGCTGTCCGCAGTAGAGGTAAACAGAATTGAACAGAATCATTTCGCCTCATCATCGTCTCGCCTCAACTGCAAGATGCAAAATGAAACATGTCACATGGGGACAGATGCCACCTTCAAGCTTTGCAAAAACATATTCTGCACATTTCCCAAATCGTCATATTTGGCCTTTTTGGGGAGTAATTGCTTGTAGTATAGAGTGCCAAAATTATCGTACGGATGCGGGCATTATCGTACGCACAGCAATGCTGGTTGATCGTGTCTGGCTCATAGCAAATTAGCCTAGTACAGGCATGGGCAAACTAAGGCCCGGGGGCTGGATGCGGCCCGTTCAGTTTTTTAATCCGGCCCGCCAAATGTTTCCAAATGATATAATTTATTTATATTATCGTTATACTTCTGCCTTGTCCCTGCAATACCCATGTTTCACATGTGTATACACACTTAATACTCCCAGTGCCAGGCCAGACAAGGCGATACCAATAGCTTCGCTCCGTTCCTCATCATCTGTGTACACGCTGGCCAGCAATCCCATTCCTGAAAAAACAAACACACACTGATGATCCCATTCCTGAAAAAACAAACACACATACACTGATATGACAAATGTCAATTAACACATAAAACATCTAAACGTGACTTTATAAGTGTATTGCTAATGGTTATCACGCAACTTTGACTGTAAAATTGTATCTTCAGTCTTACTTGAAGTGTTGCCATCAGTGGGGAAACTAAACTGATTTGATCCTGTTATTGAAATTGAATGATTTTTCCCTTCCTCTAAGAATACACTGTTTTATATGCAGGCCACTACTGGAATTATCCTCGATAACGTCTGCAAATGACATGTCTTTATTAGCCCTAGTGCGGTCCTTCGGGTCAAGGTGACCACCGGGTCACCTCGACCCAATATGTCTTTGTTAATACTCATATTCTGGGACAAGATGCAAATCATTGCAAGGACAAACGGTGTGTACAAAAATGCGAAGGACAACGGGAGGGTTAGCTGAAGCATTATTGCAAATGATTTACTCTCTTCTCGAGGAACCTTGTCACCCGTGACCGACTGTTAGAATTGAGACTACAACTGATAATCTAGTACTATTGGAAGACAAAAAACAATGTTCAATGAATGCTAAATCACTGAGACTTACTGAACAGTTTAAAAATATGTGTATGTCTGAGTAGAGGGGAAGACCTTACCGCCCACAGATGAGCAGGATGAGCCTATACCTTGGAGCGATCTTGCTATAAACAGCAAGGCGTAGGTCTTCGAAAAGGCAAACACTTCACAACAATGAGAAGAGACGTATCGATAAGGAAACATCAGTCATGTGTTGGCCTATTTCATCATCTTAAAGCACATGCTGCCGTTTACTTACTGATTGTTGAGGCGAACATGATACAGAAGCCAATAAATATAGGAAGCTGATATCCTATTCTGCAGGAAAAATATAAGAAAAAAGAGAAAAGAGGATTTTTTTTTTTAGTCTTTTACACAAACATAAAAAAACATTTCTTTTCCAAGTCTCAATAGACTTGTCTTTAAGACTTCAAAATTACAAAGGGGTCCTGGTTTTACCACATGCTTGACCTGAAGTACTTCGTGGTTACATTGCAGTCTCCATTAAAAGTTATGAAGAAAGTCTTATTAGGATCAGTATCTTTTTCATAATGCGAAAAGGAATGAACGACTCGCTCTTTTAGTTTACGACATCCTCGATTCAAGACATTTCATGGCTACGTAGCCTAGCTAATTGTATGCCATACGTTGGATTGCACTCCATTTGCTTTCTTTAGTTTGTGCTGTTTTTTTGGGGAACTTCCGATGTTATTATATTTTCACTTACGGTGAACATTCTGACAGACCCCTGTTGTTGTGTCGTCTGCCATGTCTTAGGCATCACTGACAGAAAAGTGATGAGAAATTAAAAATGATGTTGGCCATTAGATTAAAGCTAATATTATTACTAAAACTAGATTTTGTAACCATCTGATACCATTATATCAGGGCTTCAATCCAACTAACTGTGGCCTTTTTGAAGTGACTTCTTCAATGAGTTCGTTGTATATTCATATAATTTTTTTTATTTTACTAGGAATTATTTTTAATTATTTTAATTATTATTTTTAATTATTATTAATTATTTTATTTTAAATTTTTACAATTTTTTTTATTATTTTTTTATTTGTAAAAAAACTTGAAAATGTATCACTTTATGAAACTGAAAAATAATACTACAGTGGGGACTTCGAGTTACAGGCTACCCCGAATTAATTTTCCAAATTACGAGTAAGCAACTTTTGCAAGATTTTCCTTGCGAGGTAACGTCAGCAACTTTTGCAAGATTTTCCTTGTGAGGGAACGTCGAGTTACGAGTGCTCAACTGAGCTCCATTTTTCTCGCTCACTGTCCGTCACTTGGTTATCTTGCCCGTGACTTTTTTTTATGTTTAGATGAGGTGGGAGTTTGATTTAATTAATTAATAGTACATTTCTGGGGGTTGGAGCGAATTCATTTGTTTTCAGTTTTTTTATAATGAGGAAAATGCAATCAAGATACTGCTGTTGTGGAACGGATTCAACTCGTATCTTGAAGCCCCAGTGTATTTTATCTGCGCTGCCTGTTTAGTGTTGTTGTTGCTTTGGGGTTTTGTTTTTTTTTTTTAATGGTGTATAAACATACACATCCTTGAGTCAAAACATAAATTATTAAGGTTGTCCATGCAGAAACAAAATCAGGATTTCTGCTCTGTTTGAATCTGTTTGATTAGATCTGACATGACAACCCCAAAGGCGCCATTCATTTCATGTTTTCAATAATGCATGAACAAAACGTTCAAATTAAAAAAAGAAAAAAGCTTCCCATTACACGTGTGCTTCATACAATAGAAATGAATTTTAACCATCGTTCCATAATCATGATTCTAAACAACCAATAAAATGACCATACAGTTCAACTATACTCACTATAAATGTCACAAGTGTGTTTGTAATAGCAGGCGTGATGTCCTGCACCATTTGTGATAGTGAAAGTAAATGCTGCAAATGGTATGTGGTTAATTAATAGTAGGGTTCAAATGCACTTGTTTAGATTTACATTCATGAATGGGGTGTACTTATGGAACTGACCTGACTTGTAAAATGATTTTGTTCATTACTTGGGCAAATACAGTGGACCCCCCGAGATACATAACACTGTTACAAGTGTTTAACAAAATAAAAATATTATATATAAAACACATATACTGTATATATATTCATATATATATATATATAATCCTTCCCCTACACTTAATGGTACATGTTGTTTTGGTCCTTTACTACAGTCAATATAAGAAAATCCATATTTTCTATGACCCGTGTTGGACCTGCATTTCACAGTGCTCAGTTAGCATATGTATAGAGAGTTGTCAGGGAGTGCAGAATTATTAGGTATTAAGTTGTATTTTTGAGGATTCATTTTATTATTGAACAACAACCGTGTTGTTAATGAACCCAAAAGAGTCGTTAATATCAAAGCTGAATATTTTTGGGAGTTGGAGTGGGGCTTTTTTTTTTGGTTTTAGCTATTTTAGGAGGATATCTGTGTGTGCAGGTGACTATTACTGGACTATTAGTGGCAAAACTGGTGGCAAGTGGCATCTTGGCAGCTGCTCTCTTGACTTTTCTCAGTTCATGGGCAGTTATTTTGCGCCTTGGTTTTTCCACGCGCTTCTTGCGACCCTGTTGACTATTTTGAATGAAACGCTTGATTGTTCGATGGTCACGCTTCCGAAGCTTGGCAATTTTAAGAGTGCTGCATCCCTCTGCAAGATATCTCACTATACCCCACCTCCACCTTGCTGGCGTCTGAGTCGGACTGGAGCTCTCTGCCCTTTACCGATCCAGCCATGGGCCCATCCATCTGGCCCATCAAGACTCACTCTCATTTCATCAGTCCATAAAACCTTAGAAAAATCAGTCTTGAGATATTTCTTGGCCCAGTCTTGACGTTTCAGCTTGTGTGTCTTGTTCAGTGGTTGTTTTTCAGCCTTTCTTACCTTGGCCATGTCTCTGAGTATTGCACACCTTGTGCTTTTGGGCACTCCAGTGATGTTGCAGCTCTGAAATATGGCAAAACTGGTGGCAAGTGGCATCTTGGCAGCTGCACTCTTGACTTTTCTCAGTTCATGTGCAGTTATTTTGCGCCTTGGTTTTTCCACACGCTTCTTGCGACCCTGTTGACTATTTTGAATGAAACGCTTGATTGTTCGATGGTCACGCTTCAGAAGCTTGGCAATTTTAAGAGTGCTGCATCCCTCTGCAAGATATCTCACTATTTTTGACTTTTCTGAGCCTGTCAAGTCCCTCTTCTGACCCATTTTGCCAAAGGAAAGGAAGTTGCCTAATAATTATGCACACCTGATATAGGGTGTTGATGTCATTAGACCACACCCCTTCTCATTACAGAGATGCACATCACCTGATATGCTTAATTGGTAGTGGGCTTTCGAGCCTACACAGCTAGGAGTAAGACAACGTGCATAAAGAGGATGATGTGGTCAAAATACTCATTTGCCTAATAATTCTGCACTCCCTTGTTGTCTTCACTGATTGATCGCGATTTGATGAAAGTGACTAGTCTCAACTCGCGTCACAGGGGTATTATCGCTTCCTACCAGAGGTGTAGACTCGAGTCAAACGACTTGGAGTTGAGTCAGACTCGTGTCAGAAATGACTGATGATGACTTTGGACTCGACCTGACAAAGAATAAAGAGACTTTCAACTCAACATGGACTTTGACATCAATGATTTGTGACTTCACTTAGACTTGATGGTTTAGATTTGAAAAGATTTCCTTTTACTGTAAGGAGACTTGAAATGAAAGAATAAATAAATGCGTTTAACAACACCCCGTCCTTGATAACCCCGGACACGAACCTTTGTTCCGCTGTGTCTTATAAGTCAGCATTTTTTCTTCTTCTTCTTCTTACATTAGTTTAAATCAGTGGTTCTCAATTATTTTCTCTTATGCCCATTGGGGGACAGAAATGTTTTCAGCACCGCCCCCTAACCCACACCACCGTGAATCGAAATACTATTGACAACCTGATAACATGTATATTTTTAATCTGTACAAACCACTGTATGGGTTGCTGCCACCTAGTGGTTTCAGACTTGTTATTATTTAAACATTACATCAGTGGTACACTTATGTCCAGCGTGCCCGCCCCACTATTTGAGAAGTACTGGTTTAAAGTTACGCTATATTAAGAATATGTGCGCCATTTAGCTAGCTGTCAGATGGGAAAGGGAAAACAATGTTACACTGATAGCTGCGCTTACTCGCCAGCAAACCAGAGTCTATTGACCGAAACAGCAAGGTTACCTGGGGGCAAATGTGAATTGTTGGTCTACGCACTTTCATATTTATACGGCGAACATGGCTGCAGTGACTTTCTTGTCATTTGTGAACTATTTTTGAAATAGTCAGCCCAACCACAACAGGCTCCAATCTCACATTTCCCACAGATATGTGTATACAGCTGTTGTTAAATATGCAACCCACTAAAAAATGGTACACAACCCACTATTGGATCACGACCCAGCAGTTCTGAATCACTCGTTCATTCAGTTGCTTTTTAATACTTAAGTACAGAAAACCTTCAAAAAGTCATAGAGCACATAGAGAACAGTTAATTCAGTGCAGGGGTGTCAAACTCAAATTCACAGTAGGCCAAAATTAAAAACTGGGAGCAAGTTGCGGGCCAAAATTGACAGCAATCGTGCATGTTTTCTGTTCTCTTCAGATTTGAAATGTTGACTTTTTCATATGGATACAAATTTTAGTTTTGTATAAACGTTGCATTTGGAACATCCAAAGCTTACAATTATAAACAAGTCTTTTTTTCACAGGCTAAGAACAACAAAAAAAATGTATGTGCTATACCATTGCTCATATACCGCTAATACTACAAACTCTGCCAGTATAAAGGAGCCAACTGGCGGGCTAACTCTAGTACACATTTGATATGGCCTATGTTTGATGATCTGGTGTGTTAATCGCTCCCAAATGTCCAAAGTTAAATATGTGTACATAAACGGGGAACATGTTTGTAGCTATTTGTGTTCCATTTTATTAACACCCTGCAGCAGTTCCTTCGGGATCTTTACCTCAACAAGATCTTTGCAACCTTTACTCAACTGAAGAAGAACTATACACTCTCAGACATGATCTTCCATTATCTACAAGTCAGAGTTTTTGACCGTATTCTTCAATTTCAGACACAGCAACTCCCATTGAGCTGTACACGCTTTAGAACCAACCCCCTGACTTAAAAGAGACTCTACTCGCTGTTTTGTTAATTGATAAATTCAAGTCACCAACTCATTCAATTTGCAGTCATCCACAAGTTACACTACTATTTGTACTAAACATTCTAGCCTTCAGTATCCCCAATCTGCTTCAAATCCAAGTCAGCTGAGGGACACGTGCCTCAAGTTAAACCAGTTTTGGTCTTATATTTGCAAATGCTTTCCTGAGGTATATAGGTGCAACACCTCTCCAGACCCATGCACTGCAATTTTGGGTGGCTCCCAACACCTTTCTATGCTCACCAAGATGCACAGTAAAACTGTACAATACAGTATGACCATTGCAAAAAGGAACGTCTTAACGATCGATGGAAACGTGATGTGAAACCTTCAAGACCTGGCTTTCAGTCGCTAGAAAAGTCGCTAGTCGCTAGAAAAAATCCACCACAAAGTCTAACTCAGCTCTACGAACCTTGATAAGATGCGGCATCCATTCTTAGTATACAGTCGAACCTCTGTTGACGATTGCCTCCCTTTTTTGAACAATTTGGTTCATGAACAAAATTTTTCAACAAAAAATTGCGCCGGTTGTCGTACCAAAACTCGGTTGCTGAACAACCCAACAATATCAGGTGGGCTGCAAGTGATCACTGAGCGATGAGCGTATGGTGTCAGTCTTGCCTCAGTTATGAAGGGATATATACGCACTAATTTTGCCAGTATTTCTTGCGCTGTGCTATTTTTTTTATCATAAATCACCACGGGACCTAAAAAAGTGAGTGAAAGTGGAAAGGCGGGAAAGAAAAATAGTGAGAACAGCAATAGCAGTAAAGAAAGATTGTACGAAAGCATGAGAATAATGCTTGTGTTTCAAATCTGCCTTAGCAAAGTTGTCGATTTGTACCATCATTAAGAACAAGGAAGCAAACAAAGAAGCTAAGGTTGCCAAAGGAGTGACTGTGATCACCAAGCAAAGATGTCAGACGATGGAAGAAGTGGAAAAGTTGCCACCAATTTGGATCAACAATTCGTGTACGAACCTGTACACCAAATACTTTGAATAGGCAACCATCAAGTTGCCACCAATTTGGATCAACAATTTGTTTCGTGTATGAACCTGATACTTTGAATAGGCAATCATTGGAGAGAAGTGGAAAGATTGATCCATTTGACATTGATTCCTATGTGGAAAATTGTTTTAGTTTTTTGAACTTTTCGGTTCACGAATGGCCTTCAGGTATAAATTAAGTTCACATTCCTTTCTGTCAACGTAACTTCTTGTTTTTGACTTTTACATAATGCCTGACTGGTACAATCTGTAAGCCAGCATTTATATTTTTTTTCCCAGCTGGGTTGTGCTTTTTTATATATTTATTTATATTTCTTCTTCACTGTATCTTTAACATGTGTGTTAAGTGTAAGTGTTTTTGGTTTTTTTTTCGCTACAGTGTGTTTTTAGTACAATATCATCATTTTGTGCCTTTTTTTTTTTGCTACAGTGTGTCTTTAGTACAATATCATCATTTTGTGCTGAGGAACGCTACAATATTTCTGATTGATTAGATGCTAATATATTTATAATTTGGATAATTATCTGCGTCAGTTTCCTAATGGCCGATAGCAAGTAAACAACAGCCGATGCTATTGTTCATCCCTAATTCATACATACTCATAAAAAGGACAGTTGCCATCACTTGAAACAACCTTTGTAATTTGCTAAGAGTTGTTAAGTATAAATTTTAAAAAAAAAGTATTCTGCATGCAGAATCACTAGGAGTGACCTACCTGTTAGTCAGTGGTCCTATGAAAGGGTTGGTGATGAGCTGAACGGTAGCTTTGGATGCGAACAACAATCCCACTTTGACATTTTCACCCATCAACGTGTTGTCGGACATGACACAGTTTGTATCGTTTTGTGACATCGCTGCAGCAGACGGGTTCGTAGGGGCCACGGTAGAGGACACAGTCGTGTTGTCGTACAGAGAAACGATTCTATGGAAGGTTCCTGGAGGTTCCTTTTTTGTCCTGGTTAGGTTCTGCGCTGCTGCATCCAGGTCATACAGATAACTGGGAATGATGGGGACTGTCGGGTTGAGAGAGGGAAGCAATGAAAAATGAGTCAAGCGCTGACTAATTCTGACATATCACTTGATCATACATGACAAGATTCCCTTAAGGGTGATTTACAGCACTTTTTTTCAGAAAGAAAGAAAGACACGTTTGAAAGTTACAGTCATTTCTCCACTATAAGCGGCTACTTTATTCACACGCTTTCAATCCTGCGGTTTGAACAATGTATATACAAGTTGTAACGCGAGAACACAAACTGTTGCTAATACAGGAACTACTACTACTTGCTAATGCTATTATTAGTACGAATGTTATTGTTATCATTATCTCCAACAACAATTAAAAAAAAATTAAGCTCCACTGGAAAATATAAAATTTAATTATGGGGGATGGGGGGAGGGGTTCTTTTGAGACTGCAAATTTGCTCTGTCCCTAGCTTTTTTTCCAAATACTTCAAGGATACAAAATCAATTTTCATATAATGGTATGTATATATATATATATATATATATGTATATATATGTGTGTGTATATATATATATATATATATATATATATATACCTTCTGATTATCATTACCTAATCCTATGCGAAAATTTGAAGAGCTCCCTCTTAATTGACCCATGTTTGTTTCCCATTGTTATTCATTCGTAACATGCAGCAAAACAAACAAACAAAAAAAAAACAGGTTCTTAATTTTTAAATTATTGTCGTTGTTCTCATTGCTCATTGTCTTTATCAATATGTCTCATGGGTTCATCGTAATGTTTACTCAATTTTATATTGAGGGCCAGCAAAAAAAGATGAAGCCTGTACGATGCAGGCTCCCCCTGGTGGTACTTTTTAAATTAAATCACTGAGAGTGTCAGTTAAGACCTTAAGAATAATACTTTTTAACACGCATCGTTGGATAAAGGTTTAAAATAATAATAAAATACTTACCCAGAGTTTATGGACAAAATATGCCACAACTAGCAATAATCGCATTTTGTTTGAACAAATGATATACCGTTATAAACGGTCCTGACTTTTTCTCATCTATAGACAGTTATTAAATATTATATGAAACACCACAAGGTCTACAATATGAATTATTATTATTATTATTAATGTTCTTTTTTTTTCTTTTTTTTTTTTAATTTAGTTATTAGTAATAGTAAAGCAAGAGCGTGAGCCGCTGCCTGCTGCGCAACGCATGTTGGACCACCTGTTGCGCAAAGTGGAGAAGTAATACAAAGACAACCACAACACAACACAAAGAAACGCAAGAGGTGAAAAGGTAAAAAATAAAAAATAAAAAAAAAAACCTACCGACTACAGTCAGCAACATGTTGTCCAGAAGCAGCGCGACAAAAACAATAAATATAATCAGTTTCCTCGACTGTCTCTCGTCTCTGAGCCATTTGATCAAGTTAAACGTCCGGAGCGCATTTAGTTTTTCCATGATGGAAGTCCTGGAAACAACAGGGACAGTTCACGGGAGGAAGAAAAAAAAAAGAACAATTCCTCCCGGAGAGAACAGAAGACGTGAGTAACTTCACAGATGACAAATCCGTCTCTGAATCAGCAGAGGAGATCTTACCTGAGGAAGCAGAAGGGCCAAACAGCAGCAAAGAGGGGAGGAGGAGAAGAAGCAGGAGAAGGAGGACCAGAGAGGAGGAGGAGATCATTACTGACGTCATCCTGCCTTCATGTTCTGCTCTCTGTCACACATCACGGACAGTGTACCAGACTGAGCACGCACATAGAACGGACAGGGTTATTATTAGCGGGAGTCATCTATGAAGTTAACTTAACGGGAAATAATGACTGACATAAAAACAACTTTGTAAATTCAGAAGGTACATTTTCCCCGTTTTTTGTTTTTTTTTTTGTTTTTTTTTTTTTTTGTAAGGAGAGCTTTCATTTATCAATAATACTTCACACTCAGTATTCTTACTGAAATTAAACTTAAAGATAGGTTTGATCCTTATACAGTACACTGGACATCAAAACTACATAAAGTACCTCGAGCAACATAACGACAAACCGCAACTCAAGTCGAGGAGAATTTTCTCAACTTCTCGAAACAAAAAAAAAATTGGTTATAATTTCACAAAAAATATCATGAACATGAAGTGTTTGTATGTTTTTTTTTTACTTTCAAAATCCATCAAGCAGGCCAAAGGGCAGCAGATACTGATACACAGCCTAGAGTGCCCTCTAGCGGCTGTCAGTGTGAAAATAACAAACGTGAAATGATATATTTTAATATATAAGTCACACCTGAGTATAAGTCGTAAATCCAGTCAAAGGATGGAAAAAAATTGCGATTGCGATCTGGAAAATACAGCTGACGTCGACGACGAAGAAGTGACCACAGAAGTGCAGATTTTTGCTTTGTGATACCAGTGAAGATTTGAGGTACGAGCTCGAAGCTAGGTGGCCGAGCACTTGGAGCAGCCCACGCCGCTTCACTCGTTCACATCACTTGTTCATCGACTTCCATACGAGTCTTCCGTATTGTTTTTGCGTGATCATCTACGTGGTTTTCTTTCTATTTTGTGCATTAGTCTTCGTAATAGTGACGAGTCCTAAGAAAGTGATAGAAGAAACACATGATGACCATGGAAATAAAGCATGAAATTGTCGATAAATAATTTTAATATATATAAAAATGTATATATCCATCCATCCATCCATCCATTTTCATCCGCTTATCCGTTACCGGGTCGCGGGGGCAGCAGTCGCCACCCAAATCACATTGCACCATACCAAACCTTCCTGCGGGTGGTGAGTCCACTGGAAGGTACCAACCGCCCTAACCGGGATTCGAACTTGCCCAGGAGGTGA
>NC_024318.1:17362277-17375096 GCF_000523025.1 Cynoglossus semilaevis | reverse complement strand
ATCCATCCATTTTCATCCGCTTATCCGTTTCCGGGTCGCGGGGGCAGCAGTCGCCACCCAAATCACATTGCACCATACCAAACCTTCCTGCGGGTGGTGAGTCCACTGGAAGGTACCAACCGCCCTAACCGGGATTCGAACTTGCCCAGGAGGTGAACCCTGGGGTTCCACACCAATGACAGAGACATTGCCTCTGGGCCAAAGCGCCCTTGTATATATATATATATATATATTTATTTATATATATATTTATAAAAAGTAAAAATGTATTACTTTTTTAAAATTTTTATTAATTTATTTAAACAAATTTTTTTGTAAGTTACGTAGTGTATGTGTAGTGGAATAAAATTTACTCTAAATACTAGAAAAGATAATACTAATGTACTATAACTGTATGATTATCTGTTTATTCTTTTAAAACGATAATGAGATTCCAATTTTGGGTTTCTGTATATTTTAATTCACTTGTAAGGCATTGAATATTTTGCTTATTTTAAGGTTAGGGAAAAAGTCAAACGATTAAATAAGTAGACTATATATAGTTACTGTACTCTAAAAGGCCAAAAAGAAAAAAGCAAGTAACATTGATTCTATATTCGTACTGATCAGACATCTGTTTAGATGAAACAGCAGTTGTAAGTTACTTATTGAACTAGGTGTCTGCTGACACCTAGTGGAAAGACGGAATTTACAGTACGATAAAAATATATCAACATAGATCTCAGTTTCAAGATGGCTAGTGACCCCTTTCCTTAAGTATCCCCCCCCCCCCCCCCCGCGTCTACACACAATCGAAACAGAAAAAAACTCAAGAGGAAAAATTAATAATGTTCTATGTTAACATAATTAATTTTTCCTCTTGAGTTTTTTTCCCTTTTTTCGAATCACTTGCGTTGAAAATTCCAGAACACTGTCATAACAAACATATCCTTCCTCTGATAATGGAGGCGGGAAAGAACGGAAAGGACTTCCATTCGAACGTGATAACGTCTACGTTTTTAGCTGCTAAAAACACAAGCGGGCAGTCTCACTTCTTTATGCTTTACGGCAGCGCCATCTTGTGATAGTTTTACTTTATTGCAGCTGAGTTTTAACCGTCCCCAAAAATACTGGATTTATTAGGATCAAACATACTTTTAGAAAGGTTTGAGCACGAGGCTTGTTTGTTTATTTTGTATGCTAGATGCTTACACGTTTATAGATGTATAACTGCAATACGCTTCAAAAGATTAAACAGCAGGTTAAATAGCAGGTCATTGCCCTCGCTGCCACTGGAGGGCACTGTGCAAACCTGCTGGCTCTTATGATATGAAGGGTCCCGTTGCTGCGCGATAAACCACGCTACTTACTACTTTTCTTTCTTCAGAAAGTTTGACAGAATTTGTCTTTTATCTGTTGTTTTTCTCCTTTTATTAGACAGTATTAGACTGCTGTTTTGTTCACTCTGTTGTTCCTTGGGTTCACTTTATTTGGACGTTGTTGGTGATTGTTGATTCTGGTAGTCTTATTTTCTTTTTTATTCATTTTCCCACCCAAAAAAGTGATTATTGCAGTAGTTATTGTTAGCTTTTAACAACAATTGTTTTTGTTTTCTTTGTTCTGTCATGTCTGTCTGTTTCCTTTCCCCTGTTGTCTTTGTGGGGTTATCTGTTGGATCACACTCACCTGTTGGTAATTAGCTTCACTTGTGTCACCTGGTGCTCCCTGTGTATATATATACCCCTCTCCCTCACTCTGTCTTGGTTGAATCATTGTATCTGTTCCTGTGCTCAGCTTAGTGTGTCCTTTGAGTTCTTAGTTTGTACTTAGGTCTATAGTCTGGTTTATGCCTTGTTCCTGGTCTTGTGAAGAAGTGAGTTTTTTGTTGTTGTTTTGGCCTTGCACTTTGAAAATAAAACTACCTGCACCAGAAAGAGTCTCACCAGTACTGCATTTGGGTCCTGCCTGCTTCCTGCAATGTTCTTTGTGATAGTACTGCAGGATTGCAAGGCTGCAAGTTGTAAAAACAATGTAATAAGATTACTGTTTCTTTCCTTCAGGAAGTGCCGGGACGCTTCATGACAGTGACGTCGTGGTGTTACATCGGCGGACCTCTGCGTGGGAAGAAAAATTGTATCTACCGCGAAAAAATTCCACATCAAATCTGAACAAGCACCTAGCGAGCCGGCCAAGGAATGTGAAATTTTTTGGGAAACCCCGGGTCTCCCTGCTGACATTACTGCTGCCGGTACGACATCCAGTTTCACCGAATCGTTAGACTCTTCTGCTGAACAGGTGAATATAGACTTAACCCTCCCGTTGTCCTTCGCATTTTTGTACACACCGTTTGTCCTTGCAATGATTTCCATCTTGTCCCAGAATATGAGTATTAATGAATATGAGGAAAAGTTGGGACAGGTTGTGCAGTACACGAACATGCACACGCACACAAAGACCGCACAAAAGTTTTTGTTTGTTTGTTTTTTTGCTGTATTTCGTAAACATTTATGCAAATGAAGTATAAACACAAAACTAATTGTAGCCTCTGCATTGTGTTTAATGAGAGCCGTCATTCTGCTGTCACAGACGTCGTATTGATATGACGGAATTCATATAGAACAAAATACATTTTCCTCCTGGACACCACCCGAGCCCCTATAAAGTATAAATAAAATAAATATATTCTGCAAAATTGCAACAAAAAAAACCCATTAACCTCTCCCACAAAGTCTGAAGAAAGAGTGAGAGGTTGGGTGTGGCTGACATTTTATATCAAAATGTATACGTCAAATTTCCGCCCAGGGAGGACCAACCCACTTCCGCCAGGTAGAACAAATAAAACATTTTTGTGTAATTATAACCACATAACTACTAACCTCTGTTACGTATTGTGATATATTAAACTTTTAAGTTTAACTATTTTGGTAACTTGGTTGTAGCCTAGCTAGGGAATGCCGTTTGTCTGTGTGTTATTTAGTGAAATACACCACACGTATATACTGGGATATGCAGAAATATAAGTTGACAGGAAAAAAAGACTTGCTTTCTTTCATTAAATGTTGGAATTTCCAGAAAATAGGTTTAAATGTTCAATAATTTTCTTCAGAATTAAATGTTGGAATTTCCAGAAAATAGCTTTAAATGTTCAATCATTTTCTTCAGATTGTTTAATTTAATTTTTTGATACAATGTACATAAAGTTTAAAGACTGAAACTAATGCATCAAGTTTTGTAAAAAGACTGTTTCATTTGATAGAATAATGAATAATGATTGAATAGGTCAATTGCTTTATTTTAGTTTGTGCATGCTTTTAAAATGTAAGTTTTTAAGGAAATAAGTAATCGAAGTAACTGGATTACTTTCTTGGAGCAGTTATCAGTAATCAATAACTAACTACTGTTTCCAAGTAACTTGACCCTCAAGTGGCTGTTTTTTTTTACACTTGGTTCTGTGACAATGTCATCACCAGAATGGACTGCACAGATATTCTCTGCTCATGTTTTTCCTTCCAATGTCTATTTCCGATGTTGGGCAGCTTGGTGTGTTCTTGGTTGATGGTAAAAGTGCAGTGCACACATGTGGAAGAAAAAACATTTTCGACTTGACGTTGACTTCAACTGGGAAATTCTTTTTTTTCTGTCATCGCTCTAATGCACACGGCATTTTCTGTTGATGGTTGTCTATTGTTCTATCAGAAATATTTTTTCTAAATCAATATACATCTTGTTTAATCCACATGAATATTTAACTGATGAAAGATATCAGTCAATATTTAGTGATGCAGAATCGATTGTGATGGCTCCAACACTCACTTTGTACAAGACATCTAATAGTAGGACACCTATAGAAATGAACACCATTCAATTTGCCTATATCTATCTGCCAACATATAAGGAACCAATGGTATAACAATATAATAACTAATTGTATCAAATTAAATTTGAAAAAGATGATCATCAGAGCAGGGTCAGTCACAATGGTTAATTACTTTATAGTCAACTTTATTGTCATTGCAGGTCACAGGTAATATAATGCAGTTGGTAGGAATGTTCTTAGTGCAGTGACCAAAGTTCATTAGGATGTCTGAAGATTGCCAATTTCTTCTTACAGTCCTTAGGGAATGGTGAGGTCTTCTTGGGGGTAGATGTGGATCCCCAGGAACAGACACCTGCTACACCCTATTCCTCAATGAGCTCCTTGTTGATGTTAGGAACCAAATTGTGCTCAACGCACCACCTACTGAAGTAAATCCTTGTGGTGTCATCTGCAAATTTAATTTCAGCAAGGGTGTCTAAAGTCATTTTCACCAAGGGCCACATTAGCAATACAGCTCCCCTTGAAGGACCATTGTTACTGGAAGATTGTATAGATCAGGGGCCCCCACTGGTCTGCAGACCAGTACCAGTCCATAGGTCATTTGGTACCGGGCCGCAGTGTGACAGAGTTAAGAAATGTACTTACTTTTTACTAATTTACTTTCTCCGCTACATGGATGCTTATTTATGTACTTAATTTTTACTAATTTACTTTCTCTGCTACATGGATGCTTATTAAGCACCCACGGGCCACACAAATTGGCTTGGTGGGCCGCACTTTGCCCCCGGGCCTTGAGTTTGACACGTATGGTTTAGAGGAATTGGCTCTCCCCACAGCATTGAGGTATACTATTGTTTAGAATAATAAGGAGCAGTAAGCAGAAGCGGTGATAGTCAATCGTATCTATGTATCTAGCTATCTATCTAACTATCTAGCTAGCTTGACCTCAATCCAACAGAACCCATGACTTTGTTGTCACCTCCAAAAATTGACGTTGGTGTCAAAAAAGGGCACTCACACTCATGCTCTCATCTTGTATACAAGGCAGTAGCAGATTAAGAGTAAATGCTTTCTTTATGTACATTGTCACAACCCCCTACGTTGTACATAGATGGGGTTGTGAAAATGTACTTATAACTTAGGATACAACACTTTAAGGTAATGAGGTCTTGAAGACATCTACAAAATGATACAAATAATACAAAAATTATGTGATGTTGAAGTACATAGTATTAATCCATAATTACTGCATATGGTGATAGTAATTACAGTATTGACATGCAGTGGTCAACATTTTAAATTTAATTTTGAGCCACAAATGTGAACAAAACGGTTCCACTGGATAACTACCGTATTTTTCAGACTAAGTGGTAAGTTGCCAAAAAATGCATAATGACAAAAAAAAAACCCATATATAAGTCGCTCTGGAGTATAAGCTGCACTAGCCAGTTAAAGTGCCCTCTAGTGGCTGACAGTGTGAACATAACGAACATGTAAATTTTCAGTTGTAGGAGTAGCAGAAACAGGTGCCAAACCCAGCCAAAGAAAATAAAAAAAGTGCGACTTATAGTCTGAAAAATACGGTTTTAGACAATCTATTACGCATTTTTAATGAAATGTCATGATAATAATAATCTTTTTTTGTTAATATCAATATTATTATTATCATTAATTATTATGTTATTTAACATTAATATGGTAATACCAACATATCAACAAGCACATTTTACAATTAAAACGTTTATTTGATGTTGCGGTGAATATGAAAAAATAGTAACCATTAACAAGCAAGTACCACACATTTGTGTCCATCCTATGCTGCTTAGAATAAAGGACAATCGATGCAGGTTAACCAGTGGCCCACCACAGGCATAATGCTGTATCTATAAAAACACTACAGTATAGGCAGCACCTAAAGATTCTGTCTTTAGTTCAATACCGCCTATCTTTACTGGGAAAAAGCATTTGGCACATGCACATTTCAAACTTTGTTCATGCTTGTATCACCAGATAGCCACTACAAAGTACACATTGGTTCATATTTTTATGTTTTCAACTTCTCACTTTCGAAAATTTGAACATGCTCTAAAGCTAACAACCTTAATGAAGTGTTGATAGAAACTCACAATTCGGGTTTGACTAAGCTTAAAAGCCATGGACATAATGGCCATGCCAGCAATGATGAACAGTGAGGTGAGCATGAAAAACTTAGGATGATTAGGTACAATATCACCAAATCCAATGGTGGTTAGGGTAATGAAGCAGAAGTAATAAGGGTCAAAGCCCTTGAATTCAGTTTCCCATATTGGCAGAATCAAACCAACAAAGAAAATGTAGGCAAAGACGATCAAAAGAATGAGCACAAAGGGCACATCCAACATTTCCATTCCATCACCTAATCCTGTAAAGTCCCATATGACGTACCCTTTTGGTGGTGGTGGCAATCGATTCAGTTCTGGGCAGGAAAAAGTTCTGAGCAGTGGTCCCTTTCTCAGTAGATTTTCCCTGGCCAGAATCTTCTCAAATATCTCCTTGTTGTTTTCAAGTTGGATGGATTTGTGCCGAACATCCACTTGGCTGTGCAGCACATGTCTAATGTCAAGTGGTTCCTGAATCACAACGTCATGGCTGTAAACAAACGTACCATCCTCTAGTGCCCACTGGCTCCTGTCCACTGCTCTTTTACGATCCTTCAGTGGTGACCAGGTGTGGGAGCAGAGAAGTTTGAAAAGTCTGTGAATATGGATATAGGCTCTGGTCATGAGCATAGCAAGAAAGTCTCCCACATCTAGGATGACCAGAAGCATGAGAGGGATGCCTACCATGGCATAAATTACACATACCACTTTACCAGGCAAGGTAACAGGATATATCTCTCCATAACCTATAATAGAAAAAAAGATATAACAGAAATGTTAGCATTGTGTAGCTCGAAATTTCCACATTTTGAAACAAAGTACTGTGGTATTAGTAGTAGTAGAAACACATCCGGTCAATATTCCCAACAATGGAAATCTCATGGAGGAAGCTGAGAGTTGGCTGAAATGAAACATTATGTTGTTATAGTGAGATCACTTCTTCCTGTGTTAACTAATGTTCTAATTAGGGAACATCAGGCTGGGTTAATGCTAAAGGCTAGCTGAACCCGACGTTCACTTGGCAGAGGCAGAAGCTGTCCAACAAAGACAGACAGACAGCTAACAGTATGGGCCTACAGGGCATATCCAATACCTGAAGGCTTGCAGGGTTGTAATTTTACTTTTACTTAAGTACATTTTGACTCAAGTGTTTTACTTTTCTACATTGCAAAATAACCTGTTACTGAGTAAAAAATTAAATGTGGTGAAAAACAATCTGCATTAACTGAAAGAAAAGTGAGTGGGTGTTTGGATTTCCCACTATTTTAATGGAGTCAGATAACATTTTCATTGCAGTTGGTCTCTAATTAAATTATCCTAATCATGTATAAAAACTAGGGGTGTCAAATTAACTCATTAATCGTAATTAATTAATTGCAGACACATTTAGCACGTTTTTATGTGTTAGGCTTCTTGTGCTTGAGTTGAAAATGGAAAAGCGTGTGAGAGTTGTCCGTCTAATGAACGGGAAGTTTACATTTCAAAAACATCCCGATGGTGTAATGTTTCTTAAGTAAATAAAGAAACTTGGGTTCTTCACTGAACACGTTTATTAACGATGGTGTAAGCATGCATACAGGTACGCTGTCATCACTCTTATTCGTCCGTGATGACTTCTAACACACCTACACACATCCGGGGAATACATTATATCTGCAGCCCTCTGGTGGCAGGGGGTAGAACTGCAACTCATTAACTTAACATTACTTATCATTACATCCCCCTTTTTCTTGAGATGAAAACATCACACACCAAGTATTTTATATTATTTTAACACTCACATATGACTATGAACCCATTGATTTTTTTCTTCTTCTTTTCAGCTTAACATTACTCAATAAACAACATAAACATGAACTCTAGCTTCACTGAAAAGGATACAGCTCATAGTCCTTATAGATTCAGCCTGTCAGGTGCTTTGACAGGGCGCGATGATCTTCTCAGCACTGGCAAGTCAGTCTCTACAGCCCTCTGGTGATCATCTGGCAGTGGATCCTCTGATGTGGTGGAGGCTGGATCTCCCTCAGAATCTTCCTCTGTCTGTTCCTGCCAGGTGTCTTGTGTTTTTAGTAGACTCCGTCGATTTCTTCTGAGGACTTGACCATCTTCTGTTTTGACATTATAAGATCTTGGACTCACTTCTTCAAGAACTGTTGCTTTCTTGCTCCAGGTGCTGGAATCATGTATTCTCACGGTGTCATGCCTAGCCAGTGGTACTAAGCTTTTTGTTGACTTGTCATAATTTGCTTTTTGTCTCTTTTGAAGATCTTTTTGTTTTTGTTTCACTTCCTTCTGTTTCTGTTCAGAGGTGTAGCGAAGTGTAGTGCGTAATCTGCGTCCCATAAGAATTTCTGCAGGGGACAGGCCATGCTCAAGAGGCGAAGCTCGATAACTCAGCAGAGCTAAGTATGGATCTGAATGACTTTCTTGTGCTTTCTTGAGCAGCTGTTTGACTATGTGCACACCTTTCTCTGCCTTTCCGTTTGATTGGGCATACAGGGGACTCGAAGTCACATGACAAAAGTCATATTCTTGCGCAAAATCCTGAAATTCTTTGCAGCTGTAGGAGGGACCGTTGTCACTGTACACAACTTGAGGAATCCCGTGTCTGGCAAAGATAGATTTCATGTGCTTAATCACACAGGCCGCTGACATGTTGGGAAGCAGTGCAATTTCTGGATAGTTGGATAGGTAGTCGATTACCAGCAGGTAATTCTTTCCATCCAAGTAGAACAAATCAGTCCCAACTTTTTGCCAGGGCTCGTCAGGTATCTCTGTGATTGCCATGGGCTCTTTTGCCTGCTTTGCTTGATGTTTTAGACATGTGGCACATCTTGACACCATCCTGTCTATATCAGCATTTATGCTTGGCCAATAGATCGAGGTTCTAGCCCTTCTCTTGCACTTTTCCATTCCTAGATGCCCTTCATGTAATCTTTTAAGCATGTCTGGTCTCAGAGACTGAGGAATGACTATTCTGTTCTTCCGCAACAGCAGTCCATTAACCAAACTCAGCTCCCCTCTAATGTTGTAATATTGTTGACACTCACCCCGTGGCCAATCCTCATTCATCAGCTGGATGACTCTCTGCAGACCGACATCCTTCTTTGTTTCATCCGCTGTCTTTGAATTTGCTTATGCACTGCAGCCACGTGCGTCGTTGCACTCTCCTGATCCTTCTGACCGCTAAATATTTTTGCATGCTGCTGAGCAAGTTCGCTGGCGTTGCCAATTTTGATAGCATCAGCTAACTTCAGTTCAGGCTCCCGTAGTAACCTCTCTCTCATTTTTTTTTCGATCACTCCGAACACTATTTGGTCACGAATCATTGAGTCTTTCAAGTCTCCGAAGTTACATGTTCTTGCTTTCAATTTCAAGTCCGTCACAAAAGCATCAAAACTTTCACCTTGCAATTGCATGCGGGATCGAAACACATACCGCTCGAAGGTCTCGTTCTTCTTTGGTGAACAGTGTTCATCAAATTTGTCCACAACCTTGTCGAACTGTTCCTGGTGATCCCTTTCAGCAAATATGAACGTATTATATACCTCCACAGCCTGAGGTCCCGCGACGGTGAGAAGCAGTGCTATTTTCCGCGCGTCTGGCTTTGTGTCCAGGCCCAGTGCCTGCAGATACAGCTTAAATCGTTGCTTAAACGTTCGCCACTCGCAGTCCACATTTCCCGTCCAATTCAGAGGTTCAGGCGGCTTCACACTTTCCATGACATCTGTTGGACCACTCCTGGTACCATGTAATGTTTCTTAAGTAAATAAAGAAACTTGGGTTCTTCACTGAACACGTTTATTAACGATGGTGTAAGCATGCATACAGGTACGCTGTCATCACTCTTATTCGTCCGTGATGACTTCTAACACCTACACACATCCGGGGAATACATTATATCTGCAGCCCTCTGGTGGCAGGGGGTAGAACTGCAACTCATTAACTTAACATTACTTATCATTACAGATGGCACCATTGATAAAGGTAGAGTGATATGCCTTCTTTGTAAGAAGGAATTTGCTTGCCACCAAAGCAGCTCATGTTTAGCCTACCACATCAACGCAAAGCACCCAGTCGCGAGTGCAGCCACAGCTAACGTTAGCAGCGAAGGCGTTGGCAATTTAACGAGCCATAGCAAAGCTTTTCGCCTAACTAATCTTGAGGAGAACATCCCGCGTGTGAGCAAGTCTGCCACCGACAGACTGTGTTCTAGCCAAGTGAATAGCGATGAACTGCAGGCCGATAAACATAGTGGAAGACGACAGGTTAACGGAGGTGTTCTGAACCATGTCCAATGACCCATCATACGAGCCACCAAGCAGGACCACAGTGACGACAACAAGATGTACGACGGCGAAAAGAAAAACAAACTTGAGAAAAGAACAGCAATATTCTTTATTATTATCATTATACTTTCAGTACCACGAAATTGTAGCCATTCCTAATGCAGTGCAAGAAGCTGCAAAAAAGAGAAGGAAGAAAGGGGATGTTGTGTTTGTGGTGGAAGTCACACGAAAAACACGTATCTGGTGTATGTTCCCGATGCCCAAAAACGTTTGGCGGGTGTACTGGATGTTCGCAGTACAAGTAGTGAGAAAAAGAGTGATAGGAAAAGAAAAATCACTGAAAAGGAGAGCCGTAAGGCGCTGCAACCATGCGGCTTACAGCTACTTTTACTTGAGTAGAATTCAAGCAAAGTAAAGATACTCTTACTTAATTACATTTTTTTACTATTACGTTTTCCACCTCTGACTATTACAATAATAAAATGAAATAAATAATTAAAAAATAATATAAAAATAATGAATGACAAACTGCGTTAACGTGTAATAAAATAATGGTCAATTGTTAATGGAATAATGAATTACAGGATAAAGATAGCTGTTCATACTGAAAACTGAAGTGTTCCTCAGTATGTTTCTCCCAGCAAACCATTTCAAGAAAATCAATTGAACAACACCAAGGCTATAATTGCATGAGAATGCATAAATAATTGATGCAAAAAAAAAACATCATCAACCAGTTAAAATCAATCTAACTTAATTAACATTACATAACAAATTTCTATAAGCTTTGCCTTATTCACTGTGATATTGGTTGAAGAGGAACGAAAAGTTCTAAATGCACAAGGAAACACATGAGTGGTTCAAACCACTAACAGTCTCCTAATATGCTTTTTGTGGTAAAGTAAACAGTATTCTCCTCAGAGAGTGCCCTGTCTAAACTGAGTTATGGACTTCCTGTTTCTGATAAGCTATCATCCATTAGCTTCCCTTTAACCACTTATTATGAACGGTATAGTAAGAGACTCACTAATGCGTCTACACAAGGTTGTTGTGTACCACACGATGTCACAATGAAATAACAGGTTCCAACTCCATTCAAAGCCAAAGTGCATGCATAGAAAATGGTCCTGTGAGATCTAGGTAATTTTTCACGTTAAGTGCATCCTTGTGCATGCATAGAAAATGGTCCTGTGAGGTCTAGGTAATTTTTCACGTTAAGTGCTTCCTATTTCTTTTTTTTTTTTCAATAAGGTGTATGTTTCTGGAATGCATAAGGTAGGGTGTTTGTGAATTCTATGACCGCTGACAGGTTAAGTACTTAACACTAACTGTGTTTTTGTCATAGCACCTGTTAGTGGATGGGATATATTGTGCAGCACCTAAACATTTCATCTTGAAACTTTGTTTGTTAGGATGGATGTAGAGATGCAGATCGCAAATTTTTGGCAAATTCCGATTTTGGTTAGAGCAACTAATATTGGCAATTTTGGCTTACGGATTACTTTTGGATTACGATTTCCTTCAGCATATACAAAAAGTCCAAAGAGTTTTGTTCTCGTAACCAATAATTACCACTATTTGAGAAGTAGTGCTCTGGACCAACACTAGGGCTGTGTGCTAAAAAATGCCTCGTCTTTCGATGTTAATCACGCTGCTGGCAATTGGCTGTAACGTTACACTGTTACATACGAGTTACAAGCTAGGTTTTGTGGTTACTCCCATAGATGGGGTTTATCTGTGTATCTGTATTGGGAACTTTAGTTGTGAAATGAGCTGAAGCTGGTTGCCTCCTACAGATATTTCAGTGACTGTTATTTATACACAGTTAAATCAAGTGTGAATCTGATAACAACGGCTGTAACAGCTGCTTTGGAAACCCTCTTCAAAATAGTCGGCCCTCTGATCAACATGATGTAATCATTACTGTAAGCTGCGTATGACGGAGCAGAATATCTGCCAGCAGTAACGGTGAAATAGTGTGTGTTTTGAGCGGAGCGCACACAAACACAAACAGATGTCAACAGATTTATTGACTGCAAGAGGCGGGAATTTGTATTATTTTCTACCTTCCTTTTTTTTTTTTTCCTTTTGCCGTTCCCCCCCCCCCTTCCCCCCCCCCCCCCTGTTAAATGTTAATTAAGTTTAACTTAAATATGAATTTAAAACTGTGAAGTCCAATTAGACAAATGTGATTTGTGAATCTATACAATAAAACTGACTTGACTTGACCCTCATAGAGGGTAATTTTCTACTGCTAGAGACACCATCAGCCAGGAGCAGGCATGTCCTTGTCCTGGGAAAGCAGACATATCAATTTTACTGAAGAAAAATCCTCAGTATATAGCAGTGAGCATTAGACACTGACCTGTCACTTCTTCGCAACTGTTCTTTTATAATAGAAATTATTCATTGTTGGGGTTGAGGTTGGGGTTAGGGTTTAGGGTTAGGGTTAAGGTTAGGGTTTAGGGTTAGGGTTTAGGGTTTAGGGGTTGGGGTTAGGGTTAGGGTTAGGTGTCTATGATGATTCTCAGTCATCCAGGTCATGGTTAAGGTTGAAAAGTTCTGTTGGGCAACTGGTCGTGAATTTTCTAAAAGA
>NC_024318.1:17337680-17362137 GCF_000523025.1 Cynoglossus semilaevis | reverse complement strand
GTCACCTGCCTCTTTGTTGTGTGAAACTGAGGTGAAACTTTTGGGTATAGTTCCTAAAAGTGCTTTGTATGTGGGTGATAGGTTGTGTCTATGAGTCTAGAGTCCACCTCCTCTATTGAGTGATGGTTTTTCCAAGTTGACAAAAATGGCTTCTTTTACCCCTCTCTCAAACCATCTGTCTTCCCTGGCCAAAATGTGCACATTGTTGTCCTCAAAGGAGTGTGATTTGTCCTTGAGTTGTATGTGAACAGCTGAGTTCTGTCCTGAGGAGTTGGCCCTCCTGTGTTGGGCCATGCGCCTGTGTAGCGGTTGTTTGGTCTCCCCAATGTACAGGTCTGTAGACTCTTCACTGCACTGAATGGCATAAACCACATTGTCCAGCTTGTTTCTTGGAGTCTTGTCTTTGGGATGAACCCGTTTTTTGTCTTAGGATGTTGCCAGGTTTGAAGTGTACGGGGATCTAGTGGTGGTTAAAGATCCTCTTAAGTTTTTCCGAAACTCTTGAAATGTATGGAATGACGACATTCCCCCCTCCTGTTGTCCTCCCTCTTTGTGGGCCTCTTTTTGTTAGTTTTTAAAAACGCCCATCTGGGATAGCCACATGTCTTAAGAGGTGTCCTAATATGTCCCTGTTCTCTCATCTTACCTCTTTTGGTGGTGGGAATGGTGTCTGCCCGTGACTGTAGGATTCCGATGACTCCTAATTTGTGCTCCAGTGTGTGGTGTTTGTCAAAACGGAACCTTGATCATGAACCTTGATTTTGACCGACGTATCGTCCACATATCGGAACCAGTGGCTGGGTGATGTGGCTGGGTCGGAGTGTAAAGCTCAGCTCTTCACTTCCTCCATGTAGAGATTCGCCAATATGGGAGACACAGGAGAGCCCATAGTGCAGCCATGCTTCTGTCTGTAGAAGGACTCGTTGAACTGAAAGTAAGTGGTGGGGAGGCAGAAATCTAAAAGAGCACAAATGTGGTCAATGGTCAGGTTAGTTCTTACCGGCAAGTTGTGATCTTGTGGTAAGTGCATCCTCACTCTTGCTACTGCCTCTGTGATGGATGGATGCATGTAAAAAGTGATGTGACGTCGTAGGAGACCATGGTCTCATCTGTGTCAAGTTTTAGCCCCCGTATCTTGTTGGTGAAGTCCTGTGAGTTGGCTATGTGGGGAGGTGTGTCCCCAACCAATGGTGAAAGGATGGAGGCCAGGTGTTTGGCGATGTTGTAAGTGACTGAACTGAAACTGCTGATGACGGGTCTGAGTGGAGCTCCTTCCTTGTGGATTTTGGGGAGACCATAAATACGGGGAATGGCTTCTCCTGGATATAGCCGGTGGTACAGGCGTCTGTCGATGGCTTTATCCTTTTCCAGCTGTTGGAGGCATCTGATGACCTTCTTTTTGTAGCTGCTGGTGAGATCCGTTAGGGGTTAGGTTAGGGTTAGAGGGTTAGGTTAGGGTTAGGGTAAGGGTTAGTTAGGGTAAGGGTTAGTTGGGGTTAGGGTTTGGTTAGGGTTAGGTTAGGTATTAGGTTAAGGTTAGGGTTAGGGGATAGAGTTAGGGTTAGGGTTTAGGTTTAGGATTAGGGATAGGGTAACCTTGTCCATACAAGATTTGTACTGCAATGTATAATGTAATTTTCTTTTTGTTAGAATTGGTAATACAACATTGGTCGAAATAAGAAAAAAGTATCGGTATTTGTACAGATATCGACACGTTTTCATTTATACCCCGCCCTAAACAACAAAAGCTTTCTTTGATCACTGAAAGTCTGAGCTTTCTCCCTTGTTCACTAAGTCAAAAGCAAGGCCCCAAATGGGCAAATGAGGGTAATTGGTGCATGCAAGATGCTACAGTAAGACAGGCCTTGAATCCAACAGAATAATATACAGGTTCTGACAGAAAGGTGTCAAAAAAGACAATGCATCCTTAAAATCTAGGATCATGGGTTCAAGCCCCTGAGGAACCATGTATCCCTAATAGCACTCCCTATGTGGCAGCATGTGTGTTGCAAACACATACTTAATGGCACCTCCTGTGGCAGCCTGTATGGGCTGCAAGGACTCACAGTTTCACCTATATAGAGTGCCCTCTAGTGGCTGTCAGTGTATAAATAATGAACATGTAAATTTTCACCACCACTGCCCACCAAGCCACCACTGCCCTAGAAGGGAAGTACGATAATAATTATTATTATATTATTTATTTATTTATAACCATTTTGTCATGGTCAATGGTCATGTATGACATGTATATATAATATAAACCAGAGATATTCAACCATGGGTTCCTGACCCCGTTTGGGGTTGCCTGAAATGTCTTGTAATTGATATTACTGATAAGAATATTTTTTTTCAAGTAATTATTTTTTTTTTTTTGTAAAATTAACTCTGTATTTGCAACACAGTATGATAAACATGATCACAAACTAATTCTAGAAAAAGAAATCCCTGGGGTTGCCAGAAATTTGTAATGTCAAAATGGGGTTAAAAAAAACATTGATAAATGTAACCCAATTGCAAGCATCTTCACACCAGACTGCATTTGGACCTAGCCACCGTAACCATTGTGTAGTGTTTAGCATGCCAGCATGCTCGGAAGCAGAGAGCAGAGAGTTCTGGGTTTGATTCCCAGAGGAACCACATGCTTGATTATTAATCCTCCTCCTGTAAGTCGTTTTGGATGAAAGTGTCCGCTAAATGCATAAATGTAACTAATGTTCTTGCACTGATGCTGCTTCCTGCACTGTATTAGGAACGGCTACAATTTTGTTGTACTGAAAGTATGACAAGAAAGGCTTTCTTATCTTATCTTAATGTATCTACATTGATACGCATTTTGACTACTCCATCAACAGTGCGCTGAGCACAGTCATTAGTACTAAACCACACGGAACACAGACCACAAAAGCAGAAAGTTCCTTTAAGTCTGAGAGATATTGATTACCAGTGAGTGTTTGTCGTCAAAGTCCAAACAAGAGCACTAGTTATGAATGAGGGGGTGGGGGCAACAAATGAAGTTAGAAGGGCCATCTTTTCAGAGTTGTGCAGTATGCATCGTAGGTTGCATACAGAAAGTTATCGTCTTGCTGTAGAGCAGCGGTGTCAAACCCAAATTCACAGCGGGACAAAATTAAAAAGTGGGACCAAACTTAATATTTATTGAACAATTGACAGCAATCGTGCATGTTTTCCCCTTCTCCCCAGAATTTTTCATATGGAAGGAAACTGTAGTTTTGCGTAAACACTGACTCTGGACCAACCAAAGCTTCATATTATAAACACATGAGAAATTAAATTTGAAATAAAACAAACCCAAAATGTAAGTGCTATAACATAGCGCATACACCACTAATACTACAAATCCTGCCAGTATATGGGGCCATATACTGGCAGCACTAGAGGGCACTCTAGCTGGTTAGTGCGACTTATACTTTGCAGTGACTTATATATGTCATGTGTTCTACCAACATTTCCCACCGTGTGGCCCTTTTTGAATAATCATGATTTCAATATGAATTAAAATAACTGTAATTGGCATTTTGCCTTAATCCCTACTCAGAGGTGGCTGATAAATGAAAATGTCAAGTCCTATATATGGTATGTGACAAGCGTAAGTCTTCGCAACCCACACGGTCTACCACAGGATGTGCCATTAAAGTATGTGGTTGCAACTCACAGGCATTAGGCTGTATATGTGGTCCATAAAGGACTCAAACCCAGGACTTTTCCGCTCTCTGACTAATTTCTAATAAAACAGTACGTTTATCTTTACTCCAAGATGAGGAGCATAAAAAAAAAAACGCTTCTGTAATGAGCTATTCTGTACAGTTTTTGTGCAGCAGTTGCTTCATAACATCGATTCAGCATTGTTAAGACAGACGATTTCATCTTTGAGACCCTGTCTCCTTTATTTGACAACATTTGCGACGCTCGCTATTTTGCTGGACCCAACACACATTTGGTAAACATTGCTTAATGCTCCGATCTTCAATCAATTGTATTCATAATAATTAGCTGGTAACCACAAAATTGAAATGGACGGAGTTGTTTTGCCAAAATGTACCATCATTTGGTTGAATACTTTGGGAAATATAAATAAAATATAAACATTTAAATAAACATTTCTACTTACATGTAGTATAAGAATGATGCTAATGAGTCCTTGAAGAAGCTTGAAAAAAATGACTTACTTGAATGCTGCAATGCTAGACAATTGTCATCAAGTATATGTGTTTGTAATTTACCTCTTTAGCGTTTCATTTCGTAAGTTGTTTCGTTTTATCCTGCGAGATTATCGCGCTGACTTACCGACTGTGGTGAACACAGTGCAGCAGAAGAACATGGAGCCAAAGAAGTCCCATCTGTCAGGTCTCTGGAGCCATATCGACTTGAAGCCATGTCGCATCTTTAGGGCTACTTGCTTGACGATGTATTGATGGGAGATGGAGGAATTATCTGAGAATATAGAGCACGTACTGTTATCCTGAAGCACAAGAACTACCAAATAAGTACTTAAGTATTTTTTTTTTTTACTCGTCGTAGTTGGGTCTATGCAATAAAGCGATTAAGTTTGGGTTGTTATTTACCGGTGAGGTTCTGCACAGTGCTGACAATCTGACCCAGGAACTCATCGTACTCCTGCTCGGTGCTGGAGTCGCTCCCACCCTCGATACGCTGGAACAGGAGCGCGCCGAGCGCAGCGTAGGCAACCAGTGACAGACACAACAGAAGGTGAGGGAAGAGCCGCCAAAAGCGCGCTGCGCACTTCCTAGACTCCGCTTTAGGGTTTATTCCTTTCTTTACTGCTACCGACATCCTCCTCATCTTCAACAGCCGTCCTTGCAGCGCGTCAGCCTGAGTGGAAGTGCTCCCTGCGTGTGTGTGTGCGTGCGTGACTGAGGCAGTAAACGCAACTCATCATCCATAGGCAGGCTACAAGCTCTGGGATGAGGCCTCTGGGGATGTCCTTTATTGACTCAACAGCCTGTCGTTCTGCTCTCTGTCTTCTTAGCCTGACACACTTGTGTGTTCTGTCAATGAGCATGTACTGTAATTTTACTGCCTGGGATCAATATATGCATGTATACTATGTATGGATCTATCCATCCATCTATCCGTCTATCAAAGCCACTAATCTTGCATACAGAAAACAATAAAAGGTAAATCACCAATATCAGCTACTTTCAGCTCTAAAAATGTCAAAATTGTATGCCTAGACAATAATAATAGTAATAATAATAATAAATTCAATAATTTTTTAGTTTGGGAATTTGTCTATTTTCTGATTCAACCGCAGCCATTTAAACCAGGCGTTCGAACTTTTTGACTCGTGAGCCACAATTGTCGTAAAACTGAACGTGTCAGGAGCAGATAGATGGAGCGTTCATGTGAACTAAGCTAAATGACATGTTAACTTTCTGACAGGAAGTGACACAATAGACCTTAAAAAAAAAGACCAACTAACAATAACGAATCACCTGAAAAGAAGTATATGTTCTGTATATCTACGTACAAGAGCTCGGTCTTCCAACTTTCTAATGTTAGTTACATTTCTTATACATGGCCTTAAAACTTATAGCTCACTGTGTTACTGTTTTGGAATGTTTCCTGTTTTAAGTCATTTATAAATTACTGTCCTTCCATCACAAGAACACATTTTTAAGTTGGTCGTAATTGTATTTTTTTGTCATATGTCCTTGTTATTTTTACATTTTTTACATGAATTGTGTTAAAAAAAAAATCTCAACCATCAGTTTATTCTGTCCAGCCAGGTATATTTTAGCATAGAAATTCAATCAACACATATTTTAAGGAGGTTATGATTTTGTCACATTAAGGTCATTTTAATTTGGAAGCGTTCATCTATCTATCCATCCATTTTCTTTGGGGCTAGAACAATAGAACGAAAGTTAAAAAATTGTGTGGGTCAGAGCTGGGGTGTCCACACTTTTTTGGCTTTTGAGCTACTACTCAAATGACCAGGCGAAAGTGATTAACCTCCATTGACAACGCAAAATATACATGTTAACACATAAACCGAAAATATTACATATACTGTAGATTGAATGCATGTAGCTCTATGGTAAAATATGATTGTGTTTTACAGAATATGCTCACAACTGCACACTTTAATTCTATCTATTTTTCACTTTTTTATTTTTTTTATTTTAATTGCTCACGATCTATCTACTGCTGGATACTTATCTCCACCTTATTGGATCTAATAAAATTTATGGTCCCAGCGAGGTGGGCTGACAGCCTACCCAAGCCTGATTAAAAAAGGTGTCTGGGAATAAAATATTCAGGCATTTCAATTTAAACTGCTGGAAGAAGAAGAAAAGATAGTTTTGTGGTTTCTTGTCTTTATTGCAATTTTGCTAAATGAGCCGAAACAATCATGACGATGATTGGATGACAAGATGGATTGTTGTAGACATATTTTAACGTTTGTGTTCCTACTGATTCTTCTTCAGGTCTTGGAAAGAAGGCTTGCTGCTAAAGACGAGTATTTAACACCTTAATAAGTCAAAAGAATAGTTTGAACTTTTATTGATTTCTGTGTCTCTCTTGAACATCAATTCTGCCA
Organism: Cynoglossus semilaevis; assembly: GCF_000523025.1. Classification (NCBI taxonomy): domain Eukaryota; kingdom Metazoa; phylum Chordata; class Actinopteri; order Pleuronectiformes; family Cynoglossidae; genus Cynoglossus; species Cynoglossus semilaevis. Next base: position 17,355,551 of record NC_024318.1, on the reverse strand, counting down.
AAGGTTCAAGCCTTCAACCTTTGATTGCTCAGAATTAGGACTTTGTCCGTCACAATATTTGTAATAGATCCCAATATTTAGTCTTAATTGCTGGCAGTTTCACTTAATCGGTCTGAAAACGTTACGTTGTTTAAAAAATAATTTTCTCTGTTCGTCAACGCGTGACAGGCAGAACAGTTGAATCACCTTCCATAGGTTGCAAAGGATGGCTTTGAAAACTAAAAAGAGAGAATCAGTGCTGTTAAAGAAGATCTTATTAAGGGTCTTTCTTCATGATAATAAATTGATTTTAGTTCATTTAATCATCAAGAATATTATTATATATCATTTTCATTTTATGTGTTTGTAAGATTTTTGTTTTGTGGTACGTTGTGGGCTTCTTTCTTATGAAAGATTTTGCCATGGCTCCAAAAAGGTTGGAAAAGACTGACTTGAGCAAATGAAAGACAGTATAGAAATGTAGGTAGATAAGTCATTTTTATTCTTTTTAAATTCATTTTATATGTAATATACTCCGTACTAATAGGGGAATATAAATATAAATCCCATTCAAATTAAGAATACAGATTAGTAGTTATCCAGAACTGGTGATGCAGTCTTGGTGTTTTTGGATTGCAGCATGGTTGAAGGCCCTGATGTTTGCGACAGTTGGTGTAATGGAGGTCACAATGACGCCGGACTCCCATTGGCGACTTCTGAAGAGACGAACTGTCAAATGATCCCGTTTGTATGTGATGGTATCATTAATAAAGTGACATACGGTATACTTAAGTAAAGGGCAGTTCGGCCCTTTACTTAAGTATACTTAAGTAAATATACTGTATATGCCCTTTACTTTTTTCTTCCTAACCTGCTCTACATTCCAGTATGAGCTATTTTCATATCCATATTTATATCTTATCTTGAGCATATTCCAGACAAACTCCCAGTCAATAAACCAAACTGTCAAAGTGTTCGGATTAGATTTCAGTAACGTACGTAATATTTGCTTAAAAGGAGTGCGTAGAGCCAGCTAGTCCACTGGTGAGAGCTATTCTATCTGCAGTGAGATAGATCAGCATCAGACACTGTCACAGTGTTTTACCTGAAGTTTTAAATAGATATTTCTATTTCTATTTATTAGCATGTTTGTTTCAGTATGCCAGACTTAGCATTCCCTGTGCGAGAGATATAGGTGGGCCACACTAGTCATTCGTATTAAACTGACCAGCACATTTGTATTTTGGCTGGACAAACATCGGTACTATATTTGATCAATTATAGCATCCATCCACACGGGGCAGCAGTCTCCGTGACCGCCACCCAAATCACACTGCACCACACCAGTTCCTCGTGAACCTTCTTGTGGCTGGTGAGTCCACTGAAATGTGCCAACCGCCCTAACGGGGATTTGAACCTGCCCAGGAGGTGAACCCTGGGGTTCCATACCAATGACAGAGACATTGCCTGTGGGCCAAAGCGTCAATTATATCAGTGGTTCTTAATTATTTTTCGGCATGCCCCCCTCCCTCCCCCCTTGGGGACAGAAATATTTTCACACCCCCACGAATAGAAATACTATTGAGAACCTGATAACATTTAGATGTTTATCTCAACAAACCACTTTATGAGTTGCTGCCACCTAGTGACTGGAGGCTTGTTATCATTCAAGCATTACAGCAGTGGTACTGGTAATTATAGCAACACCAACAGCGACATCCGTGTTTTATCTATTCGGGAATGTGGGCAGAGGCTGTGGAAGGAAACTAAAATACAAAGAATAAATCAAAATCGGTCTTAGAAATACTACCCTAGAGGCAAAATCTTGCCAGAGATTGCCACCTCATCTGGCTCCTTTTGATGCAGAGGAGGACTGTGTACTGTGGGATCTGACCAGAAACAGCCCCGAAGGAGTTACATTGCCCCCACCCCTGCCCCCTCCCCCATGGGTTCATCATTTTTGGGAAGGGTGGCCGAGGATGTATGTGGGAGCGAAACGGAAACAAAAGTTAGAAAGGTGTCAAAAATGATTGTATGTCAAATAAAATGTGTAGAAAACAACGAAATAATTGTAAATCTTTACAATTCTAAACATTTTCGCTATGGGACACACAAGTATTCTGTTGTTATTCCTTTGTTCCCACTCTCTGTGTTTACCCCCAAAGTTACATTGAAATTAATGTAGGCAGATACTGATCAAATCCAATATGGACAACAAAGGAAAACCTCAATAAATCACATTATTTCTTGAGCGTAGAGACGGCGTAGTTTTCCGTAGTAAACTCGGGCGAAAAGAGAATTCCTTGATTTGATAGTTTTTACCATTAAGTGTCACTAATTTTCTCAAAAACATTTTAAACTTGAGGTAACCAAATACAAAAAAAATGTTTTTTTTATTACGTAATGGACAAAATCTGACAAGCTTTAAAGAGATTCTTGGTTTTGTTTTTACGTTAAGCTGTTTTGGGTTTTTTTTCAAGTTTGTATCTGCCTTTAAATGCCTAAAACAAATGTCGGTGCTTCCCAAAGCACCAGGAGCAACAGGTGGTGCAGGGGATTCTTTATATAGCTAACTGCTCATGCTAGCAGACTGTGGGTCAAAGTCAGAGAACAACTGCACTCTCTTTCTGTAAATATCATGAGACTAAACATGCCAGGGAATCATATTTGGGATGCTATGCCCTTAGCTTTTCTGCACAGCTGTGGGGTCTGTTTACACGGGTTGCTGTGTGAATCACAATGATCTTAAACCCGGCAGGACACCCACGGAAATGTCTCACGGAAAAGGCATACAGTACGTCAGGTTAGCTGGGCTAACGACATACAAAGTTTTATTAAACAGCATTTCTGTTTGTATGACATAATAACAGAAAATTGTTGTTTGACCTGGGTGAATAATTTTTTTTAACTAATGAATAAATTATTTCAGATACACGCCCATTCAGACACCGGAAAATGTTTTCATGGATCATGGGCGTACAGGTTGCTAGTAGTTTTTTTTTTCCCCCCACAGCATATGTACATCGTTTTTACACTTTTGATAATGTAAAATTTCTAATAAGTGAATGTGAATCAATACCAACCGGGAGCATCTGTAGCCCCATGCAAGAGGGACAATGGAGATCCTCCCATCCCTTCAATTTAACCGTTAGCCTGAATGGAAGTGAATAGGCATGAAGGAGAGTAGCCTAACTAGCTTATGAGAGAGATGTACCATGATCTGATGAAAGTTTAGGCAGCTCTAAAATCCCGGACTATTCTAGAATCCAGGACAGCTGGTCAACCTAGCACGCTATGCTAGCGTACAGCTGCTATTTAGTTCATTTTAGCTAAATTTAATTAATTTAAAATAACTCAAACCTAGAAGCATAAAAAACACATACCTCACTGTTTGAATTTGGACGGTGAATTTTTCAAAGTCTGTTGTGCTTAAATATGCACTTAAAAAGTTTGCCCATATAAGGCCAAGGGAGTTCACAGCAAATCGGATGCTGAGCCCTGATTGGTGTGCTAACAGTGTGTTGGCTCTGATCTCATTATTTGCTTTTGATACACGAGAGTTTTGAGCATTTTCAAAAAATTTTAGGCTTCTCCTTCTTCTTGTTTTTTAAAGAATCCTTAATACATCTGTGAGAATAGGTCTTTACTCTTCCTTCCATTATAGGCCACAGGTGTAGATGATAGATGCAGGGTGGGAAACAGATACAGTACATGTGTTTGCGCCAAATGAAGCCAGACAGTCGTGACGGCGTTGCTTTAATGTCATTATTTCCTCAGCACATGTAGATGAACTCAGATAGGGAAATTAAATGAACTAATCGTGTTATCTCCTGCAGACCAGGATACACAGTGGAACAGACACAAAAAAAAACTACAGTTCATGCAAAACACAAGGCACCAAATTATTTACCATCTTTTCCGGACTCTGGAGTATAAATTGCACCAGCCAAAAATGCATAATGATAAGAATAAACATATATAACTCACTGCAAAGTATAAGTTGCACTAGCCAGCTAGAGTGCCCTCTAGTGGCTGTCAGTGTGAAAATTACGAACATGTAAATTATCAGTTGTACAGGAGCAGCAGATACTGGTATACAAGCCTAGAGTGCCCTCTAGTGGGTTCGGGGTTTGAACCGCTATTTGTCTGATCCGTCGCCTAGGACCTTTTTGCCTTGGGAGACCCTACCAGGGGCATTAAGCCCCCGACAACATAGCTCCTAGGTTCATTCGGCTACTCGAACCCCTCCACCACGTTAAGGTTGCAGTTCAAGGAGGGGATGAAATGATATACTTTATATAATTAGTCGCACCTGAGTATAAGTTGCAAACCCAGTCAAAGGAGGAAGAAATGTGACATATATCACATTTTGTCATGTGAATGGTCATGTAGGACATTTATGTATAATAAAAACCAGGGTTGTATAATAAAATGGGGGCCTGACCCTATTTGGGGTTGCCTGAAATGTCTCGTAACTGAATTTTTTTTTTTTAAATAATTACCAACACAGTATGACAACCATGATAAAAAACGAATCCTAGAAAATAGTCTGGAAGATCTGGTTTACTTTATGTTACGTTTACGTTTTTAAAGTTATCCTGTTGTTGTCGCTTGTTTATATAAACTGTACTTCCTGCGTTGAGTGTGTCTCAATACTTTGGGTCGACCGAGGAAAAAAATGCCGAGTCATTTTCTTTTTTATGTTGTTTTTAAGCAATAAACATACGTGTAGTTACTCGGCGTTTTATGTTGTTTTTAAGCAATAAACATAGGTGTAGTTACTCGGCGTAAAACTTAAAAAACTGCAGACTTTGTAAAAAAAAAAATTAAAAAAAAAAACAAAGTATCAATGTAACAAATACTCATTGTCACATTACAGTTTATTTTCATCTGTCTCTGAGAGAAGAGTTTGCTTGGATAGTTGTGTGTGTCTCAGCCTGTGGCGTAATGGACTCAGCCAGCTTGGTCTTAATTTAATACATGACCATAATTGGCAGAACGGAGACAAACACACAGCACAGCTGAAGCACTAGTGACTGCTGGCTAAAACGTACCACTTGAACTGCTTTATGTCTGCTTATCATCAGCGTAATAAATATTTTGGCTAACATTCGGCTTAAAATAAACACACACAACACACAGTCACTCTGCTCTGGACTCTGATCACATAATTCATTCGGACACCAAAGCATCTTTACGGAGCGCAAAGCTTTTAAAGGCAAAGCCGGTCAACTTGTGTTTGTGTTAACTTGGCCTGTTCTTTAATTAACTTCCATTTGGCCGCCAAATTATTACAAAGTTTTTTACTGCAATCGCTATGTTACCATTCCTTACACAACATTGAAACAGTAAGGGACGTTAACGCATATAATTATGAGCAGATAGCTTTGACAAAAGAGGTGTGTTTTCAATCAAACCCTAGTACTAAAGTGTTTGAAATCAGACGCACGCAAGCTAGGTGGTAAAAAAAAAGTGCACTGTCCGAAGCCGATGAATGGTTATATCTTTACTTTAAGATTGTTTTTGAAAAAGATTTTTGCATTTAGATTGTATTCGCCTATATTCTTATTATCATGAAAAAAGAAAATGATATATTATATATATATATATGAATATAAAACATTTGAAAACTTTTTTCTCCCGAAGCGGGGCATGAGAGAAAATAATTGAGAACCACTGGTCCGGACTGACAAGTAGCAACAGGTGTCACATGCTGTGAAATATCGTGAGTTAACGCTTCGAAGAAAAGTAAAGACAACAAATACCCCTGCGTTTTGCAGCAAGCCTGAGAGATTACACAGATCTCTCAGGCCAGAGGTTCCCAACATGGGGGGGGGCGTGGATGGAATACAAGACTGGAACGTAAACATACACAGCATTTGTCTAATTATGTAAATGTTTAACAAGAGACTGGCAAAAAAAAATGTCACACAGCTGCACACAACGAAATGTGACCTCTGCTCTTAACCCATCACCAAAGTGAACAGTGGGCATCTTTGAGCGCACGGGGGGACGGCGCCATGCATGGACTCAAACCTCAAGGTCTTCCAGACCCAAGTCCTCGTGAAGCCTCGTCTTAATTTTCCTTGAGGTCATCTGCCTCCCTACCTGATTACAATATTGGAAATACTGTATGCAGGAGCCTGTTTTATTACAGGGAAAAAACCACTTGGTTAGTGGTTGATGACGTTAGTGCAGGCGTGGGCACAACTTTCTCCTGCGCCACAATTGTCCATAAATTTAACCGGGGGGCGAGGTGGGTCAGGAGCAGATAGATGGACCGTTCATGTGAACTAATATGAATGACGTAAAAGTCATGCATATAGGCTGAAATGCAAAAATCATTTTCTACACCATCTATTGGGGAAACATGGGTATTGCAGGGAAAAAGGCAGAAGTATAATGACAATGTAAAATTAATATATAATTTGGAAAAGCAGTTTGGAGAGCAGGATCAAAAAGATGAACGGGCCGCATCCGGCCCCCGGGCCTTAGTTTGCCCATGCCTCAGTTAGTGTTTCACCAGCCATGAACCTCACAGGAGGTCACAGAGGGTTACATTAGACATGGTCTAAATTAAGACGGCCGTTGGGTGTCTAGACTTGACCTCTGACCTGAGGGGTTTAACAATCATTTGTGTCACTCTGAGTGGGCTCGGTCTCTCAATGAAACAGTTTGGAATTCCTGATTCACTTGTTGAGGCCTGTCAGCTAATCTTGTCACATGAAAGTCACATTCGATTAAATCATACATCGATAGTATTTGTCTTTTTGTTGATTGATTGATTGGCAGTATTGTGAATGAGGTAATGAGGTCAAGTGGAGTGTCAACGTGTACAGGAATTGCTTACTTGTTGCGTTCGAGTCCTTCAAATGTCTGTATCTGCATCTGCTGCTAAATCCTTAAATGACATGGAAAAGGAAAAGCATTCTTCTGGTTTAGCTTTTTAAATGTTTTAAAGTAGATGCACATCTGTGAAACTGGATATAACAGTTTTGTTGAATTATTTGTCTTTTTATGTTGGCTTTATTTAACATTTGCATGTAAAAAATTTAAATTGGACTCACTTTTGGAAAAAGATTCTTGCAGACATGACAAAGGAAGTTTTGAGCGCAGTGCAGAATTTTGCAATCTAAATGTAGAATTCAATGATTATAATTTTAATAATATAGCACTATATTATTGACACGAATAATAACAAAAACTTCTCTTTTTTTGCCCTATTATGTACTACAGATGAGACAAAACTGAGGTGTAGAGTTATCCTGTAATTTGACCTCGTGTGGTGCCACAAGAGGGCACCAGAGCGTCATTTGTCACACTGTTTCAACTGGCACTGAAGTCAAATGTAATGGCTGCAGTTTATGGTTGATAATGCATTGGTCAGAAAGACGAGTGAGATCTGGTCCGTGTGATCACATCTACTAAATCTAAAAAGAAAAAAAAAATTGTACATATATAGGGCACACTTCTCTATAAGCCGCAGGTGTGCATGTTGTAACATGGGATATTTACACGAAAAGTTTTTTTTTTTGTTTTTTACTTTTAATTAAATAAATGTTTTTTTTTTTTTCCGAACAGTGCCTGTAACACGGCTGGTTACACGTTAGCTCTTTCCTGCTTCGGTGCCCCGACTGGAGTTGGAATGCAGAGAGGAGACTTAGTGTTCTGCTCCAGGGCTGAAGCTAACATTAGCTCCGGGGCTAACTCCCTTCAAATTTTATTATCAGCCACACCGAGCACAACAGAACATAAACAGAGTTTTAACAGCTCCTCTATAACCAACTCACGCTTCAACACGACAGGGCTTCAACTTCTCTCAACTTTCGCTACCGCTCTCTTTCTCGCGCGTCCCACGGACAAATACGCACGTCAGCCATTCACAAACAGACATAGGCTACTACTATAACGCACAGTAGCCTACCAGAAAATACACTGATCGCTAGCAGTACGAACTTAGTTAGCCCATAAAAATCTGTAAATTAGCTGCATTACTGTTTAAGTCACAGGGTTCAAAGAGGGGTGAAAAAGTAACGGCTTATGGTCCAGAAATTGCGGTAATTATATAAATGTAGTTTCCTTCTCTACCATCATTTGAAAAAAAAAATTTTAAAATTGTCTTTGTCAAAACAGAAAGCACTGTTTAAAAAAAATGGGAAATGGGGAAAATTCTAGGAATGGTTTTTTTTAACCCGTTGTAAGAATGTATTTTTTGAGTTGTACTAAAAAAAAAATTGCTCTCCATTTTTTTTTTTTTTTTTTTTTTTTTTTTTGAAAAAGGGAGGCTTAAATATATGTTTTTGTTTATTTATTTCAAAGTCGACACGAAACGGTTGGTTGTATAATTTGATGTAGTATGCAACTTCAACGCCAGGTGGCAACCATTTCAAGGCACGCTCCTCTCATTTTTGGGAATTCGGCTGAGTATTTTACAGATGCATCAGCACAGTGCACTTTTACCGTAGACTGATTACATTATTTTTCCTATCATTCAGACTATGGTCATGTGTGTATACACACACACACAGTGACACACACGTTGTCTCTGTGTTTTTTATCAGTAATCTGTAGGCAGTTCATTCCACTGCTTTTTTACTCCAAACCTTATCATCACTCAAAATATAATTAAATTGAATTTCAGAGTACTACACCTCAAAATGCTTGGCCAACAACAGTTTAGCAAGAGGAACCTCAAAGGATGTTGAAAATGAAAAAATTTAAAAAACTTCTTTTTTTTTTTTTTTACCTGTGAAATTTGAGTTTTGACATTATCAAGTTGTGAGTTTTCAAAGTAAGTGTGCCTTAAAAAAAAAATACTCTATATATATGTGTATGATTTTCATTTCGGTGCGTAATCCTATAATTTACTTTCTTAAATTCCTTTTGTTATTTAAACATGACTTATTTAGAGGGGAAAAAATCCTTTTTAAATATACAGAAAAATCTAAAATCAAATTTCAGGAAAGCGCTCATCTCTGGACATCGCCCTTTCTCCCGCATTAGAACTGGGTGGACAAATTATTTTTAGACGCCGTTTCCTAGAGACAGGGAAATAGTCATTAAGATTTAAAAAAAAAAAAAAAAAAAAACATCAATATTGGAAGGGAAAAAAAAAATACATGCCACCATCAAAAATGATTTCAGTTTCCACCTTGAAGTATATTGTTTATAATAATGTGTCAGGAGTTCAGCAGTAAGAGGCACTTAGACTTCTTACACAAGGTTCATAAGCTCTGCAAGCACTCATTTTTTTTATTATTTTAGAATAAAGAAGTTAATAAAGCTCCTAGGACACGTTTTATATATATATATATATATTTATATAAGCCAAGTGAAGAGAAAGTCTCTTAATATGGTGGAATCTTCACTTGTGTCTAGGTAAAATGGTCACATTATGCAGACTCTGAGAGTGCCGCTCTGGGTGTGACCTTTGAACCTAACATCGAGTTCTATTTGAAAAGTCCCGAGGCTGCTTGTATTAAGTGCTCAATTTTGCCCCTACCTTGTCGATTCGGCTCGACTTTTTTTTACCGTAGCTTTCCGCTTATGGGGCGGCACCGTTTTGGTTGCGCAACAATTGGTTGCCGTCATTGATTATGTTGATGTCACGTTGAATGTCTGCTGGGACAAAACGACGGACGATAAGTGTGAGCAATTGTATGGAAGTGAAAACACGGTCATATTCTCAAGCGTTTGTGTGCCCACAATCATCTCTTTTAATTGTGTGTGTGTGTGTGTGCTTGTGCATGTGTCTCTGGCAGTATTTTTTTTTTCATTATTAGCAAAGCCAGTTCTATTTTGTGGGAGCACACTAAGAAAATATTATTATTATTATTATTATTATTATTATTATTATTATTGTTGTTGTTGTTGTTGTTGTTATAAGGGATGTCCGATAATATCAGTCAAACCATATTATCGATATTAGCCTAATTATGTAATAATACTGTATCGGGAAAAAAAATCGATAACGATTCTTACTGATATCACATAATTAAGCTAAAAAAGGAGAAAAAGATTACGCAATCCCTTCACCCATTTAATGTGCCCCCCCCAAAAAAAATATTTTTGAAGTGAAAATGAAAGTGATAGACAAAAAATACCGGTATTTAAATGAAAGCTTTTTGCGAACTGTTCAGGCTCTAGAACTTCAAATTAAAGTTCTTCCGAAAACCTGATTTTTTTTTTTTTTCCAAACACAACCTGTGATTCATTTGAAGACTATTTGTGTGTTCCTTTCAACTAGATGTTTTTTATTATTTGTGGTTGTTATTGTCGTCGCTATTTGCATTTTGCATTTGGTTTCTGTCTGTAGTTTGTCTAATAACTAAGGCTAAAAATATTGATATAAATTTTTTTTTTTTAAATTGCCCATTAAAAGTTTCTGGATTCTTTTGAAAAACAAAATACAAAAAATAAAAAAAAGCATAATAATGGGACAGTTGGATACTAAACCTAGAGATATTATTGCCTACTATAAATGTAATCAATATTACTGAAAACAAAACAATGGCCTTTAAACTCAATTGCAGGTTTTCTCTAAAAGAATTAATTAGAAATCTGGACAAAAGTTTAAAAACACACAGACGATTTTTTCTTTTAGAAATGCTTGACAATAGAAGCTCTGAGCCTTGCTTTTCCTAATTATCAATTCATTATTTTTCTCCCAACAGTCTTCATACAGTGTTACGAGCAGGAATAAGCACATAGTTTATACCCTCACACCACCTAACCGTTTCGTGCTTGTCTGCAGCGACCTTGTTACAGGGACAGAGCGGTAAAAAATAAATAAATAAATAAAATTTCAGAGAATAACAGATGAGGACGAGGGACAAAACCCACCCCAAAAAAAAAAAAAAAAAAAAAAAAGGCTGGTTTTTGTACTGTTCATCCGGCTGTGCGGGCGTGCTCCCTCTATTAACGAAGAACACTCTAGATACAGCAATCACGAGAGTGGGATGGACTTAAACAGAGAATTATATTGTTTGTAAACACGACCAAAAGATTTTCCTCGAGAAGAAAACTGCCTGCGGCCTGGCAAATGGTGGTCTGAGTGGTGAAGGAGTGTAAAGAGGGAGGGGAAAAAAAAAAAAAAGCTGCTTTATTCTCAAAGCTTTTATGGCGCTGTCCATTGTCTCCTTCGTGCTCCACTCCTGATGCACGCTGCAACCGCCAATGGGGGGACGACGATGTTGCAGAGATTGAAAGGAACTGCTCGAATTACACCTGTGACAATGACTGCGGTGTGGAGACCGTGGGACAATATGCTGTTATCTAAAACTACTCACACAGAAAGAATGTACAGGAAAAGAATAAAAAGAAAAACAATTACTCTTTGGGCTTTGCTGAGGGTTTTGGGCCGTTTGGTATGTCACACTTATAATGTCGTATTGTCAACAATACTGCCTGTGAAATGACAAAATGACGTCAAGTTTCTCTGGAAACATAAAAGGCCTGCGAGCCACCGCTTTGTAATCGTCTTTGCCCTAAACCAGGGGTGTTAAACATGCGGCCCGTGGGCCAAAAGCAGCTCGCTTGCTGAATTTTGAAAATACAAAAAGTGCATTTCATGTTCCGAAAATGTTATGCAAAATGATATTTCATTCCTATATAAGCCGCTATGTTTTTTCACTTGCTTCAAGCCCTGCCGCTTAAACAATTATGTGATTTACGAGCTAACGACGTTCATATCGCTAGCCGTCAATGACTTTTCTGGTAGACCTATTGGTAGACTACCCCAACTTTCCTGTTTCTGTTTACCTCTGCTGCGGACAAGCACAAATTTAAGGGAGTTAGCCCCGGAGCTAATGTTAGCTTCGGCCCTGGAGCAGATCATTAAGTCTCCCCTTGTGCATTCCAACTACGGCCGTGGCGCCGAAGCAGGAAAGCGCTAACGTGTAACCAGCCGTGTTACAGGCACTGTTCAGGAAAAAAGCATTAATTTCATTAATTAAAAGTGGAAAGTACATAAAAAAGCATTTATTTAATTAAAAGTGGGGAAAAAAATCTTTCTGTGTAAATATGTTATATTCCGTGTTACAACCGTGGACACCTGCGGCTTATAGATAGTAGATAGTGCGGCCTACATATGTACAATTATTTTTTCTTCTTAAATTTAGTGGGTGCGCTCAATAGCTCAATAGTCCGAAAAATACGGGATTATTATAGGTACGGTAATTATGTTATGATTGTACTGGTCCGGCTCACTTGACATCTAACCCCTGCCCTAAACTGTAATGTTATGCAAAAAGAAACCTTTTGGTGGCTAAGACCAGATATAGTATACGAAGGCTGAGATTACTTCGTTTATTATGTAGTTGACTAATTCGATATTTATTAGAGCTGACTCATCATAATTATTTTTGGTTTTGTCTATGAACCAATTACATATATTCCGCTTCAAAACAAATCATTATCTAAATTAACATAAATGAAAATCTGACCCTGATAATATCCAATAATTCAAGTGGGGGTCGGGCCCCCCTAGGGGTGGCACAGTGCCACTGCAAGGGGGGGGGCACAGATGGAATGAATGAATGAAACGTGCCGATTGCGCGCTGAGTTGGCTGGGGGGTGGTGGGGGGGCACGGGGGCTAAAAAGTCCTTATGAACTAAAGGGGGGGCTCAGCTTTTTTTAACTTTATTTGTTGTACTGTGCTACTGACTTACTCTGTACTTCTCCGCCAACACTCTATCAGGCAACCGAAATTGACAAACGTCTCACAGTACTTGAGACTACTTCTTTTCTTTAGCTTATCTAGTCTCCTTTATACTTTGTACCTCTAATCTCAAGTCACACCAACAACCCTCCCGCCAGGCTTCCATTTCCATTTTCTTTCTTTCCTTTCCGTTCTTTAACAATCCCTTGGTAATTCCTCATTACTTTTCGGAGCTTACCGCAACTCTTCTCTGAGCTCTCCGCAACAATCTGCCCTGTTTGGCTTCCTGGGCTCTTCCGCTTACTTCCTGTCCCTTCTGTGTATTTACCTTTCACGGACAATAAGCCTACTTGCTACACTATTATCCAACTCTGTGCGCTACACTCCAGCCGCCATTTTCAGGGTTAGCATTGGCTCAATACTCTGCCAATGGTTCATAGCGTAGCGGTAGCGGTTAGCAGGTCGACTTTACAAGCAAATAGCAGAGAGCCCTGGGTTTGACTCCTGGAGGAAACACCATGGCGCCTCCCATGTAGCAACCGGAGTTGCAACTGTGTGCTGAACGGTGCCTCCTGTGGCAGCCTTTGTCAGTTCCGAAGGCTCACACTGCAAAATTTTGAATAAGGGACTCCATTGTTTTAATTTATTTTATTTTTTTTAGGATCCGATGGATCCATGAACTCAAACTATTAAGTTCTTTACTTGCATCACTGCATTACTTACATGCAGGGATGTTACTCCTGTGAATTGAAATACTATCAAGAACCTGATAACATACCAAACCACTGTATGAGTTGCTGCCACCTAGTGACTGGAGGCTTGTTATCATTCAAGCATTACAGCAGTGGTACACTTCTGTCCAGTGTGCCATATTCCATTGGAAGTCGCGCCCCCCGCTCCCCCCCGCCCAGATGGGCCCATCCCACTATTTGAGAAGTACTGCATTATGAGCTGACTACAGTAGACGAAGAGACAACAGCCATGTCAGTGTGCGTCAAGATATTTTACATGCTAATAAATGAGAGGGAAGCAGTCCAACTTGTCTCCAGTGTGACAGCATAGACGCTTACCTGTCGAAAAAAAAAAACTTCCGTTATTGGTCAAGAAATATTGTCAAGATATAAGTATCTGCACACACGCTAATGTTGCAGTATGCAGTATGTTACCTCTTTTAACCCTTTCATGCATGACGGTCACTACAGTGGACAGCTATTAAAATGTCATTTTCTATGATAAGAATAGCTTTTGATGGCAGTGTTGCATATAAGCCTCTACAGTGGACGCCTGAGAAAGATTAGATATCTGCTGGTTTCTGTTTTTTTTTTTTCAATATTACAATATATTCAATATCATAAAATTTCAAGATTGCAATATTTTTGCTGTTTTGTGGCTATTTTATTCAAAAGTTCTTCGTGGAATATTTACCAATTTACTGCTCCAGTGTAAATTAAAAGTTGTTTTTTTTATTCAGGTTATAGTCAAATGACTGAGCCATTTAACCCCCTTGTGGCAACTTGTCCTCATACTCTGACTCTGGGACAAGACGCAAACCCGTTGCGAGGACGCCGGGTGTGTACCAAATGCGAAAAAACAATGCAAGGGTTAAATAAATGTGACCTGGTAAAAGGAAAAAGGAATTGCAAATGCCAACTGTTTATAGTGCTCAAACAAATAAATACTATGTTCCGATTTGTAAGTTGTAGGCTCGGTAAGATAATCACAGTCAGTGCAACAGCTAACGTCTAATTTCCAGCTTGATCTGGCTTCTTAGCATCATCTGTAGCTACGAACAAGCGATCTTTTTAAAAACCAGCGTAAGGATTTTTGAAGCCGCAGACAAAACAAGCGCAAATAAAGGTCTGTGCTCCCACTGTAAACTATCAACAGTGCCTGAGCTCAGCTGCTAGCATTTCCTTCTCCCATAAATGGAAAACGAGCTCTTTATTCAGAGGGTTCAAGAACAGCTTGCTCTCTTACTGTGGAACATAATCACTGCATTTGTAAACGTAAAGCAGAGCTTTGAATGGAACCATTCAACTTGAGTTACCATGCTGTCGATCACACATCAAGGCTCTCCACAGCAGCGAACCTCTACAAAAAAAAAAAAAAAAAAAAAAAAAATGCCCTTAATGCATTGCCACAAAATGCAAAGTAGCCCTGCATCCTAATACCTGGACTACAGAGTATCAACTCCCTGATCGCTTACTGAGGGCATTACGGTATTGTTGGATACACATGGTCATCTCTTCCCTATGTTAACCCATTATTTTTTTTATAAAACATCCTGTGTGTGACTAGAGCAGATTTCGGCACATAAAGCTAACGATTCGTTTGGCTGCTAGAAACACTGAATACAACCCGCTCATCGGGTCGCATTTTGGTTCACAGATTACTTCCTGGACGTATTTATTTATAAAAATGGTATTAAACCTGTCGCCGCGCGGCTCTAATTTCCGGTTTGTAATACTGAACGCGACTGGAGAACGGTCACATAACGGCATGATTTATTGTTCAGTGTTTCAAAGAATGTCCTGTAGCCTCGTCGCGTTAGACTGATGACCGTAATAGCCTTGACCGTAATGGTGGTGTTAGACTGGCCCGTGGTGATTGGCCTACCACGGGGCTCTTCCCTGTGCTGGTGTACGTGTACGCGTGTTTTGTTCAACACTTTGTGCGACTAGCCAAATTGCTTTTCAAATGCTTTCGTGTCATACTTGTCATCCGGATGACCATTTAGCCTGGCTGTATCTTCCAGCGTTCACAGCATCACCCAAAACAAGGATGACCGCGGTAGAGCAGGGGGGATCCAGTGAGTTATTCCAAATAAACAAACCAAATCACCGAGGTCTAAAACACTCAGGTGTAGAATCAGAAGGATAATGTAAATATGGGCCATTTTTACAATTTTTTTTTTAACAAAATCTAGTGAAACAGAGTAAATATGTACCGTCTGTATCGGTTTGCAGAGGTTTTCCTTGCTGATGTGCAGCTGGCAAAGAGTGTAAGATATTTTTTTGGGGGGGGGAGAACGTAACGGTTCAAATCATTACATCGTTTCTCCCTTTGTGCCTATTGAGAGCACAGGATGCCCAATCCACCAGTCTCTTTCCCAGGCGTTCTCGCAGTCGCAGTTTGAGAAGCTCAGGTCCCCCTTTTTAGTCCCCCTCTATTTAGCCTCCTTCTTTACTTTTGTCAAACAATAGACCCTGCCCCACTCTGAGCAGCAGCCCTCCCACCCAAAAAAAAAAAAAAAAAAAAAAAAAAATGCCCTTAATGCATTGCCACAAAATGCAAAGTAGCCCTGCATCCTAATACCTGGACTACAGAGTATCAACTCCCTGATCGCTTACTGAGGGCATTACGGTATTGTTGGATACACATGGTCATCTCTTCCCTATGTTAACCCATTATTTTTTTTATAAAACATCCTGTGTGTGACTAGAGCAGATTTCGGCACATAAAGCTAACGATTCGTTTGGCTGCTAGAAACACTGAATACAACCCGCTCATCGGGTCGCATTTTGGTTCACAGATTACTTCCTGGACGTATTTATTTATAAAAATGGTATTAAACCTGTCGCCGCGCGGCTCTAATTTCCGGTTTGTAATACTGAACGCGACTGGAGAACGGTCACATAACGGCATGATTTATTGTTCAGTGTTTCAAAGAATGTCCTGTAGCCTCGTCGCGTTAGACTGATGACCGTAATAGCCTTGACCGTAATGGTGGTGTTAGACTGGCCCGTGGTGATTGGCCTACCACGGGGCTCTTCCCTGTGCTGGTGTACGTGTACGCGTGTTTTGTTCAACACTTTGTGCGACTAGCCAAATTGCTTTTCAAATGCTTTCGTGTCATACTTGTCATCCGGATGACCATTTAGCCTGGCTGTATCTTCCAGCGTTCACAGCATCACCCAAAACAAGGATGACCGCGGTAGAGCAGGGGGGATCCAGTGAGTTATTCCAAATAAACAAACCAAATCACCGAGGTCTAAAACACTCAGGTGTAGAATCAGAAGGATAATGTAAATATGGGCCATTTTTACAATTTTTTTTTTAACAAAATCTAGTGAAACAGAGTAAATATGTACCGTCTGTATCGGTTTGCAGAGGTTTTCCTTGCTGATGTGCAGCTGGCAAAGAGTGTAAGATATTTTTTTGGGGGGGGGAGAACGTAACGGTTCAAATCATTACATCGTTTCTCCCTTTGTGCCTATTGAGAGCACAGGATGCCCAATCCACCAGTCTCTTTCCCAGGCGTTCTCGCAGTCGCAGTTTGAGAAGCTCAGGTCCCCCTTTTTAGTCCCCCTCTATTTAGCCTCCTTCTTTACTTTTGTCAAACAATAGACCCTGCCCCACTCTGAGCAGCAGCCCCCCCCACCCCCCACCCCAAACACTCTGTGAATAAAGTTAGTCCAACACGCAGCCCTTAAACCCACCCCAAGAAAACTGCCGGGCAGCCACACTCACAGAATTGTTTGTTAATAGTCCAATTAGATAATTGCCATCTTTCACTTCTTTTGCTGTCTGTTTCCCATAAAGGCATGAATAGCACTCAAGGAGGGGGGGGGGGCGGGTTGAAGAGGGCTTCTGGCCAGCTAAGGTGACAAGAAGAGCCAGAGAATGTTCCCTGCACTGCGGCCACAGGTTTGAATTGAATCATTGTGGGCTAATCAATGGTCTTATTGGATTACTGGCCACTGCTGTGTTCAGAGATATTGTTGCAGTAACAATGAGAATAGTTAAGAGTTTGCCGGTAGGGTGGGTGTGTGGGTTGTTAATGGAATGGAAGGCGAGCGGTGGAGAGAGGTAGGGGCCATTCCGGGGCTATGCATGAGTGAGTGAAAGTATTGCAGTCCAGGTCCGGCTAATGACAAGTTTTATTTAGCTGGTTTTATCCGGATGAAATGTTAAGGTTAAGATTACGAGATTCGACGATGGCCTCCGGGGTGCAATCGTCTTAACACTTGAGAATTTTGGGGTGGGGGGGGGGGTAACCGACCAGGACGTCGCATGGTCGCGCCACGAACAATCACAGAATAACATGGTAATCTTAGGGAGGAGAAAAAAAAATTCCTGTCAAGACAAATGGCTCATTGTGGCAATGCCGACAGTGGCTGGCTCCCCTCACTCCTTCCATAAATTTTGATTGACGTGGATTTCTTCATCTTGTTTCCTTCCCACCTACAGTATTTCTCTCTCTCGCTCTCTCTCTCTTTTCTCTCTCTCTCTC
>NC_024318.1:17326237-17336166 GCF_000523025.1 Cynoglossus semilaevis | reverse complement strand
AGGGGAGAGGGGGGGGGGGGGGGGGGGGGGGGGGGGGGTAACCGACCAGGACGTCGCATGGTCGCGCCACGAACAATCACAGAATAACATGGTAATCTTAGGGAGGAGAAAAAAAAATTCCTGTCAAGACAAATGGCTCATTGTGGCAATGCCGACAGTGGCTGGCTCCCCTCACTCCTTCCATAAATTTTGATTGACGTGGATTTCTTCATCTTGTTTCCTTCCCACCTACAGTATTTCTCTCTCTCGCTCTCTCTCTCTTTTCTCTCTCTCTCTCTCGTTGGCTCTTTTCCAATGTCTCTTGCCTACAATATCGTAGTGGTGAGAACTGCACATTGCACAACTCGTTCGATTTGACGGAGAGAGCCAAACGGGGGAAAAAAAAAAAAAAAATCGAACAGGATCAAAGTTCGCTGACACCCAGCAACAATCAGGTGCTTCGTGAGAAGAAAAAAAAAATGTCTGGCCTCGCTCCACGGACGGAAGAATGAAGCTTCTAGAAACTTTTTTTCAGGACAGGGAGAATCGTACCCCTGTGATTGTCTGGGGGTTCAGGAGAGATCTGGTTGCAAGACAAGACCAATCATTTGTCTTGATAATCTGGGCTGAGAGCAGGCAAACAGAGGATGCCAGGACGAGCAACCCCTCCATCAAGACCTGATCTATTCCCCGACACAATTTAGTGTATTCATGAGGTTACGCAAATGTGGAGGCAGCAAAATTACCGTAATCAATTGAAACAGCAAGTGCGCATCTATGGCTCTGATTATTTGAAGATCTATCAGCCTGATGTCTATGTAACGAGGAGAGGGGGGCACTGAATAACTGCCGAGTTCCTCTGAGAAGTCCATGATCATTGGGCAAAGGGAGTTTGGTCAGTGATAACAGGGTTTCTTGGTCTGGAGACGCAGGTATTTCCAACTAACATTAGATCGCTGGCCGTGTCCTGCCGAAGGGTGCTGTTTTGAAACCAAAACCCACACTGTCCATACGAGCCGGTGCCGATTTGCGCACTATCTGTGTCCTTTTTTTTTTTTCACCTGACAAAGGGGGTAAAAATAAAAGTCACACGGGAAGAGGATAAACGAAGAATGGAGGTCAGATACAACCAAGATGCCGACGGGATGGTGCTGAAGAATGGACTTAAGGAGGGGAAGGACAACAAGGAGACCCAGGGAAGCTTGTCCAAAAGCTTCCTCAAGGAGCAGCAGGGCTCCTTTTCCCCCTCTGGGACTCTGGACAACTGCGAGAAGAACAGAGGAAACGCAGGAGACCCGGACTATTGCAGACGGATACTTGTCAGAGGTACGGCGTCTTTGTTTTTGTTTTTGTTTTTTTGTTTTTTTTTATATACAGCTTTAGCTTCTGCTATCAGGAGCTATGTCACTAATTCTTAATTTTCATGATTTTTCACATTGAGCTAAGTTTCACCGTAAAGAAAAAAAAAAGATATATTTCCTTAAAAAATATATATAAAATACATTCGTTAGCAAATATACTCCAAGAATTTTTTTTTTACGTAATAGAGAAAGCTAAACCTACAAAAATATTTTTAAGAACCATCACCACGTGTTTTGTATTAGTCTGATGAGTAATTGAGTTTTTTTTTCTGTCACTGTCTACGAAGAGTCTAGATTTAATATTCGCATAAAAATAATTGAAAGCATATTTAAATTGGAATTTCAAAGAACAGAGTTGATTCAAATTTTTTTGGATCATTTAAAACGTTACATTAATGTATCTTATATCTAATAAAACTTCTATCTAAAAATAAAAGAATTATATATTTTATATATATTTATGTATTTGTTTATAAATATTTATATTTATAATACTTTTTCAACAGAACTATCAGTGTCATAATCATGTACTTTCGAGAGTTTTGATCAAACACTATCAATAAGATTAGAAAAAAAAACACTGTTTAAAAAAATGATTAAAAAAAGCTTTCCTAGTTGCTATGTTTATTTTCTTGCGAAAACATTCATCCGAATGTATTTATGTATTTTAAAAATGTCCGGAACTTCAAATTGACAATATGTGGAAAACCTCCACACACTCCTCATGGTAGCTCGTCATTGTGATATCTCTATAGTGAGACCCAGTCAAACGGAAAGCTGAAGCTATAACTATACTCTGTATTTATATATTTATGTACATTTATTATGTGCCTGTCAGGTATTTATGCCAAAACACATGAACTGTATGTATTACATGTGTTATATTCTTAATGCAATACTTCATAGAAATGTTTAAACTGCAGGTTTATACGTGGATCACCATAGTGTACTGTGATATATAACAGCGATCATAATGTTTATATTTATTTATTTATTGTCCTCTAATTAGCTTTCATTTATTTTGCACTTTCAAAATGCTCTTGAAGGAGCTTATACTGTAACACCAACAATTTCCCCGCGGCAACCAAAAAAGTGGATTAGTGAATATAGGTGGATATATAAAAACATATATAAATATATAAATATATATATATATCTTAATTAACTACACTAAATATTTTTATTTTGTTGAATGTATTCCACTGAAACATTAGTTTGAGTGTTACTGTTGTACAAATATTTGTAATATTTCTTAAATACTATTTATAAAATATATGTCATACATACATTCATATTATACGAGAGCATGTGATTAATATACAAAAACAGAGAAAACGACAACAACAGCAACAACAACAATTATATTGATAGTAATAATTTGAGACGTCAATTCATGTTGCAGATGCTAAAGGTTCAATCCGTGAGATTATTCTGCCAAAGGGGCTGGATTTGGACCGACCAAAAAGAACCCGCACCTCCTTTACCGCAGAGCAGCTCTACCGTTTAGAGATGGAGTTCCAGAGGTGCCAGTACGTGGTCGGGAGGGAACGTACCGAGCTGGCCCGCCAGCTCAACCTGTCTGAAACTCAGGTATGACTCCTCTGCTCCTCAGTCTTTTGCTCAAGCAGAAGGCTACGCTCTGCTGAAAAGGGGTAGAAAATCACACAACGTGAAAACGACATTTCGTGATTTCTTTTCTATTCACTTGAGACGCTTGCTTTCGTGCAGGAGACAAAGCAAATCCCAGCAACAGTTTGGTCGCTCACAGTCACATATTTGCATGCAATAAAATTTGGAATCCGTTTGAAAAAAAAATCAATTTTAATAGATTATGTAAATATCAATATATATTAAATATATATGTAATATATTTCATATATATTTTATAAATATATATTTAATGTCATATATAATGAATTTAATCAAATTGACTGGAGGTCACAGTTACTGCAGATTTACCCATACTGAGAATCTTGATTCATTTCATGCAGTATCTAAACGGCGTGTCTGACCTCATTGTTTTAAGCGGCCTTAATGCGAGCTGTCAACCACGGACTTCTTTTTCATTCCATACATGCGGGGTCAACAAAGGGTCAAGCAGTGTCCAATGTGGGTAAAAATGTGTCTGCACTCACAGTGTGACCTACTTACAGCGGGATTTGTGCTCGAGAACAAGCCGGAAAAAGTCAACAGTGACGAAGCTTTGCTCCAATTTCTTAGCATAAAACACTATTTTATTTATGAATATAAATAAGAAAAAAAACATTTAAAAAAAATTGCAGGTGAAAATATGTACAAACATATGTATATACATTTAAATATATGTATATACATATATTGTTTATATAGATTTATACGTACATATATAGATATATACATAGATGTACAGCTATGCATATACGTATCATTTTTGTATGAAATGATTTTTTTTGTTTGTCATAAAAAAAAATCATTTAATTGCCAGCTTTGTTTGATATATTTAAGATATGTATAGCTTTCTGATTATATTTTTTTAATTATTTTTTTTATCATTATTATTTTTATTTATGTCTTTTTTTATTTATTAAAACAGTTCCTGTCTTTTAGTCTAAAAGTATATCTTCAAAGTAAGGGTTCCAATGACAATATATATATATATATATATATATAATATACATTTCTATATATGTATTACCCACACGGCTGCAATTCTGAAATAATGATCTGAAAAGGGATTGCAGCACATTTTACAAAACAAAGACAACAAAGCGCACAATTTGTATTCTTTATTCAACTATTAATTAATGTTTTAATAAGGATTTGTCATTAATTCTGGTGTAAATTTTCTTTTTAGTACACTTTCTTTTTCTTTTAATTCTTTTTTTTTTTGCATGGGAAAATTCATTCTTCAACTTGCAATGGCTTGGAATAGTTGCAGCGACCAGCCTCTAGCTGGTTAAGGGCACTTTGCAGTTTTAGGACGTGAACAAAAGGGCTCAAAGCTTCATGCAGGTCTTAACGCATGAGCTATAAAATCAGATTTGAAAAATTTGAATTTGAAACATCATATTTACTAATGTTTTTTTTGTTTGTTTTTTTAAAATTGCAGAACAATTCAACTGTTCACCGACATCAAAATTCAATATTATGTTTTCATCTTTTCAACCGAGGTTCACAGACATCATGCTACCTTGGATTGAGCACCTAGTTAGCAGCTAGCAATCAGCAATAGATAGATTTTTAATAGTCAATAGTTTAATAGTTTTGATGAAGATTTTCAACGTGCAAAGTCAAGAGAATGAAGAGGACATTTTAGCCACAAAATATATATATATATTTCTTTGTCGGGATTGTATTGATTCATGCAGTTTATTATAACAGTTAAAATGGTAGAATAGTTTTTTGGACATTTACATTGGAAACAATTAAGTCATAAGACAAATTATTTTTGGCTCAATGAAAAAAATATATACCAGAGTTTTTAATTCTGATTTGCAGATTTTTTTTGTCTTGGATTTCTATAAAGGGTAAATATTTAGTCCCCTAATTGGAAATGCTCCTTATATGTTAATCATGTAAATCTAAATATACCAAGTTGAATGACAAAAACAACTTTTGAATTGATCATAATAAGATATATAGTCACAAAATATATCACCATACGTATATATATTTATATATGTTTGTGTATGCTGTATATATGTGTGTATGTATACATTTATGTACAAATGTTTATATATATATAAAAACATATATAGATATACATATGCAGTTGTGTTGACATTTTTTCACGGAATTTTTTCTTCTTTACAGTGAAGTTTATTTTGCTAAAATCTGAGTTACATCGTGTGATTTGCGAGTTTTGACAATATTTATACAAAATGTCTTTCATTCGTGACAAACTGTGTTCTCCTGCCGCCCTGTCCCTTCCAGGTAAAAGTCTGGTTTCAGAACCGACGCACCAAGCAGAAAAAGGACCAAGGCAAGGACTCGGAGCTCCGTTCGGTGGTTTCCGAAACAGCGGCGACCTGTAGCGTGTTAAGACTGCTGGAGCAGGGGCGGCTCCTGACGCCTCCTGGCCTCACTGGCCTGCTGCCACACTGCAGCAGCGGAACCCTGGCCTCCGCTTTGCGCCCTCCATCTATGGTGATGGCCAGTAATGGCAGTAGTAGCAGCAACGGCAGTGGCGGAGGCAGCGGCGGCGGCGGCGGTGGCGGCACGGCTAGCGAGCCTCCTTTACCGACGGTCACCAGTTCGGGGACGGTCGCAGGCCTGCAGGGCTCACCTGCAGCGCATGGTCTCTTCAGCTTCCCAATGCCCTCCTTACTTAATGGCGTTGCCACAAGAATTTCTTCAAACCCTCTCTCCATGGCCGGCTCGCTTGCTGGCAATTTGCAGGAACTTTCCGCGCGCTATTTGAGCTCCTCGGCGTTTGAACCTTATTCGCGGACCATTGGCAAGGAATCGGTGGACAAGAAAATCCTGGAATGATTCGTGGACTGCTTTTCTGTGTCTGTTCTCTGTGTGTCTCGGTCGTTTTTCATGGCTAACGCTGTGTCTGTTTGGCTTTGCACAGTCTATTTCAAACGTCTGTTATTTCGCAGTTTGTGTCACATTTTGTTCAAGGTGAAGCCTGTTTATCACAAATGTACGTGTGTGTGTTCCGTGCGAGATATTCATGTGGGGCACCTGGTTGTTGCGGACGGTAAAACCACCAAATTTTCCTTTATTATTATTCATTCAATGATCTGCAGTCCTGCCGGCTCTTAAAAATAAGGATATGATGAAGCTTATTTATAAGAGTCCCAATTTTTGGTCATTTTCTATGACAGGAAAACTCTCAGCGACACAAGTTATTCCTTAAAAAAATCAACGTTTTTAACACTGAGGCCTTTGGAACCATAACTTGAAGTTTCCCGCTCGCTTGTATGAGTTTACTGAAGAACCGCTGCAAACCTCAGCAAGTTAAAGGCCAATAGTGTAGGATAGGCGACAGGTTTTTTTTTGGTCTGTGTGTTTGGAAAGTCACTGTGGTCAGTATACAGAGAAACCATACAAGATGACAAACCTGGCCACATATAAAGTTGTTTAAGCCTTTTTTTTTTTAATGTTGTGTTTAAAGCAGTGGTTCCTAAAATCTCTCTACTGGGCCATTCCCGCACCCCCACTCCGACAACCCCAAAAAACACAAAACAAAAAATAAGGATACTTTTTTTTTTAGACTTCAACTGTTTTTCGCACCTTAAACGTATCCATTTTATGCTAGCATTGCCAACTTTGGATTTTGCCACTGCTGCTCTGAGCAGATCCAAGGGGGGCGACGGCAAAATCAAGAGGAAGATTTAAAAAAACTATATTTTAAACAGATATTTATTCGACGCCACCTTCAACCAATCCTTTTTTTTTTTGTTTTTTTTTAACAGTCATTTGTTATACATTTACAGCGTTGGATCATATGCTGCGTTACGTTTCATTCATGCATTCCACCTCCCGCCGACCCCCCCTACAATGTCACTCCACCCCCCTCAGGGAGTGCGTCCCCTACTTTGGGAACCTCTGGTTTAAAGTGTACTGCAAGACCAGTGCCAAAACACACTCGAGCACATTTGACGAATGCAAACCTCTTCTTTTGATTCCTCACCAAAAAAAAAAAAAAAAAAAAAAACAAAAAACCACAAGTTGACACATCTTTTTGTTTTAATGGATAAAGTAAAGAAAAGGAAAACTCAAATCCACAAGGGTGTTGTCAAACAGTTTGGTAGTTTAGTTGTTGAATGTTGTTTTTTCCTGTAGTCTAGTGAGAATTTAAAAAAAAAAAACAAACAAAAAGAAAAAACATTTTGCAGATAAAGTGCGGCAAGACTGTGATTGTGATATCTATCACCGCAAAATTCTGTGCAATTTCTGTTCCATTCAAAGAGCCAAAGCAAAAGAGAGTTGTAGAAAGGACACTGATAATGAGCTTTCCAGCGTTAGGGAGACGCTTTTGTCATGAGTACAGTA
Source organism: Cynoglossus semilaevis (assembly GCF_000523025.1). Classification (NCBI taxonomy): domain Eukaryota; kingdom Metazoa; phylum Chordata; class Actinopteri; order Pleuronectiformes; family Cynoglossidae; genus Cynoglossus; species Cynoglossus semilaevis. The sequence goes on along the minus strand of NC_024318.1, from coordinate 17,328,844 downwards.
CAAGGATTTAGGATTGTCATTTAATATATATATTAAAAAAAAAATGTTTGTGTATCAAAATTCACAAAAAAAAAAAAAAAAAAAAAAAAGGGAAGGGATTCAGGAAGGCTGACGCTCACCGGCACTGGCTGAAAATGTAACAGTGTAAAAAAAAAAAAAAAAAAGTATTGGAAACAAGGGAGTACCTTCAAATTGTTATTTTATTGTAAATTATTTCATTCTGTAATTAATAGATAATTAGTATATGGGGAATGAATGAGCGGATGAATGTAGGGTGGTGACACAAGTTCTCTGGTGCTGTCGTTGTGAAATATCTTGAAATTTTGTGAAACGTGAGGTGAAAAGTGTGCATATATAATATGAATATGGAAGCCGACGAGGTGTGTTCTTTTTTTTTCCTTCTCGTGTTTCACCCATATTAATTACTCTTATGTTAATTCTATTTGAATTCATGCAGTTGAACTCACCTGACGTGTGGGAATGTTTTCACACCATTTTTTTTTTTTGGTAATGTGATCTGGTAATGTCGTTGCATTACTGGTGGACCCAAAAAATGTTTTCGAACGGGCTGCAAGTTGGATTGTTAGTTTGTCTTACAATTTATTTTATTATTTATTATCATAAAATGTCTGAAAAAACACTCAAAGAAATTGCCTGTCCTTGATATATTTAAGACGGTGTCATCCATGACAGTGGAATGGCTGCATTTAATCTTTTTTTTTTTTTACTAATAAACCACTCACATTTCTGTAGTTGAGGCTGGAAGGTATTTTCTAGAAGAAGCAACAGGACTTAAACCTAGACGGAAAAAAAAAAAGATGGCCGCTCATCTGTTAGCTTCTACTGTTATATGGCGGGCGTACATGTTGGTGTGGTTCCACGCGTTACTGTTAATGTTGGCTGCCATTTTGACATCTAATGTTATCATGTTACATGTTAGCAACTTTCCTGCTAATAGCGCCCCTCTGGAATGCAGAGGGGAGACTTAGTGATCTGCTCCAGGGCTGAAGCTAACATTAGCTTCCGGGGCTAACTCCCTTCACTTTGTGCTTGTCGGCAGCAGAAATAAACAGAAACAGGGAAATTTGGGGTCATTATTATTAGCCACACCAACCACAACAGAACATAAACAGCTCCTGTATAACCAACTCACACTTGCAGCATGACAGGGCTCAAACTGCTCTCAACTTTCGCTAGCGTTCTCTCTTGCGCCTCCCACACAGATATACGCACGCAGCCAGACAGACAGACATACGCTACTGGTATAACACACAGTAGCCTAGCAGAAAAGTCATTGATCGCTAGCCCGTAAAAATCCATAAATTAGCCGCATCATTGTTTACGCCGCAGGGTTTAAAGCGTGCGAGTAGCGGCTCATAGATCGGGAAATTACGGTACTCAGTGTTAGATATAAAATTGGTCTTAAAAATGTATTCATAATCTGGTCTTTTTGTACGCATACTCCTATGGTAAAGAATTGTTTAGGGGTCGTAGGTTGGAGGAATGTTTAGAGCTGTCACCACTTATACCTAATCTTGTATTTATGTTCCAAACTGGCTTTAATATAAGATAAGAACCACAAAGGAAAATAGCATAAATGAATGAGAAGTTGCTGCAACATATATATATATAAATATATCCAGCCTCCGCAGCGCAGCTATCACCGAACCAACCAGTCACGGAGAAAAATCTGAATCTCTTTTGTAAAAAAAAAAAAAAAAAAAATGCAAGGAAACCAGTCCTCCCTGCTCTGTCTTGGGAAACTCCTCAAAGGTGTTGGCTGCCATTTTGACATCTAATGTTATCATGTTACATGTTAGCAACTTTCCTGCTAATAGCGCCCCTCTGGAATGCAGAGGGGAGACTTAGTGATCTGCTCCAGGGCTGAAGCTAACATTAGCTTCCGGGGCTAACTCCCTTCACTTTGTGCTTGTCCGCAGCAGAGGTAAACAGAAACAGGGAAGTTGGGGTCTTTATTATCAGCCACACCGACCACAACAGAACATAAACAGCTCCTGTATAACCAACTCACACTTGCAGCATGACAGGGCTCAAACTGCTCTCAACTTTCGCTAGCGTTCTCTCTTGCGCCTCCCACACAGATATACGCACGCAGCCAGACAGACAGACATACGCTACTGGTATAACACACAGTAGCCTAGCAGAAAAGTCATTGATCGCTAGCCCGTAAAAATCCATAAATTAGCCGCATCATTGTTTACGCCGCAGGGTTTAAAGCGTGCGAGTAGCGGCTCATAGATCGGGAAATTACGGTACTCAGTGTTAGATATAAAATCGGTCTTAAAAATGTATTCATAATCTGGTCTATTTTTACGCATACTCCTATGGTAAAGAATTGTTTAGGGGTCGTAGGTTGGAGGAATGTTTATAGCTGTCACCACTTCTCATAGCTAATCTTGTACTTATGTTCCAAACTGGCGTTAATATAAGATAAGAACCACAAAGGAAAATAGCATAAATGAATGAGAAGTTGCTGCAACATATATATATATAAATATATCCAGCCTCCGCAGCGCAGCTATCACCGAACCAACCAGTCACGGAGAAAAATCTGAGGCTCTTTTGTAAAAAAAAAAAAAAAAAAAA
>NC_024318.1:17325304-17325911 GCF_000523025.1 Cynoglossus semilaevis | reverse complement strand
GACGTGTGCGCAATTTGTCCGCAAGTGCAGCAGCTGTCATTGCTGTGGGACCACCAACACATTTTCACGGTCACATGGTCTCATCTTAAAACCAGGTGAAACAAAAAGCTTAGTGTTTCATTATTAACACACAACTTCTTTACCCCCATGCAAAGGGGGGGGGGGGGGGGGGGGGGTGTCTTTTTTGTAAACTGAATATACTGAAAATATTTGCATTAAGACTTGTCTAAATGGTTTTTCATTTTTGAAACATGTATTTGGAAAATCTCTCTCTATTATGATTATCAGTGTTTATTATTAAAGGATCAAGATCAAAGGTTTGGTTCAGGGGCCGCATACAACCTAATTAGATGTCAAGTGCCGGACCGATAGAAATTATAACAATTATTTACCTATAGATATAATGATAACGATAATGTTTTTCCCCCTTTGTTTTCATGCAAAGAAGTACAAATATATATATATATATAGATGCATAGAGAAAGAAAAAAGCAAGTTCGATGGAGCGTTAGTGTGATGTTAAAGTCATGCATAAAGGCTAAAACGCTAAAATGGTTTTAGACTTTTCTATGGGATTAAGTGGGGGAAAAGCTGGTATTGTAGGGAA
>NC_024318.1:17322604-17325285 GCF_000523025.1 Cynoglossus semilaevis | reverse complement strand
TAGGGAAAGGGCAAAAGTATCACAATCATATAAATAAATAAATATGAATTTGGACAAGTTTGAGGCCTGTTCTAACATCAAACTAACATGGACGTAGCAACATGACCAAGAAGGGTGGACAAAATATGTTGGAGGCCATCGCCATGGAGATGGAGAAAATGGAGAAACCAATGAAACCAATTAAAGGCTAATTAATACTTTTTATAGGTCTATCAAAATGAAAGACCTTAAAGCAGCTTTTTGGACAGTCGGAGCATTAGGAGATGAACAAGTTACGGGTTACTGCCCTCCATGTCTCATTATGCCTACCATAACGATCAACCAGGTCAGCAACCTAGCCTAGCCTAACAGTTAGCCCTGCAGCTAATGCAACCAGGTACAAACAATATTTCTTTCGTGCGATATCAAACCGACACCTGCCTCTGTGTTTGAGCCTCAGACCTGAGTGACCCAGTGTTGAGTTTCCAGTCAGGTCGTCATAATCACGCAAGAAGAAGAAGAAGAAGAAGAAGAACCACACTTTATATATACATCAATTCGATATTGCATCTAAATAGATGTTCAGGTTCACCTTTAGAAATATAATTTATCACCGTATGTAGTACAACACTTTACGACATCTCGTCAGCTCATAAACAGCAACAGACGAATGAAAATTATATACATGCATAAATATCTACTTTAGACAGGTGGTTAGGACTGAGGCCTTTGAGAAAATCATATCAAAGCTCACTCTGAGAGACTGATGTTAGAAAAAGATTTTTTTTTTTTTTTTTTTTTTTAAATGAGTGCACTGCCCCTGTAGGAAGAAGCCCTTCAGTTGCATTAATTTGCTATTTTTTTTCCCCTGCAGCCTGAAACGTTTGGATGAGCTCTCTAGGGGCTGCCATCAGCCTCACCATGGCAGAGCTTACCACTTCAATTTGTAGTGCTTTTCCGCCATCAAAGAGCTACAACACGCCTGCTGTGATGTGTGTCGGCCAATGTGTTGGTTGAGCCCAGAGCACTGTTTAAAATCATCTTCAATCACTCACTTAAATGCTACTGTGCACAATACAGTACTGCAACATCAAATGTAAAAAAAAGTAAAAAAAAATCGATGTATCCTCAGTGTCAGGTCATTTGATCCAAAAATAGTTATAACAAGAGCAAGAAGTGGACAGAGTAGGTTTCTTGAAGACCTCTTGTCTTCAAGAAACCTACTCTGTCCAGTTGCCCTCGACGTAACTATTTTTGTATCTATGTATCATTTTTATTCTTCCTGCCAATCTACAAGTCATGGCAATACAAGATTTTGCTTTGCCACGATTTGCCTAGGTTCTCAATTGTTTTCTGTCATGCCCTCCCCCCCTTGTGGACAGATATGTTTTCACACCCGCCATGCCCCAATCCCTAACCCCCCGCGAATTGAAATACTATTTAGAACCTGATAACATATACAGTGGAACCTCGAGATACAAGCGCCCCAACATACGAGTATTCCAAGATACGAACGAAGCCTTCAAGCTAATTTTTGCTTTGAGATATGAGTAAAGATTTGAGATGCAAGCACGCTTACAGGAATGGATTAATATTTTTTCTGTTATTTTTTATGGGAAAAAAATATTTGCGATACGAGCACCTCGAGTTACGAGCTCGGTCCTGGAGCAGATTATGCTTGTATCTTCAGGTTCCACTGTATATATTTTCTTATCTGTACAAACCCCTGTATGAGTTGCTGCCACCTAGTGGCATGCTGTAATGCTTGTTATCATTCAAGCATTACAGCGGTTGTATATTTATGTCCAGCGTCCCAGAAGTACTGTGCTACTGCAATTCTGCATTGATAGAACCTAAATTAATGTACGTGTACAAAAATATGTACATATTTTGGAATGTGCTTCAAAAAGCCACAAGGCTTGACTTTTCTTGTCCTTTAGTGAAGTCTTCTGTCTTTTCCAACTCGAACCGTAAAACTGAAAATTATACAGAGATAGAAACGCAATTTACTCAAACGCTGTACAAGCAAGGCATTGCATAGGTACTTCAATTAGCATCTATCAGTAAACAAAATTGAAAAAAGTTAGCATCCGTTGAAAACTAGCAGAGTATATATTGTCAGAAAACATGAGGAATTCCTTGCAGAAATACACAATCATTTGATGATTGGTCACAAATAATACTTACGGATAAATATTCTCCGAGGCAAAAGTGTCAAAAAAAAAAAAACCCTCCAACAATGTTAGCTCCAAAAAAAAAAACAAAAAAACCCTCCAACAATGTTAGCTTAGTAGTTGGTTTAATTAGCATGTGTTCGTCTGAGTTTGCAACAAAAAAAACAAACAAACAAAAACCACACAGCATAGCTGAATATGTGACTGAGTCCTTGGATTACCTCACATGTTTTTAGACTGATGTATTTTATTTTGAAAGGTCAACAGACTTGCCACCAACTATAGAAAGCCTTATGTGATTTGTGATGTGATTTTAACAGAAATCCTTTGTCAACTGACAATCTCAAAAGAAGCATTAGCATTCAGTGTTAAACTAGCTTTTCAAAGTTGATCACATTAGCAAAAGAACAAACAAACAGACAGACAGACAAACAAAAATACAATCAGGCAAGGCATGTGATTGAAGGGGACAGTGACATCCTAGTTCCATCAGGAAAGCATGTGCCACTACTTACTGTTACACAAAAT
>NC_024318.1:17319953-17322567 GCF_000523025.1 Cynoglossus semilaevis | reverse complement strand
AGATTTTTTTTTTTTTTTTTCTAGCTGGAGTTAAGTCCACTGATTGTGTGACTCCCAAATGTACCCTTTGATCACACCATGCGTGTATTCCTGCGTTAAGCTTAATCAAAACTAACCTTTGTGACATTTGCATTGTTTTTATATTCACAAAAATAGGCAAACAGGGAGATGCAACGTCCCTCTTTGTTCTGTTGTAAACAAATTGCTTTGCATTCATTTTGTTGTAAACCCTGAATTTAATTTCCATTATCTCTGGTGTTAAAGACTTCTGTGTATTTAAAAAATAATAATAATAATAATAATTAGTTAATAATTATTATTTATTATTTAATTTATTTAAAAAAAATAATAACAAAAAGTGAAATAATATCAGTTGTTTTACAATAACACCAATCCTTGTTCAGAAGGATAATCCTTTTCCAAACAGAAACATTTTTTCTAAACAGACATGAGTTTCTAAACACTCAGGTCTCTTTCGTAACAAGTCAGACATTACATTGAAATGTAAAAAGACAAAACGGGAGTACAATAAATAATAAATAAAAAAATAAAATATTATATACCCAGTTAGACAGAAATAAGTGTTTAAGTAAATACAAAATCAAAAACGGATATACGAGGAGTTACGTCAGAAATATCTATAATGAAAATGAGCAGCCCTGTTACGTCATATTTTGACCATTTAAGGTGTGTGCATCCGCGCGCGCGCACGCTTGACGTCAATAAACAAGACCAATATTTAAAACTGAATTAAAGTTTTTCTAGTTATATTTATATTAAGTCGAATTTATCAAATCTTTACTCATAAATACATTTACGTTTATAATTTGACATCTAAAAAAAAAAACCCATTAATTTACAGGATTTATTAGCGTCCGGTATATGCTCCTCAAGCCCATCCTCTCTTTCTCTAACATCCGGTTCCTCCGTGTCATATGACCAGCACTGCTGTCAACCTCTATCCAGCAGCTCTTGTTAAAGCACACAGTCTTGTGTTATTAAGATTTTCACTTTTAAGTTGACCATGGCAACTATGGTGGCAAACAGGGCGATGGACGTGAAAGGTTTGGCGGCGGCAGCACGGACTCACACTCAGGCAGTAACCAGGAACTACATCTCTCAGCCCAGGCTAAGTAAGTGTCGTTAGCAGACGTATGTAGCGATAGCCATTTGCAAACAATGTAATTGTGCTTTCGGTGGTGCAGAAACAATGGGGGGGGAGAGGGGAGGAGGGCATGATAATAATGTGTGTTTTTCTTCCAAAAAATATACATACAAGACAAGCTCCGTTCTGTGTGTTTTTCTTCCAAAAAATATACAAGACAAGCTCCGTTTCTCGTCCCCAAACTGCAGTATAACCAAACATAGCAGCTGTTAGCAGCATCGGTGATGCAGATGTCCTTCAATCATTAAATCCATTTAGTCACACTGAAGGTTACCAGTGTCGACACATAACGAATGTGTATTCATATTACAGCACGGACGCGTAGACAAAACAACTAAAAATACGGTTTGAGGCGCAGCTAAATGTCAGGGACGCAGTGGATTAGTTAGCATAGATGCCAGTCAGCTGACTGGGTTGATAGTCATACAATATGAATGAAACACAGTTAAGATGCTTTATAAATCGCCAGTTGAACGTTTTAAAAAACGTCTAATTTTCTCTTTAGACACTGTTAGGTGACTGTTTAAATCTCTCTCGAAATGTAATAAAATATCGTGTTAGGCCTTGTGAAGATCATAGTGGTTAGCACTACAGATGACTGACTCACGTCATGTGACTGGGTCACAGATGGAGGAGTCACGTGATTGAGTCACATGGGCAGTGCTGCACATGACACATGGAAAGCGATTGCTTTTGAGTTCTGTCTGAAAACACAAAATTGCATAATATTACTATTCCAGTATTGTTGAAAAAGACATTTTAGATCAGATATTTTAGATGAGTGTTGCTTAAAATGCTGCCTCATGCCAACAAGACATTTTAGATCAGATATTTTAGATCGGTGTTGCTTAAAATGCTGCCTCATACCAACAGGAGTTGAAGGACTAATCAGTAGTAATTTGTCTTGAACTGGCACTGATTTTTTTTTTTTTTACTGTTTTACATTTATGACGGAGTATGCATGAATTTCAAAATATATATGCAAAAATAAATGAATCGTTTTGAAGTATTGAAAAAGTGATCATGTGAGATATATTTATCTGCAGGAACACAACCTGCCCGTATTTTTTTATTCTGTTCTCTTTCCTCAATGTAAGTTGAAGGCTAAGGCACTGGCAAAACTCTTTGTGTTTCTTTTTTGAGTTTGTGTACAGTTTGCAAGCTTTATGCACATGCGCTGTGGCTTCTTTTCTGGTTTTCTGAGCTCCAGCTACAGGTTTTTTTTTTGTTTTTTTTTTGTTTTTGTTTTTTGGTGTTAGTATGTGAGTGTGGTTGACACAGCACCACATACGGGCCTGGCATATGAACTACATGGATTGGAGTCGTATTCTTAGGTTTGGTTTAAATGCTGAATTTGTTTGTGCTGGATCCGTGCAGATGCTACGTATCTGGAGGCAACTGTAGTTGTATTGTAACGCAGCCAAGTAATCAAGACTAAACTAAGATGAC
>NC_024318.1:17316805-17319773 GCF_000523025.1 Cynoglossus semilaevis | reverse complement strand
GTGTCGTGCCCCCGGGGGGGGGGGGGGGGCAGGGCTGCTAGAATACACCCCCCTTGTTGCTCACTTGCAGTAAGTGAGCAACATGAACCCATGTAGTAAAAATAAGGAGGAAAAAATATGATTACAAAGCCAAATGCCACAGCCCTTGTGTGGGAGGGTTGTTAGCGTGAACAAGCTAGTGTGACGAATTTTTTTTTTTTTGAAAATGTTGACAACAACAACACAACAAACTTGCATGCCCACTGAAATCATAACAGTTTTCCCAGCTGGGGAAAATAACTGCACCTTGAGATACAGAGCCTTCCTCCTAACAGTTAACACTCACTGAGGCGTTGGTCAACAAAGTAAATACAAAGGTAACAGCGGAAAATAGTGTGTAGATCGCAAAAGAAATGCTGCCTTTATGCCTAAATTTTAAATATTTATTAAATACAGTTTTATTTGTTGAGACTTAATAAGCCATTTATTTACTGTTCCCATTTATGTATTTTTATTATCAGTGTTTTGATTTTGTTTTATTTATTCCATTCCATTCCAATGGTAAAAAATAGTCACGAGAAATTAAAGTTTGTTGCATTTGAATGGTGGTGTACTTGCATTTTTATAATATATATCAACATTACATTAGTTAAAATAATAACTAAAGTCTATTATTGGCAAAAATTTGTAGGACAATATATATCGTCTGGCAAAATGTATTGTCCCAGGCCTAGTTTGGAGGTATTTTAACATCAGGCACAAGGACAGGTGTGCACAATGTAGCAGAATACATACTAGCAAATTTATACTGGTTTGTAAAAAAAAAAAAAAAAAAAAAAATCCAAACCAGTCCAATCAAGACAACCTTAGTTTTAGTCATTAGCATAGCATTGGTCAAAGTAAGGCTACAAATGATTATTATTTTAACACCATTACAGTGAAACAAATACATCGCCTCATCTATTCTAGTGCCCGGGGTTTGTCTGATGATTCTATTTTCCATGATCTGATTAAATGTATTAAATCATGTTTAGGAGAAAATAGTTTTTGTGTTTGGGCCCTTTGCTCTCTAACCCTAATGTTGAGACTTTGTGGCAACTTTGAATATGTCTGTATTATCTTTATGTAGAACCACCCTGAAACTATGAAGCTGGTATGTGATGGTTTTTCCTTTGTCTGATTGTTTAAGAGGCAGGCATGGACTAAAAGCCTTTTAGCAATCTGGAAAGAAATGACTTAATGGATGGAGAGCCATCTGAGAGCTAAGCAGAGACGATGCAGTCTGACAAAACACGCGTCCTAATTGTATTCAACCATCTTACTTCTGAGATCCTCCCATTTTGTCGTACCAAGAATATCTGACCACTCTTGGAGTATATATATATATATGGTGTGTTTAAATCTCTTGCTGCTGTTTCACATTCTTGCCTTGTTATATATATGAGAAGCTTTTACAGAAGCTAATGTTCTGTCAGTTACTGGTTTTTATGGATTCCCATTTGGAAGCTTGGTGTTAAGTATGTTTTGTTTTTTTTCTTTTTCTCAAGTTACAATCCTTAGAACGGTAAAGCTGTCCCCAACCTATTAGGGTCTTCTAATTCCGTCACGTTGCCAGTAAATAATGGTTCTGACTAAATGTCTTTAATAAACTGATATTATGTGTTTGTATATTCTAACATCTCCAAATAACAAAGGCTCTCTAGCCACTGTAAAAGTATTGCATCTCCGCGCGAGTGTTTAAAATCGCACTTTGCTCAGAATAACAAGTTGCTAAGATATGAAACCGTCTATAAGATCACGATAATGAGATGCTTTTTAACCACCCTATTGACTTGACTGAGCTCGAGGTAGGGATTAAAAAGGCACAGTGGGGCAGAGCGGAGAAAAATAAACAAATTAAGACATTTCCCATCAGACGGGCTCTTTTTAAAGAACCCTTTTGTCTCCTTCTTGTGTCAAATGTGACAAAAGCTATTAGCCCATAAAATGACTTGCCTTTGTTTTAGTAGTGCATTCTGTCATTGAGTGCAATGAAAAGATGTGGAGCAAGGCACTAATTGTACTAATGTGTAGTCGCGATAAACAAGTGTCTCATCTGTCACCATGAAAGTCATTTCTATAAAATCAATGTTATTTCTGTCGCACTTCCATAATCCACATTCTAATTAGGCTTAAGCAGCTGGTTCGTCAGTAGAAAAGAGACTGCGCCGTGGGCGTTTGCCATTCTTCTCATGAAAGAACATGAAATTGTGGGCTGAGGGTTTGACACCAATTCTGCGTCTGCCGCATGCACAACGGAGTTGGCCTTGTGAGTCACACACTTGTTTTGCTGACTGCTGATAATACATTTCCCAACAATCTTTATGTGAGAACCTAGTGGGTCATTTAGAGAAGTGAGTATTTTCAAACAGAAAAAAAAAAAAAAAATCCCCTCTACCGTTGCTAAACTTCCCTCAAAGTTTGTGAGACAGCAATGTTGGAAAATCCGTGTTTTGCTTGTGCCGCTTAAATCATTTTTTTACGATTTTGGTTTTAACGGCTGTACCACCAGTAGTGTTTACTTCCTAAGCAGGGATGTACCTGAAAGCCCAACACAGTACGCCATTGGCTGTCTCTATTGCAAAGGAAATAACTTGTAGTTACCTAACTTGGCAGAGCCTTACGTTGCGTCTTGCGATAACTATGTATCTATATATCTATATATAACTATATAAATTATGACCACGGATGACCAACTGCTTCTGATATAATCCTTATCTGTCTTCGGACATCAAGTTTTTTTTATGCAAGTAACTAATATTTGGACGAAGTTCCATGATGTTTGCTCAATGTTAATGCACAGCGCAAGGTTGTAGTGTCTGGATAATCATTTTAAGTAGATATACATCCCCTTAAAATGTCACTTGTTTCTCTGTTTTTTGGTTGTTGTTTTTTTTGGCGTTGTGTATATTTCGGTTTTATTAAGGTAGCTTGTTAACTTTTATGTGCA
>NC_024318.1:17314546-17315640 GCF_000523025.1 Cynoglossus semilaevis | reverse complement strand
GAGTTTCTTTCCTCTTTCAGCTTGGAAATTGAATTGTGTTGGAATGCACTGTGCCTCTTTTCTGTGCCACTTGAATGGGCTCTTTAGTATTTCACACCAAGGTGTCCTTCAGGGTGTGAGGTCAGGCTACCAAAACAGCTTTGAGTGGTGGATTAGGACCAATTAACATCTTTGTACACAAAGAGATCTGGCAGCTGAACAGGCTGCAGGGCGACCTACACTGCCGTTGCATGCCAAGCCAGGGGACTGCTGCACTTGAACTGAAGAAGCAAAAGAGGGGTGGAGAAAGTTTTCCAAACTAAATGGGAAATGTTGCTACTTCACACCTTGTTAAAAAATATAGGTCATTCAGCAATTGTTAGGTTGTAAAATGAGAGCAAATCACTTCTTTTTTTTTTTTTTACTTTAAAACAGCACAGTCCTACGAGAGTTTTTTTTTTTTTTTTTTTCCCATAAATGGCTGTGCTGTCATGACTTAACTTACCCCACTGAATGCCATCTAGTGAAATACATTTTTGCCAAATTGTTTATGCATCTCACAATATATGCAGGTGGCATGATTATCATGGAGCTCTGCCCTTCTCTCTCCTAGTTATCCCTACAACTTTAGTCTATTCATATAAATTTGGTATCCTAATTGTTGATTTTTTTTTGCGATAACCAATATCGTTTTTTGCGAAAGGTAAAGTTACATCAGTACATACGTCAGTGCCACTGACAATAAACCTTGATTACAAGTGAGTGTTTGCAACATATTCTGATTCCCTAATGTTTTTCTCGCATTTAAAACATGTTTTACTTGAGATAACAACTGGATGGATGTATCTTTATCAGGCCATGTACTGCGTTAAAATACACGTACCCAAGTATAAGTATCGAATAAGTACCGATCCATGATACTGTAAAGGTCAGCTACTGTTGTGTATCATGTTGTTGAGCCAAATTAGGAAATTAAAGTTCGAGCTAAGCCTGATGCTCCCAGATGGTGGGGTATGTTGTTTATTTATTCCATTTAACAATGGTATCTAATTAGTATCAAGCGATTCACAAGGCCTTCATAATGGCTTTTTCTCTCTCTCTCTCTCACTTTCTCG
>NC_024318.1:17305508-17310795 GCF_000523025.1 Cynoglossus semilaevis | reverse complement strand
ACATATATATATATATATATATACTTAATATAGAATACTTAGAGAGAGAGGAAAAAAAACGCCTTGTGAGGTAGCAAATGTTTGAAATGTTGTGAATGGTTTTAATCCATTCTTGGAAAAACTAAACACATTTACATTTTCTATGGCATTTTATGTGTCCTAATTGAAGAAAATAAAACTTTATTTATGACCCTGGAATTTTTTTTTTTTTAGTTCCCCAGATATGCAGAGATTGTCCACCTGACCCTGCCGGATGGCACCAAGAGAAGTGGACAGGTGTTGGAAGTGATAGGCAGCAAGGCAGTCGTCCAGGTAAAAACTGCTGGCTTTTGGTACACCAAGTGATAAAAACGTCTTCAATCTCCTAATACATTGGCATAAAACATGGCTGAGAAACTGTCTTGATTTTTTTTTTTTTCTGTAATATAATCTTTTTCAAGGTGTTTGAGGGAACATCAGGAATTGATGCCAAGAAGACGGCCTGTGAGTTTACTGGCGATATCCTGCGTACCCCTGTATCTGAGGACATGCTAGGTACGATTTGATGTTATTTCACTCAACAGACTAAATCTGTATTCACTCATGATGACAAAAATACATAACTCCTACCATGGTAAATTAATATTTATAAAGGTAAAGATATATGGAAAAATTAAAGCATTTTTCAACATTTGGTAAGATGATCCAGGAAAAGTACCAAAAGCCTCCCTAAAAAAGATTTAAAAAATTTGAAAAAACAAAAACGGGCACATTTTTATCCTTGAGAAAAATTGATTCAATGAATAAAATCATTTAAAAAAAAAAAAAAAAGTATTTTTTTTTTTTTTCATCCTCATCCTCTCTATTTTCTTAGCAACAATTATAAAAAGATGTTGAATTTTACAAAAGCATTCACACATCTCCCTGCGTGCTTATCTCACTAATGTTTCTGGAATTCAAAGGAAATGGTTAAAAGCAGCAGCAGCAGCAGCACTGAAACAAACCTTCATTCCCTCACGCAGCTCTTCAACGTCTCTGTCAGTGCAATTATCTCAGTGCAGGCTGTAGAAAGTAAATCCGCTATTGTTTTTGAAGTATCATTAATCACCTCCATGAATTTATGATTGCTTCTACTTGTAACTTGGAGACTCGTCAAGAGCCATCAGGAGCACACTTGTGTGTTTAGACTCAAACAGAGAACAGAATAGATCAGATGTGGTTGGAAGCGTCATCTAATGAACTTCATTTAAGTTATGTTTCTTTATTAATTTTTGTGGAATATCTCTATTATATAGAAACCAAATCATTGCCTTTGAATTTCCTGAATGAAAATATAAAATTATCTCTTTTTTTCTCTCTTTTTTTTTTTTTTTTTTTAGGGCGCGTGTTCAATGGCTCAGGCAAACCTATCGACCGTGGACCAAATGTTTTGGCTGAGGACTATCTGGACATTATGGGTATGACCTTATTGACCTATTGCCCACCTCACATGTGTATTGGAATATCTTTATAAAATTGAAATAGTACATAAATAAAGACATAAATTAATTTAAAACTGTACCATAAAATATACATCTTTTTTTTTTCCTAGTTACTAAACAGTTTTTTGGGGGGGCTGGTCATGGAAGTTGGTTCAACGCTTAGTGTAGTTTAGGTGTAACAGGAATTTGAGATGTTAAGAACCTCCCTAAGATGTACGGAAGTTAAAACATACTATAGTATGTATAGAATATTAGAAAGCAAATATTAGAAAGCATAAGGTGATTGGGTGTAGCAACGTAATATTAGAAAGCAAATATTAGAAAGCACAAGTCTCTACAGTTTCCTGCCGTTAATCACTGGCAGTCATGCACAGGTGATTGGGTGTAGCGACGTTTTTGTGAGTTCACAGCAGTGAAATGTTTCTCGTGTCCAATTATTGTCAGCTACATTTACACCGATCGGCCACACCTTTCTTCTGATGAAGACAGATTTTGAGTTTTATATCATTTATTCTGGATGTTCACGGGTGTTGCTCTGTGTCTTTTCAGGTCAGCCAATCAACCCTCAGTGCCGTATTTACCCTGAGGAGATGATCCAGACTGGAATCTCGGCCATCGATGGCATGAACAGCATTGCCCGTGGACAGAAGATCCCAATTTTTTCAGCTGCTGGGCTGCCACACAATGAGGTGAGAATCACAAACTCTAGTGTATTCTCGTGTACGTATGTCAAGAATGTCCCCAAAGAAATAAAAACCTTTGCAAATTAGTCACAGGCACTGTCCAGTTGCGATGCCTCTCCAACTTAAATATCTTAGTCTAAAACCAGCGGAGCGCTTCCGACTCTTTTTTTGAGCAACTCTACAAAGGAACATGCAAGGCTTTACTTTCAAAAAAATTGTAGCTGAAACAGGGCATTAAAAAAAAACATTAAAGGTAGGAAACGCTCAATTCTACAAAATAAAACCAAATGCTTTAAATACATGTGATAGAGTAGGGTTTGGCCTTCATGCTTAAGAAGAGTCATTATGTACGTAATGTACATTTTATAGGTTCCCACCATTCAAAAAAAAAACAACCAACGATTTAAATTATTTTATTCAAACGAAACATCTAAAAGTCAGACCGAGACGCCATCGGTCTTACATATGCTGATTAGTACATTAATGGAAATGTCATGCAGTCTCTAACCTTTTCAAATTTTAAATGTCGATGTCACTATTTTTGCTTTTGATAAGAAATGTGTAAAAAGAGTAAAAAAAAAAAAATAGAGAGAGTAAAAAGCAATGTTGGGGTCGCCTTTGTCTAAACATCTACAGAAAGTTAATAGAAGAGTGAATACGTATTCAAGTTTTTTTTTTTTTTAATAATGAACACTTTAACCTGAAAAACTGAATACTTCTTCGAGATGCAGACCTCCTTCAATGAAAAGGTCAAAGAAAGCAGAGAGGGGGAAAAAAAAATTAGTCACCAAGACAACAAGCATCTTAAAATTGTAATAGTCTTATAAACCACTTAAGAGTACTTGATATTATTGTAGGGTTTTTTTTTTTATTGCTCTAAATGGGTTTCCACCTTCTGAGCTTAGTTTGCGTGACATTGCTTACGAGGCTCATTCACTCACTGTGGCTGCTTTTCAAAATGAAGATTATGAATACTGCACAATTTTCAGGGTCACTCACCTTTCAGTGGCACTAATCAAATGCCTTCCAGAGAGTGGAAAAAGTTTCTAGTTAATGAGAAATGGTATCAAAGGCATTATTGAATAAATGACTTATTATTCATCAACGGCTTACTTAGTACTGCTTGTCTAGTACTGCGTAGCTCATCCGCCCAGGTACAGTCTAAAGCAGTACTTTTCAAATAGTGGGACGGGTCCCCCCCTGGGAGGCGAGAGGGTGCGGTGAGGTGCCAGTGGGGGGGCTAGAAGCCTCCAGTCACTAGGTGGCAGCAACTTATACAGTGGTTTGCTATGTTATCAGGTTCTTGATGGTATTTCAATTCACAGCAGTGTGGGTCAGAGGGGGGCATGACAGAAAAAAAAATTGACAACCACTGGTCTAAATCAATAGATGAATCAGAAATCATATTTTTTTTGGGACTCAGTTGCACTTTTTTTTTTCGTCCATTGGCTGGGTTTGCGACTTATACTCAGGTGCAACTTATATATATATATATATATATAAAAATATGTCATTTCACGTGTTTATTTTCACACTGACAGCCACTAGAGTGCACTCTAGGCTTGCGTACCGTTATCTGCTACTCCTTTGTCCGGTAGTTATAAACCTTAAATCCTACCCTAAAATCCATCCATCCATCCATCCATCCATCCATCCATCCATTGATTATAATCTTAAATCTGCAGTAGCAGCTCTAGGTAGCCTACTCCTTTGCCACCTTTTGACTGAAGCATTCCTGGGCATTACCATGCGAGTAAGGAGAAATCATTTCTCTACCCTGGCCTTAGTCTGCCTCACGGTCACAATGAGACAATAAGTAATTAAAAATGTCAACGTAATAAAACTGGAGTACACCCCTGGTCTGTTTGCCCCAGAGCATTTTGTAAATTTATATTTTCTGGTTAAAAGCATAAATGCTGTGGAGATCTTTATAATGAGCCTCTATCGTACAGTAAGTCATGTTTTAATAGTATTGCAGTACTACAGTATTTAGTTGATGGTAGCCTCATGAACATGTGACAACAGTTTGACTTCTGCTTTCCAATCTTCTTTTTTTTTTTGTTATAAATAAAAACAGGAACCCAATTCATAGTGACGTTGCAGCTCTGGTTAACATTAATGTCTGCCTTTATACCATTGTGACCGACAGCTTTGCAGCAGAAACTGCATTTGTAGCATTCCCAAATACGTGAACGTAAAGGGGAAGTTTTGAGAAAGACGCTGATGGGTGAGAATACCACACGACCAAAAGAGGCGTCACAAGAAATGTACTCTGTAGTGCAGGCACGTTCATCCATGGCCTAATAAACCTTTGGGTGTCTGTCTCATAATGATTTTCCTCATAATAAATTAGTTTATAGTAAAATAACTCTTAATTAGTAAATAGTGTTAACATATACTTAAAATCCTACGAAAGTTTCCTTTTGCAGTTAAAAACGGTTCTATTCGTGTTTTATTTTGAAATATAATAATCCAGACCAGATTATAATTCAGTTCCCTGCTAACCATAAAAAAAAACATAGCGACAAATAACCAAAACATAACTGTTGTCAATGACCAACTGGCATAATACTGTGCACTCTCAGCTGTTGATCCTTCTTTTTTTTCTTAAGTCCTTGGGTCTCTTAAGCAGTATTGCTCACAGCAACCTTTAAGAGCGGTGGCTTTTCATAATGGAATACTATTATTAAACTGAAACAAAATGTACTTCACCCTCTATATAAATCAGGCCCTCATTGGTCCAAACTGTCCCTCACACAAACACACATTTCAAATCACCTGCTTTGCCTGATAGGTCTAGTCTTTTTTAAATGAAAATTGAATCACATTTTACAGAGTGAAGTCATGCTCTTATTAAAAATAAATAAATAAATATTGTTTGATCATAGCTATTTGTATTCTCCAGCATTTTTTGTTTTTGTTTTTGCAAAACAAAAAGTCTTGCTATTTCCATTTCCCTATAGTCCATAATTTATATATTTCTTATTTACTGGCTCATTTATTATGCAATTATTTTATTTAAAGAATAGTTGAAGCTAGGTTGAGGCAGGAAGTGGAGATTTGTGAACAACAGTATGGTTTCATGCCTAGGAAGAGTACCACAGATGCAATATTTGCCTTGAGGATGCTGATGGAGAAGTACAG